>NC_142009.1:308800941-309400941 GCF_049901735.1 Notechis scutatus | reverse complement strand
GAATAGTCCCATCCAATCCAACCAAACTATTTCAAAGTGTAAAATTTCACAAGAAGGCATTCTTAAATACCTACCATTTCACACTGAAAAATCACACTGAAGTCCTTTTTCAGATCAGTAACAGAAGAAAGAAAGGTTGTGAACAACCTTACACAGTTATTTTGCTTTTAATTCATTTTATTCTTTCAATTAAGCTCTTTTTATATATATGCTAAAAATGGCCAACAAAATGATCAGCTTAATATAAAACTTAGTATAAATGTAAATTATCTTTGTGGATAAGACCTTAAAAAGATGTCATCGATGTTACCAATGTTGTATAGAATGAGCAAGATTGTTTTCAAAGTAATTTGTAGACTATTAAACCAAATACACATTCCCTGAAACCCATGGCAGCCAACTAGAGAGTCTGCAAACATTCAAATTTTGCTAGCTTCCTGTTATTCCTAAATCAAAGAGACAATCAATAATTTGGTGACAATATATGGAAAGTTAACTGCACTTGTCTCAACAGGTACAAGTTGTGTTAGCTACTTCAAATTTTTTAGAATGAAAACTTTCTTATAATCCTGTAAGAAGAAAGAAAGGGAGGGAGGGAGAGAGATTAAGTGAGAATAAAGAGAATGTCATTCATGCTCAGAGAGTGCTGTAAAGTACTATGGAACGCTATATATAAATCTAAATGCTATTGTTATTGCTATTCCTAATCCAATGGGATTGTTCTGTGAATATAATAGCTAAAGCAGAGTATTTCTGCTATGCAATTTTGCACACAGAATGAATACATATAAAGATACAAATATATAAAAGCAATAAATAAATCAGTAGATAAAACACTATGCAGAGCAACTCTATACATATATGTTTACTCAACCACACCTCTAGAGACACATTTTTTATAGGAACACATACATTTTAGCAGACTTTAGATTCTTAGTAGAAATCTACTGTGAAAAAGTAGAATAAGAAGCAAAGGCAAAAAGTCTTTTTTATCCTACCTAAATAATGGAAATCATGTTTTGAGCCCAAGAAATTTATTTCTATAGAATTAAATAGAAACTTTTCTTTAAATTATAGCATAAGTTGCAAATCTAGTACTAATCTATTTTTCATTTTGAAATTGGATCATATTGAAACTGATATTAATAAAATCTTATAATCACTGTAAATTATTTTCCAAACTTTTATCTAAGAAACAGTAATGTCTGTATATATCTATGTAGATATGTTTGATATAAATATGTCTATACATGCTGTTTTTCTTAATACACACACTTCCCAGAAAAAATCAATGTTAATGATATTTTAACTTAATTGCCTTCCTATTTTATGCTGTCCTCACAAAATTAGCTTTTACCTAACATGACATGCTGCAATATCCATTATAATCTTCCCTATTGATAAAAAAAAATTACAGGGAGAAGTCTGCTTCCTGCTATCTAGTCCTTGACAGAAAACAGAACAGTGATCAGAAAAACAGAGGCAATTCAGGGCAATCAGGAAATGGGGAGGATTAATGGTTTGCTTTTTAAAAAGGTTTACCAAATGTATCACACAAGTGGTATCAAAAGGCATTTGCCAATTTTCCCAAGAGAGCAAGAACATCAGTTATTTATCTAAGGGCAGAAGATAGAATAATTCATGTCATCCAATACAAGTGCCAGTAAAAGCAGAACATTTAAAAAGACAAAAAAGAAAGCACAGTCCACCACATAAAGGAAAGCATGATACCCAAACTAATAATTTTTAAAAATTATTTGTTCCTCTCTTTAGATGCTAATTCAAGCATGCTGACTTTTATCCTTGAAATCCTTGATTTCTCAGCTATAGAAACTATGTTCTTGAGTGACAGCCTATTCGGGATCCAGGTGACATCTATCTATCAGCTTCATCATTATCCCACAACAGTTTTCCCAAATCTACTGTTATACAGGTCACTGCAACCTTCCTGCTGCTAAAGTTGTGCATTGCAGAGAACAGTTATGAATGGCAAAACTGCTTGTCTACTGTTATAGTACTGGCTTGTTCAAAAGTTTGCACTGGGCCCCACAACTGTCTGGAATGAAGCTATAAAACATCTGTTTCCCTGAAAAGAGAAAACTGCTAGCATGTTTTTGATACAAGGTCCATGCCATTACCACAGGCAGTTGTGTGAGTTATGGTATCACAATAGAACCCTGTGATTTATATACCCGAATCTAATGTCCAAGTGCAAAAAAGGATGGAGTTGCATCAAAATATCAACATTCATTTTGTTATTGTTTCCATCATCACAATTTGTAATTGATGTTTATAGAGGATCAGTCAAGAAAATGAAGCTAAAGAATGGAAGCAAAGACGCCTTGCTTTATCTTTTCCTGATAAAATATCACTGTAGAGGTTAATAATGAGGCATCTGTTATACCCAATTGTAACAAAGAACTCCAAAAGTAATATGTATTTAAAATTTGAAGTGAAATATGTATCATCAAATTCAGACAATAGAAATTCATGAGGTTTCAGGTGAAATTTCTGGAATCTCACAAGATTTGGGCACTATTAATTTTTATTTATTTTTGTTGTTGTTACTGCCTACATTATCACATTGGTTTGAATAATTAGAACGAAAAAGTTTGACAACGCCTGAAATATAAGTATATCTTCTAGATGAGGACCTCCATGCCCTTATGCTAAAGTAGGGATTGGCTTTTTTTAAAAAAAAAATACAGTTATTAGGAAGACACTTCAGAATTTTCGCTAATAAAAATGGAATGTGATGAGCTAGAACATGGAAATCAGTGAACCATGTACCAAAAACTGTTTCAGAACACTTAGTATATGTATTACTATCAGCACCCTAGGCTGAAAACTAAACTGAGCACAGTTATCAATAGCAATGACTGCCGGCAAATTCCCAGCCACTTTAATTAGCAAAGTTTATTTGCTTGTTCTTTTCATTTCATCTCACTGAGCAACATTTAGCAATTTAGCAACTATTTACATTGTCAATTGAAATTTTATATATTCTCCAAACAGGAAAGGAGGCATAAGAAATGGAACAGACAGGAGGCAGCAAACATTTTATACAAGGATGTCACTTTGTATCCAAATAATGAGAAGGTCCAATATTACCACTTTGGACAGCAGTTACATGGCTTGTCATCATTCTCATTGTGGTGCTAAGTAGCAAAGCTGCAAATTACTATTGCCTTTGCCAATCTGGCTTTCTTAAGATGTGTCAGGATGACAACACCCATGATTTCCTGTTAACCTAATTTAAGAAATTCTGGGAACTACAGTCCCCACACATCTGGAGGACATCAAGCATGGGCAAAATCATTCCAAAGCAATGTTACTCACTCAAATATTTAATAATTTAGAGCACAGGATAAAAGTTAGAGTCATTGTTTTATCAATCCACAAATGAAGGTTTGGCAGCAATCAGGACCTGGCCTTCAGAAACCAGTAGGATGTCTTATTTAAAGTAAAAGTATTAGGCTTTTAAAAGATAGTATCTTTAAATGCTCGGAACAATTAAATCAGAGAGACTCCAACTCCCAGAATTCCTTAGCCAGCATGGGAATTGAAGCCCACATATCTTAAAGTTTGCAAAGCTTGAAAAACCCTGTACAGAATAAAAACACAACATAACAAAAAGACACTTGTGAGGAAAGGTAGAAAGGAGAAAAAGTATGTTACTTTATTTTTATTTATTAAATTTGTTTGTCACCCATTTTGCTGCAAGCCAACTTTTTAAAGCTACATAAAGAGCTTTATAACTTTAACGAGTTGTATTTCTGTTTTATGATTGTTATAATTAGAAGTGGGTCAGAAATTAGGTAAGCAAAAATAGAACAAAATACAGGGAAATTCAAAATCTTTCATTTTATAAACTAATTTCAATAATTTGAAATTCAATAATTTCAAAGCTTACAACAACTCCATCATGAAATAAAACACTCAAGAGGAAAGCATTTTAATGGTAATAATAAAATCTGGTGGATTATTTTACAGATTTGTAAATGTTGAATGGAATGGTAAAGTTAATTCATATGTTTGGGATCTGTCCTATCATCACTATATTTTGAGCTGAAATTATTATTTTTATATCAAATGCCCATGTTCTTGATTACATGTGCTGATTTCTCCAAGGTAGCTTAACATGGAAGATTCCTCTTCATTTTATATCCACAACTACAACTTTGTAAGCAGAGACAAAGATTGCCCCAAATCTTTTGAGTTTCCACAGCTTAAGACTACATTTGAACCTAATCTCTTTAGACAAAGTCCAAATATTTCACCCTGACACCACAGTATTTAGAATCTAAATCCAAATAATAGAGCCAGGGATAGACAAAATAAAAGCCAAATTCACACCCGATTCACAGTTTTGGATTCCTGATATGAACAGTTGAGTAGTTTTGTTTTCACAAAGGAACAAGAAAGTGAGCTCTTGAGCAGTTTGATCAAAACCCATGGACTTGTTTTAATCTATGGTACAAAACCTCCAGGAATTTTTTCCTCCAAAGTTTAATCATTATCGCTACTATGTATATTTCCGTATATATGCATATATACGTGTATGTGAATGTATGGTGAAATGCACGCAGGCACACATACATACACACAATAAAGTACCTACAAAAAAAAATGATGATGAGGGTAAACAGCTCTTCTCATTTGCAAGCAATCTTGTTCAACATAGGACTTGAGAGTTCCTCAATATTCAGATATTGATTGGGAGTGCCTCCCTTCACTTCCACACTTCAAAATTGGACTTCCACACTTCAAAATTGGAGTGGTGTGAGTGGAGTGGAGTGGAGTGGAGTGGAGTGGGCTGGGATAGAATTAGAATTAGAATTAGAATTAGAATTAGAATTAGAATTAGAATTAGAATTAGAATTAGAATTAGAATTAGAATTAGAATTAGAATTAGAATTATTTTATTGGCCAAGTGTGATTGGACACACAACGAATTTGTCTCGGGTGCATACGCTCTCAGTGCACATGCAAGCAACAGGTGATAAATCATGATCATAGTCATCACAAAAATACATTCATCATAAATCATGATATAACACTTAGTGATAGCCAAAGGATACTAATAATCAATTAACATATATCATATTAGAATACTAAATAAAACAATATAAATCATAAGATACAAGCAACAAAGTTATAGTCATAAAGAAGATAAGGAGATAGGTAATAGGAAAGATGAGAAGAAGAATAGTACTACAGCTTTACCAGATAGTTTGACAGTGTTGTGGGAATTAGTTGTTTAGCAGAATGATGGCATGGGGGGAAAAACTGAACTTGTGTCTAGGTGTTCTGGCGTTACATGACTTAAATGTTACATGAGTTCATTTTGTTTTCTTTTTGGAGAATATGATCCCAATGAATTTCATTTCCCTCAACTCTGGGCTGAGATGTGTCATGTTTTGTTTTTGGTTGGGTTTTTTTTTAAGCATCCATCTAGCAACTTGTTGCTGTTGTAGTGTCTTTAGGTTACTCAAAAGCCTCCCCAATGCTTTCATATACTTTGGTGGTCTCCCCTAAAGTTCTGAAGTTATACATCTCAACTGTTTAACAAATAAAACGAGCCCAGCCACTGGAATGTGAACTGTGCTGGAAGCAACAAATGAAAGCAGTTTGGCATCTGTACATCTGGGAGGCCCGTCAGTAACTTGATTGCTGTAACATCCTCTCCTCTTATCTTACTACTCCAACTCCCCCTCCCTTTTGGATGACTTCATTTCTAACCTCAAGCAATGGGGGGGGGTGAGGAATTGTCCCTGAACAGGAAGGATTTCAACAAGTCACTGTAAAGTTTATTTAGGGGAAGGAAAACAAAATAAAGGCAGTAGCTGCGGTTTTAAAGTAATTAAAAAGACACAAAGCCCAGAACTCCTGAAGAGATCAGTTATCGCACTGAAATGTGAAGCAAAACACAGAAACCAGACTATACACACACACAAACACATGAAACAGTAATTACCATCTACAAAATATGACTTGTAATCTCCTTTCTTTACTACCTAATTAAACAGATATTTTACTTTGGATTTGCAAAATGTTTCCCTCTTAATTTCATTCTATTCTAGCATTCTGTGTATTCTATAAACTACACACACAAACTAGTTGGTAATTTTATGACTTTTAATTTGTACATTTATTGTTAGTTTTAAATAACGTTTGCATTATTTTCCTCTTTCCTGATTCTTATTAACTTACTGTAACTTTTATAGGCAGGGGGATATTTCCTCCCCGCCAAGCTTTATAGAAACACATGACTTTTTTGTCACTAATGTTGTTACTGCTTGTTATTGTTGCCATTTATGCCACTTTATCTATATCATAGTACTATCATTTATAGTATAGCTTACACAGCTGGAAAAACAATTATAAATCCATTAACATGTTTATAAAGCTAGCCTGCTTTTACTAAAGTACTTACGAACTAATCATAGCTCTGCTGGATCAGGCCAATGTCTATCTTAATCCAGCATTTTATTTCTCCCAGCAGCCAACCAGTTGCCTTGGGGCACCTGTAAGCAGGAGGTGGAAACATTCCTACTGTGGTTTTCTTGCAACTGGCATTTAGTGCAATGCTTAAGACACTGGGCTATAGACTAGGAAATTGGGAGTTATAGTCCCGCCTTAGGTATAAAGCTAATACAGTGGATTTGGGCTGATCTTGCTCTCTTTGAGCTCTAGGAAGAAGGCAATGGCAGATACTTCAGAATATTTGGCCAAGAAAATTGAGAGAACTTGTGATCTGCTTACGTTTGAGGGTACACAACAAATTTTCCATCTTTTCCATCTTGGTACCAGCCTGCTAATCAGATAGGGTGGAGCCTGACCACAGAGATCCAGCAGTAAAATGGTATTTGCCACCAGAAAAGGCAATGCAACCTCCTATGTGGTCATATTATTTGAATGGATACTCAATTGCAGGATCTTCCAATTGCAGTACTGCCTTCTCACATTGCCCATTAGGTTCTCCAGAATACAGCCTTCCTGACAAAGGTTTGTTATGCGGCTCAGGCAGGAATAGCAACATTGGGAAAGTTCTACACAGTAATCTCCCACCAAATAGACAGGTGCTTTTCCCTTGATTTCCCTTGATTCTTCTACTGGATTTACTGAAGATGACAAAAGGCTGGGGAAACAGGAATTGTTTACCTCCCTGCTCCACTCCACACACACACACACACACCTATGGCACCCTTTGATATCCATAGTCCCACTGTCTTGCAAGGGCAGCAGCCTTATACTGGCCTCATTTTGGAGTCACAGCAAGAAACCACTGTGGAGGCAGTGTTTATTCAAGCAGCTTTTCAGGTTCACTGCTGTGCTGTATGGATGTAGTGAAAAGCCCTAAGAGATTTCAACAATTGATTCTTCATAAATTCAAAGCTGCTATGATGAAAATTCCATACATTAACTCTGTGCTGTAGAAAGAAGTACTGATCTAAAATCCTTCCATCAGCTGTATTGATTGAATTTTGGTTTTAGTGGGACGGAGAGATGGAATCATCTGGAAAGCCAGATTTTTTTTCCATTAAAATCTCCAAAGGTTTTTTATTAAAATTATTCCATGGTTAGAGAAGGAAGCTTCTCAACACCAGATGGCATTAAAGCTGAAGACCAACTTAAACATACTGATGGTCCTTATGGAGGTCTACCACTAAAATCTCTAGAAAAGATATAGCTTTTCAAATAACAATAGCAACACAGGGCTTGGATACACTGTATCACCTAAACCAGGGGTCTCAAATTCAATTTAATTGAGGGCCGCATCAGGGTTGTGTTTGATCTGGGGGGGCAGAGATGGGTGTGGCTGGAGTGAGCATGGCTGGGTGGGCCTGGCCAGTTCAACGACACTCGTCAAGGCTCTGTTTTCACCCATGATGGCCTCCTGCAGCCCTATGCCAGTCAAAATGGAGCAGACTCTGTTTTCACTGGCAAAGGCACCATAGGCCGGTCCTTCCTTGTTTCCAGGGTAGCAATTGAAACTGAAATTTCTGTCACTAAGCGATGTGGTCATGACCACATCGCTTAGCAAAGGCAATTTGAAGTTCCAGTTGCAGGTGTTAATTCCATGGTCATTAGTCAAGACAAATCCCTGCCTGCTTTTCACAACCAAGTCACTGGGGAAGACAGAAGGTAGTTGCAAGTCCCAGCCAGTGTCAAGCAAGCTGGCAGACAGGTAAGTGGCAGCTGCTGAGTGGGGAAAGACGTGAAGTGAGAAGAAGAATGCGGGAGAGGCACAGGAAGGCTTGGGGAGGGTGCATGGGAATACAGGGATGTGCAGAAGGGAGGTGCAGCAAGCATTGACTAGGGTGAAAAGGAGGCACAACAAGGCTCAGGAATGGTGTGCGAGAGGGGGGAGACTTATCCCAGGATTCCTGGGTGGCCAGAATTCCATGGACTGGTCATAACTGCCATTCATTCAGCACCATTGTAACTTGGAATAGTCACTGATCAAGATAAATCAAGGACTAGCTATATTATGAAAAATTGGTGAGCCAAGATAAAAGCTCAATTAACTTTTTCTCTAAAATGAAGTAATATATTTCATATTATTCATACTTGGGGTCAAGTTCCAAAAACCAAGAAAGACCCGTTGCGATATTTGTCTCATGAACTGTATGAACTGAATTGTGTCTTGCTCCTGTGGAATGCACTCCCTCCCTCCTGGGAATCCTGACTACTTTCCATCAATCCTGTAATACAAGGATCTTCAAACTTGGCCAAGTTTAAGACTTGTGGACTTCAACTCCCAGAATTCCTGAGCTAACATGACTGGAGGAGGAATTCTGGGAGTTGAAGTCCACAAGTCTTAAAGTTGTCAAGTTTGAAGATACCTGCTGTAATATAAAGAATTACAGTTTGTGGAGGAGATATAGACCATACTCCAGGATTGCAGGACCCACATGTTGTCTCAACTTACATGTTTACGATGAGCCTTAAACATCTAAGCCACTTAACATAATGGTCCCCTCTTGTACAGCACTTATTATTGCAAGAATGGCATGGCAAAATTTAAATATGAATGTATATTACCATCCTCTCTCAATGTTATCCAAAGAGAAGTTATATCTATAAATTGCTCTAAAATGATTGGGTTTCTAATCCAGAAATATGAGATCTTCTTTTAAAGGTATACTTTAGATTGTAGTATCTCATTTCAGCAAATACCACTCATTAAAGATTTTATGGCTAAGGATAGATCTGAATATTGGTATTGTTAGGGATAACATTGTTTACCCTAACTGGTTTGGGTAAAAATAATAAATAAGTTATCATGGTTTGTTGGTTAAAGTGTGTGTAACTTTAACTACAAGAATGTAATTAAGGGTGTGGTTGTAAAAGCACCATAAAAGAAGCAAGTCAATTGCAGCTCTCTCTCTCTGGCTTAATGATCCCTAATTACTGGATGGATTGATGACTGCGTTTTTCCTTACTGGGACGGAGGAGAGAAAGGAGTGTTGATTTCTCAACGGAGAGAAGAGATAATACGGACTGATTTATTGTAAGTGAACTGACATTGACTATTCAACACGGACTTTGCAAATTGAGTATACCCGACTGGACTGACTGAAATGATACATGACTAATGGACCGTTTATTTTGACTATGCTATAATTCCTAATGGAATAAACTATATTTTTGATAGCACAAGCGTATCTGTTTTTTACTGCGTGTTAACTAAAATACAAACTTATCTCACACATTTACCTGTCTTCCTATCTGACTACGCTACACATTCTGTTTAGTTTGTTTTCCTTAACACTCGTTGGGGAATTCAGGCTTAACAGGTACCTCTCCATTTGCCTTTCTTTTATCATTATATCTAGGCAACTAACAACCATATCATTATATCTAGGCAACTAACTAGCTACTGTGTGAACCAGGCACTTAAAAAGAAACACTGCATTCAGAGAAGAGGGCCTATAATACAATGGCAGGACATATGTTCTGAATGTAAAAAGTCAGAGCCAAAAAAGATTCTAATCTGATATCCTGCAGGATTCCCCTAAGAATGGTCTCTATGGATAGAACAATGATCTGACTTGGGAAAAGGAATCTTTCCATTCCCAGATCAAGGGCAGTCCCAATTCCTTAGCATTTGCCTGCCTCACAGCTGAAAGCAGCTTCGTACCTATGTTTATTCTTTTTATGTCCAGACTGTGAAGCATACCAGGTTGTTGGATAATGATGGTATTTTGGATTCCCCACAATGGCTTTGATATATACTCTTTTGGAATTCTGTAGGAAATTAGTCACCCAAAGTTATTGCTAACTGCCTTGTGGGTTATTCATTGACTGGCTACTGCTGACTAAGAATGTAAGATAATCAGGCTTCTTAGAGGAAGCTCACTGACCAAGCAAACAGGGAATGTGGGCTGGAACTTGTCAGTAGAGTTCAACAAAAAGAGAAGGCCTCTTTCCTATGGTTCCTTGGTGACAGAATACTTTTTCCAAGGCAGTGCATTTGAAGCCCCCACTCCCAGTACTCAATAAAGTGGCAGGAACCATTCTCTCCCACCAAGCTTTTAATTGTTAACTTAATGTTACTGAATTTAATTGTTTTATGTTTCATAATCTTTATTTTAATTGTTGTAAAATAAATAATCCCCTGTGTGAATTTAAGCTAAAGAAGGCAAATTCCAACTGAGTGTCTGAAGAAATTTCCTAACAATAAGAAAAAAAATCAACAATAGAACAAACTACCTAACAAAATGGTGTACTACCAACAGCAAAAGCACTTAGATTTATATAATGCCCCATAGTGCTTTACAGCACTCTCTGGGTGGTTTACATTGTCAGCATATTGCCCCTAGTAATCTGGGTCTCATACAAATTTAGAAGGATGGAAGGTTGAGCTCATCAGGATTGAACTTCAGGCTATGGGCAGAGTTTGCCCGCCCTACTGCATTCTAACCACTGTGCCACCAGGGCTCCCCTTGATTCAACGTGAATTAGTAAGAGACATTGCTCCTGCTTTCATGCTCATTTATCACTGAGAATACCATCACACTTTAATTTATCCTGGTACTTCTTAAGAGGTTATCGACACAAATTTCATTACTGAACTAAATATGCACTTTTTCATATCTATGTTTGTATCTGTGCTTTTGAATCAGTTTTGACCCCCAGTAATCACCTGAACAAGTCCCTGCAATTCTCTTGGTAAGATTTTTCAAAAGTGGTTTGCTATTGACTTCTTCCCAGAAGAAGGAGTGATTGACTCAAAGTCACCCAGCTGGCTTCATGCATAAGGCAGAGCTAGAACTCACAGGCTCCCAGTTTCTAGCCTGAAGCCTTTACCACTATTCCAAACTGGCTCTTCCATATTCACACAGATATATAAAGTACTATATTTGAAGAGGTTATTTATACAAAGCATCCATTTCCATTGAATCCTAGGAAAAGCTAACCATTCTCTTCTTTCTGATGGCCCACCTGTCCTCCAAAGAGTCAGAGCATAGGCAAGAGAAGAAAAGAAATATTCAATAATTTAGCAAAATTATTATACACATGCAATGGTGTCATAATACAGCGACTTTAGTTATTATAATAAAGTGTGTAAATTGCTTACACACATATATACCATCACTTGCTCTTTTTACAGATGCCCATAGTCAAAGGACTATGCATGTAGTGCTTAAAAAATATATCATCCAGATATTAAGGATGGACAAGTTTCAATTCAAGCAGAAATGCGTGGTACGTATTTATACAATCTTCTCATATATGGAGAGTTCTTATTTACTTCATAAAGCATGACAGATAATTAATAGTTTCTTTTATTTCATTTATGCAATCCTGTATTGCCAACTCATCCTTGAATCATATCTGCTTTCAAATTCCTGTATGTAATAAGCTTTTAAAAATGGAGCAAAAAATATTTGGATGGCAGAGAGCTACACTTAATATTTGGCTAGCAGGAATTATGTAATTTTTCAACACAACTTTGAGCTGGGGGAGCACCACATGTTTAATTCCCACTTGCTGTACAACTGTTCAAGACACAGGCACGTTGAATAGAGTACACAAAGCGAACATAGAAGCAGTTATTGTACCACAGCTGTTAACACTAGAAGAGAAGCCTCACTTAAAATAGAAGGGTATTATATGGTCTGCAGACAAAAGGTGTCCTTGAGTTCAGTGTACCTATTGACTAAAGTCTTCTATTCATGTGTTCCAGAAAATATTTATGAAAATTAGTAGATCGATATCAAAAATATACTGGAGAATAAGGAAATTATTTATGGTAGCTGTATAACTACAAATTCATCCATATGCATGGATGAAGACGTGTGTGTATAGATATGTGTACATATATACAGTATTAAAACTAAACATGGGTGTGCACAATTCCATAAAATACCAGGAAGTCCAACTCAAATTCAGCCTTCATATAATCATTATTTTACATCATATTTTCCAGATAGTTTATGTGCTGGATTGAATTATTTCGGCTACTGAAAAGTACATTACAACCATATGGAATTTCTCCAGTGTGGGTTAACACATTGATTCTTTTTTTTAAATCCTTCCATGGGCAGGGCAAGAGTGCACAAATTAAGGGCCTCCTTGTATTAAATACACCACTATGTCCATTTTAAAGAATATGATCTCAGTCAGCTTTGATTAAAATGATGGGCACTTATGAGCAAACAGGATACCAGGGAAGGGGAGAATGTTGGATGGCTCTGTTGGGTTTGTGAAGCTAATCAGCTAATCAGGACAGATTGTTTGATTAACTGGGTGAGGCTTTCTGCCTTTTATCTGCTTGAACTGAATATTTATTGCTTGTTGATCACACAATTTGAGAGGGAGGGAGTAAAATCTGAGCTGAATACTAATCAAGTGATTAGCTATTGAATGAAGTCATGTTCACATGCAACAACTCAATCCCAGCTAGGACTCTTTAACAAGAGGAAAGATACTTTTAAGAGTTCAAATCCATGGCAAGGAAACAGGAAAGGAAATAGCAACAAGGGTAATCCACTATCAAGTTGAGCAGGAAGAGCCACACTAATCTTCCATTTCCAGAAAATAGGTTTCAGGGTTGAGTTTAGTGAATGCAAGAAAGTCAAGGCCCCAAACTTTGTAAACATATAACACAGGGGCTAACTTCTAAGTTAAAAAGTTCCTAAAGAAGAAAAATATAAATAGTTAAAAATCTAAGTGTTTATAGGATCCATCCAAAGTCTCTTAACCAGCATCTTTAAAAAATTAATAGTTAATCCCTGCACCAGGCAAATTGTAGAAATTGTGTTTGTTTTAAACATAGAAGATCAACACAGATTCTGAATTTTATCAATGTCAGCAGACCCAATAGAGCAAGGGTCTTCAAACTTGGCAAGTTTAAGACTTGTGGACTTCAACTCCCAGAATTCCTGAGCTAACATGACTGGAGGAGGAATTCTGGGAGTTGAAGTCCACAAGTCTTAAAGCTGTCAAGTTTGAAGACCCCTGCAATAGAGGGAGATAAACTTGTTAACTGAAGGACTGCCTCTTTCTGTACAGTAGTATCTGCCTGACCAATTTGATCTTGCAGGATTGGCCTGCTCTGGATTCTTTCAATTAAACCAGGGGTCTTCAAACTTGATAGCTTTAAGACTTGTGGACTTCAACTCCCAGAATTCCTCCTTCAGTCATGTTAGCTCAGGAATTCTGGGAGTAGAAGTCCACAAGTCTTCCACTTGCCAAGTTTGAAGACCCTTGAATTAAACAATGCCATGTATTGGGGACAGCAATGAGAAATGAGGCTTCCACCAAGATCCAAATGGCTCCTATTGTGCTGTTGTTCAGACGACCAGTGAAGACCTGGCTCTTCACCCAGGTCTTTAGCAAGGGAGAGTGAGACCTCTTGCTTCATTCCAAACTTGCCATCTTTTATTAATTTTATTGCAATTTCTTTGATTGCTGTGGACCATCCAGAGATGCTGGGAGTCAGATATAATACAAGTTTATTGTTGTTGTTGTTGTTAATGCAGATTTTCAAAAACATTTCACAAAAGTTCCTCATTAAGGCTCCTGAGTAAATTTTATAGACTTGGGGTAAAAAGATGCATCCTTTTATGTATTGATTAAATGCTAATTGATTAAACAACAGAAAGCAAAGTCAGGAATAAATAAGTAATATTCTCAGGGAAGAGAAGTCTACAGCTCCTCAACAATCTCTGCTGGGACCAGTGTTTTTGTTTAACTTGTTTATAAATTGGGGGTAAAGAGAGAGCTGGGCAAGTTTGTGAATGATACCAAATTATTTCATGTGGGGGAATCCAGGAGCCTGGGAAGAGCTCTGTGAACCCACTCCGAGGCTACTGAATTCTCATTAAAATAGATGGTCTACCAAATAGCAAACATTATTCAACTCCTTGAAGTATAAAGTAATGTATTTTGGAACCACACACACACACACACCCCTTAAATTTACTCAGATGGTGATGATCTCTCTGTAACTAACCAGGAAAATACATTGGCTCACAGTGATAATTCAATGAAGATGTTGAGCCAATGTGCGGCAGCTGTGAAGAAGACAAATTTCACATTGGGGATTATTAGGAAAAAGATTGAAAATAAAACTGCCAACACTGTAATATCTCTGTATTTGCTCATCTGGAGTACTGTGTACAGTTCTGAAAAAGGATATTTAAAAATTGGAAAAAGTGGAGAAATCTGCAGACGAAGCTTAAACACTATCCTTATAAGAAAAGCAACTAGGAGGGAAAGATTATCAAAGGATATAAAAGCATCAAATGCATAGATTGGAAGGAAATGTTATCATGGCTCTACAAACACTAAGTTTAATGGATATCCACTGAAGCTTATTCAAAAAAAGTTTTATAAAACAGAAAAGAAAATAATAATAGCACTTAGACTTATATACTGCTTCACAGCCCTCTCTAAGCAGTTTACAGAGTCAGCATATTCCCCCAATAATCTGGGTCCTCATTTTACCGACCTCGGAAAGATGGTGGGATTCAATTATTTTTACTGTGGGCGTGGCTTGGTGGGTGTGGATAGGATACTGTAAAATCTCCAGTCAGAGGTGGTATTTGCCGGTTCTCCGAACTACTCAAAATTTCCACTACCAGTTCTCCAGAACTGGTCAGAACCTGCTGAATACCACCTCTGGATAGAAGGCTGAGTCAACCTTGAGGCTGGTGAGATTCAATCTGCCAAATTGCAGGCAGGCAGCAGGCAGCAGAACTACTGCAGTACTGCAATTTAATCACTATGCCACAGCGGCTCTTTCATAATTAATCTGTGGAAGACATTACAAGACATTAATGGTCCCTAAACTGGATGGCTTCAAAAGGAGATTATATAAAGTTCATGGAAGGTTTGTTGAAGGCTACTGATCTTAAACACTCAGTGTCCCCTTTGGGTGGTTGACAACCTGATTCCAAATGCTAACTCCAGGGAGAACAATAGCAAGTAAGGGATATCCTTTCGTCCTCTTAGAAAGTCCAGTTGCCTCCTGAAAAAACACCTTTGGGACAACCATGATCTGGATGATTGAGAATCTCTACAGACTTTCATTCTCTACTTAGGAGCACATTAGAGGCATCTGGCTGGCCTCCATGAAAAATGAAATGCTGGACTGAGGTGGGCTTTGTCTTCCTCCAGCAAGGCTGTTCTTTTGTTTCATGCTTTGATGTGCCATTATTATTATTTTTTAAAGGTTCAAATATCCTTGCAATAGATCTGGCTGCTGAGAGTTTCCAAAACAAATGGAAAATCAATTACTAAAAGGTACCAATCCTAATGATGCCACGGAATGAGGAAAATGAATCTGTTGGCTCTCCTCCCAGAGCTGGATTTTCTGGCATCTCCATGAAGAATTTGCCGAGAAAACAAACTACTGAGCTGATCCAGAAATATTTCAGTGAAGGCTCATAAGGGAGAGTAGATACGTTTCCAAAAAAACACATTTTCCATCTCTCTCTGTCTCGCTCTCTCACACATACACACAAATGTATGCACAAGCGTGTGTGCTCACACCCCACAGCAGATGGACAGAGGGATCAAAGCAGTTTTTAAAAAAAGCTATGCAGGGAAATCTGAAATGATGAATGTCCTTATTTTTCCAAAAAGGAAAAATACATTTAGCGTATAATGAAAATATTTTGACTGCTGAAACATACATTTGGAGTAAGATTACCTTCCGATACAATTTACACATCTTCTATAGTAGGACTTTGCCATACTTCAGACTGAAAGGAGAAAAAGTGATGAGGAAATCATACTTCAGCAACTCTAGGTCCTTTTTAGAGGTTATAATGCTTACTTTAAGGAGTTGTCAATGTATGCTATATTAGCATCCCCGCATGCTCCAACTCTCCTTTTTCCTTCAAATCCAAAGCTTTGGTGCAGCCTTATTGAATAAACCTGCTATCCAGCAGTTACTTTTCTGCCACATTAGTACATCACTTTTTCCCTATGGAGCTTAATATTTCTCACATACCCTTAGCAAAGAATGCAACAACTCTTTAGATAGAGCATTATTAGGGGTACTTGAGACCTCATCCTCATATTACACACCAAAGCAGCTGGGCATATTGGACTCAAATGGGCGTTCTTTTCATCTTTTCCTCCTTATCATGGAACAATTTTCTGCCACTAAACCTGACATAATTTGCTTGCAAATTTGTTTTCTCTTGCAAAGCAGCACATTATGGTTGCTATGATGCAAGGTCAGCACATCTGCATAGAGAAGAGGGCGAAACAAACCATTTTGAGGGACCTGTCCTTCTGCTCGCAACACAGCAAAATGCCCACCAGTGAAGGAGTTTATTCACCTGCTAACATACATGCTGCAATTCTTTCGTGAGGAGCACCTAATCATATGAAGGACTGTTAACACCTCAATTAAAATATGCATAAAATTTCAGATGAAACAGGGTGAGCCTACCTCTATGGTTGAGGGCATGATGACATTATGGATTGGGGCAAAGGAATCCTACATCGCCTCTCAAATATGACAAAGACAAAGGAATCTTCCTCATGTTTCCAGGCAAGATAACAATGGTAAGAAAAAAATATTTCATTTTCAGTTGTAGTTATTACTTCCTCTTTCTCAAATTCCCCTAGAGAACAATGCTATATAAATAAATATATATAACATATAAAATCATCTGGGGGCATCATGGCTCAGTGGTTGGGGGCATCATGGCTCAGTGGTTAAAGACTGGAGAGCCCAGGGTTCGAGATCCGAGAATCACGCAATAGGGTGAGGTCCCGTTACTAGCCCCAGCTCCTCCCCACCTAACAATTCGAAAGCATGCAAATGCAAATAGATACCACTTTGGTGGAAAGCTAACAGCATTCCATGCATTTTGCTGTATAGCAAGGGTCTTCAAACTTGGCAAGGTTAAGACTTGTGGACTTCAACCCCCAGAATTCCTAAGCTAACATAACTGGAGGAGGAATTCTGGGATGTAAAGCCCACAAGACTTAAAGCTGTCAAGTTTGAAGACCCCCGCTGTATAGTCATGCTGGCCATATGACTACAGAAATGTCTTCGGACAACTCTGGTTTCCTTGGCTAAGAAAAGGACATGAGCGCTGTCTCCTAGAGATTTGACTAGACAGGGGAAATCTTTACCTTTAAGATTGGTTTGAAGAGAAATTTGGAGGCAGAGGACTAGACACTGTGATTATCTATCTTATTTATTTATTTATTCGTCAAATTTATATGGCTGCCTATATCAAAGAGAGAGACTTTTAGTGATTATTAGTACTGCCAATGAGAAATGTTGCCACAACTGAAGAAATAGCATGTTAAAATGCCCTCAGTAAGAACTGTTGAACACTAGCCCCAACACACAGTATTCAATATGCAAAAGATTTAATCCTAATTAACTTGAGGTGAATTTCAGTCCAATTGCAACGCTTTTTTCAAATCACTTAAAGATCTTTTAGAAAAAAAATCTCAGAAAATAATTTTTTTCTCTTTGAAGTTCAAACATTTTCAGATTATAAAGTACAAGATTAGAGATGAACAGTGCTGCTTTCATTTAGACTGCCTATTGATTTTTACAAGGATTTCATATGAATAAAGTTTTAGTGACCAAACTGACTTAAAATAGAAATTTCAATACATTTCAAAATGGGTTTTCGAAGCACTAAATTATGCTTTCTCGGCTCTATAATAAATCAGTCTCTAAGATCTAATTCTTATAATATCTTCCCACTCTCAAAGCAAAATTTCATTTTTATTTTAAAGAAGAATATCATCCACATTTAATGTAGCTCACTAAGCCAGGGTTGATTTAATCTGACATTCAATTTGAATCACTTCAATTGTATTTAGAAATTCAAAACCACTGACTCTTTGAGAACATAAACCAATCGTATATTACATTTAAAACTAGTCATTCCCATTGCTCATGTTCTTCTGACTATATGGAAGAATAGTCCAGTAACATAAGCATGCAAGAGATATATGTTTAAAACTGTTAATCATTGAGCACTGAAGGACAGAAGCCCACATCAAATTTGAATATTTTTATTACACTATTTATCCTTCTAAGAACAAAACTCGCCAATGAATGCCCCAACAAATGCAGTCAAAATGGAGCTACTACTACACAGAAGAATGATCAAGGTCTCTCAAGATTAGCAGAATTTTAGATTTTATAAAATAGGAAGAGTTGAATTAGGGTGTTTGCATACTTTATCATTGCAATGAATGTTTAAAAAGAAAAGCAGAATGAAGAGCATTCATGTGCACCATTTGTATTTTGCTATTTCTTTCAAGCATCTGAAATTATGAATTTAGAAAGATAACAGATGCTCTAGTTCAGTGGTCGCCAACCGTTGGGCCGCAGCCCACTAGTGAGCTGTGAGAAAATTTTGGTGGGCCACAGAGAAATCTCACCCCCAGAACACCCACCCCAAAGCAATTAATCCAGGCTGCGCAGAAACAAAAGGCTGCGCCGCCCACCTGGCCCGCAGGATCCCTCCCTACCCACTCAATCTTTATCCAGTAAACTTGCCTGCTAAATTTCCATTTTTACTTTTTCCGACCATCAGCTGTTCTGCTGTGCCAGGAGATTTAGATTAGCTAGGAAGTAGGAAATGGTTGGATTTCTTGCTTTCTAGCTAGTCTTTAGATCTTTGGCTCTGCTTTTAAGTGTACAGCCGAACCTCCCTTAGGACTGAAGGTTTGCTTGCAAGCAAATTCAGTGCAGACTCACAGCACTGAATTTGGGAGACTGAGCTAACTGATGGCAGATAGATAGATCACTGAATGATTCTGTGAGCAACTCAATCTGCCTGCTTTGCCCGATTTTGGGTAAAAGTTGCTCTTTTTTATAAAAAATTCATTATTTACATGCATGGTGTGTTGTGAGTAAATTTTGTGAGTTTGCTTGCAAGCAGATTTTATGTGACAGACTGAGCTAGCCAATGGCAGATAGATAGATTTTCTGAATGAATCTGTGATTCTGTGAGCAACTCAATCTGCCTGCCTGCTTTGCCTGATTTTGGGTAAAAGTTGCTCTTTTTTATTAAAAATTCAATATTTATATAAATATTTATAATATTTACATACAAGCCATGCCCAGCCAATCACATGACCACCAAGCCACACCCACAAATTAGGCCACACCCACAGAACCAGTTAGTGGTCCCTGGGATCTAAAATTATGAGTCTGGTGGTCCCTGAGGTCCAAAAGGTTGGCGACCCCTGGGTTAGAATGTAGTACTGCAGGCAGTTCGGGTTTCACCAGCTCAGGATTGACTCAGCTTTCCATCCTTCCAAGATTGGTAAAATGAGGACCCAGATTGTTGGGGGCAATATGCTGACTTTGTAAACCACTTAAAGCACTGTGAAGTGGTATTTAAGTCTAAGTGCTATTGTTATTCAGAACTTCCTTTATAATGAAAGACACACTGGCAACATTTTGTGATGGATCCTGCTATTTTAAGCATGCAAAATGTGTCTATGATCATTTTTGTTATAATCATATTAAAAATAAGAAAAATGAAACATGCCAGTGTAATGCCTGTAACTGGGCGGATGGGCCTTGAGATTTGTTGACAAAGTAACTTGTGTATTCTCTATGTTGCATGTTTATTTCTTTATTTATTTGGTTTCTATAGCTGTCCAGCTCAACAAGTGCCCTTAACCACATACATCATAAAGCATTAAAACAATTAAAACAATTAAGACAGTACAAAATACTATTTATATTACAGATTAACCACCCAGAGTTAGTTGAAGTTGGGCAGCATCAAAGATGAATAATCAGATGAAGAAACGGAATTTCATTTTAATGTACGCTGATTAGTGTACATTTAAAGTGGCAATAAAGTTTCTATCCTATTTCATCCTATCCTATCCTATCCTATCCCACCTCTTACTACTGTTTCCCCAACTGCTACTCCTTATGAGTCCTACTCCTGGAGAAAAGTATCTTAATAGCTGCTTTATTTTTACACACACAAACCACCTCCTTCCTTCTCTCCCACACACCTCCAGATGTGTGTTGAAGTACATCTTTTATACTCAACATGGCAGTGCTGGCTTAAAGATGCTGGTTAAGAACTGCACAGATGCTGGCTATTTTCTAGGCAGCATACTTTTTGAGAGGCATAGTCTGCAAATGGACAATGGTTGGGACAAGAGGCTCAGGAGAGACCTTCCCTAGTGTCTTGGGCTGTAAAGGAGGCAGGGGGAGACATGTACGATCAGACTTGCAAGATTGATGTCAGAACAAACCAAACACAAAACACAACCAGATGAACTAATTCTATGTTACTGTAAAGCAACATTGACAGAATCTTATAAATCAAAAAATACATTTCTTCTATTTCTTTCCAGTGTGAGAAGCTAAAGAGAGTCTCTTTTGAGGCTCTTGCCACACCTATTGACTAGCTGCGGGCAATGCTGTCTCTTATCTGACCATTCCCTTTCCACTGTCTCTTTGACCAGTCTTCCAAGGTCATTCCCACCTACCATTATGCCCAGGGAGGAAGATATTCCTCTCTAGGGAAGCAGATGATAAGTGAATTCCAAAGTTGTTTTAACTGAGCATATTTCTTTAAGAGAAAGGATATGGAAAGCACTCTTTTACCCACAGAAAGTGTGAAGATTTCACACGTAAGACAATCTGTCCTGAGTGCAGATAAAATAGATAAAACTTCACTGATTCAAGTTGTCTGCCAAGAAATCAATGCTGAAAAAGGAAATTGCTAGCAGAAGAATGGAGTGCAGATAAGAATCATAGAAACATACAACATATGTTTGTGGATAAGCCCATCTCTAGATAAGCCAATCCTTGAATTTTTTTAACCAAAATACCATGAAAAATGTGCCCCACACAAACCCACCCACATTTTTCATGGTGGAGTTGGTTATATGGAAGTAATATATACATGGGATATATGGGTACTTTTAAAAAGTATTGTCGTATACTTAGGGATAAGCTCATCTATGAATAAGCCGATACCAATTTTGGCAGTATATTTTAGTACTTAAAACCCTTGGCTTATCTGTGAGTATATATAGTAGATCTGGAAAAGGCCAAGTAAATTATAAAGTTCAATGTCTGCTCAATGCAGGAATTAAAATTAAACCATTTCCAACATATGCTGCCTGAAGACATCCAATAAAATGGACCCCACCTCTCTCTCTCTCTCTCTCTCTCTCTCTCTCTCTCTCTCTCTTGGCAATTCAGTCAGAATCTTTTTTCTTGTACCTTACATCCCTATTTCCCTGTCTTACACTCTGAATAACAGGGAATAGATCCTTGATCTGGGCTCCCTCTTCCCTTCATTCCTTTCTCCAAACACTGATTTCTTTCCCAACTGTAGCGTGTCATTTCATGCCAGCCAAGCTAACTTTCTGGCAAACTTTTGGATAATTTAATGGCAAACTTAAGGTTTGCCAAATCTCAAAACGAAGAGAAGACCATGATAATTTGGGGTGGAGGGAAAGGGGAGCTAAGAGAAAAACAGCTTCAGGTGTCCACTGAGAGATCGTCTCTTCCTTCCTATCTCTTTTCTAGAACTTTTATTAAAGAATGCTGTCCTGTAAACCTAAAATGCAGCCACAACTGCTTGAATTTAAAAGGTATGATAAATTAGAAAGTGAGAGAGAATGGGAAGAAGCCGAAAGGGGGAAGAGGAAAACTGCCTAGAATGACAAAGTAGCAGAACCATTTAACTACCATGTTGCCTGAAGGCATCTCCAGAGCCATCAAAACAACTGATTCCGCCAACAAGCCAGATGCTGATACCACTGCTGCTAAAACATTTGCGCTAACATAAGCCAGGAGATATAAAATGCTTAACCATAAGTACGCATCAGTCATGGTTATTACTGTGAGGCAGTGAGAACATCATCACCATTTCCACTAGAATTGTAGGAAGATTCTCAGCAGAAACTTTTCTCACTTCTCTCCCATTGCTTTGGCATAACCCTATTTTCAAACATGATTTTCCTCATAATTTAAAAACACATGGTAAGCTGGGTGTAACTGGAAGCGACCTGATGCTTTTTCCTGTGTTAACAACAGAACCAGGAAAGAGCATCGTCGGCTAAACAGGCGGCTACAAAGTATTGCCAGAAAAAGCCCGGCTAACTTATCATCCAGCATAGGAAATTCCAATCCTGTCCACCAATTAATAACTCGGAACTGACTGGTGTGTGTTTGCATTTTTTTATTTTTTGCTCATAATCCCAAATTTGATTTTCAGAACAAACTTTCCCCAACACCTTCCACTATTCCATTAATCAGCAGGTGGGAATAGAGATATACTCAAAGGGGAACATTTATAAAAACACACATATGCACACACACCCAACTGCACCACCCCAGTCACATATTTTTACTCTCCAGTGGGAGATACACTTTGGAAAGTTACTTCCTCTCTCCACCCCTTTTTCCCATCATTTTGCAATGAACAGGCTAGACGCTTAATCAAATCCTCAAAAACAACAGGAACTAGTGGCTACTAGTTACAATGGGGTCAAACACTCCAGCCAATTCACTGTCCTTGAAGGCACTGTTTTAATCCACTTATTTCTTCCGGCAGCAAAAGCTATTAATGAAAGTGACTCGTCTTCACTCTGAGGCATCCAGTATTAAAAAGACACTGCTTTTTCATCACCACCTCAATCAGTGCCAAACACTCACAGATTATTGAACAATAGTACAGCTGAACCACATTTCCTTTTGCACGTCCATGCATCATTTGAGGTTGTACTTCATCACTGCCATTTCAAACTATTAGAGCCGTGTTTCTCAACCTTGGCAACTTTAAGAGCTGTGGATTTCATGCTGGCTAGGGAATTCTGGGAGTTAAAAATCCACACATTTTAAAGTTGTCACTGTGCTAGAGTAAAGGAGCTGAAATCTTTACAAATAAAACATATCAAAATGTAAGATAATCATCCTGTTAAACAAAACCATTCACACAGCAGGCTTGCTATAGGTTTAACAGGTTCTGGAATGATTGTAGAAACATTTGAAAAGTGCTGGTTAAAACCCTCAATATGATAGCTGAATTTCATAAATCATCACACAATACAACCACTATATACAGTATAGTTGCATCCCAGCACCAGTGGTTTGCTTTTACTGAAACTTGCCATTTTAAGAGGCCAGGCCCAGCACCAGCAGAAGGCATGAGCCCTTCTGCCATGTCCTCTTCTCTGGAAGTATTCTGATGAGTGCTGGGCATCTGCCATTTTAATGATATACAATAGTCTAAGTGTTATTATCCTATTCCAGGCCAACCCTAGTCAATTACATAGGTGGCTGGTACCAGCACCATGACCCAACCACTTCTTGTTGGGCTCTTCTTCCTCAATGATAAAAAGGAAGCCCTTAAGCCCTCTCCATAAGGAATACAGAAGTTCAAAAAGAGAATATTTTAAAACAAGAGACAGTATATAAAACAATGTGTTCTAACCTAGAGCTCCTAGATCTGTTAGGACTATAATTCCCAGAACTCTCAGTCAAGTATTGGATGATCTAGTATGGGTATAAGATTTATCTTTGTGACTGATTCTTAGACTTATCTACCCCAATACTAACTAGCTAAAGTTGGTTTCTAAGCAATACCTACAGGCATATCCCTGGATAAAGGAGGAAATTCTTTATAATGAGCAGCATTAAGCTGACAGTAGCTAATCTCAGAAAGTTAAGCAAGTTTTAACATGATTGGTTTTTGAATGGAAGAATGACATGAGATTTCAAGATTACAGACTGGACTAAGAAATAGAAAAAGAATGTCAGAAAAAGAAAGTGACAAACTACCAACAATGCTGCCAAGGAAAATATATGGTTGTGTCCCTGTCTCTATCAAAATAAAACTTTAATGTATCTATAGTGTGATTCGCAGGGGTGGAATTCTACCGATTCGGACCGGTTCTATAGAACCGGTTGTTATGATTCTGTGCAGTTTGGAGAACCAGCAAATCATGCCCCAATACTAATTTGGGGGGTTTCTTATTGGCATTAACACAACAAGGTACTCAAGATCAGAATGGTCTCTGTATCCTCCCAAATCTTTTTGGACTTGTGTCAAATTAGTATGAAGAGTATGGAAGAATATTTTCATATGTGGAATAATTTGGAGAGAATCTATTGTATGAAGAACTGTGCCACTGAACTGATAACAATATTGTTAGGAATTGATAGTCACCTAACAGTTGGGTTAGAAATATATAAACCAGGATAGACATTTAATATTGTCTCTTTAAGGGAATGCTAAAATTGTAATTGGGTGTGGTTCCTCAAACGGCCATAAAATGGAGGCAGAAACCTGGATTGTTAGTTCTGTTGTTGATGTTGTTTGTTGCTAGATGTTCTGATAGTCGATGTTCTTGGTTCCTGTATTTTCCCTATTGACTGTTGCGGATTGTCGTTCTTCTTGGATTACTGTGAGTCTATTTACTGAACTGTTTATGATACTGGACTTTGATTTTGGATTATCCCTGGACTGAAAACTGACTGCTTTAACCATGTATGACTTGGACTGCTTGTTGGACTTTACTTAACCGTTTACTGGAAGTAAAACCTACATTTTAGTATTCAGTGTATCTGTGTGCTGGTCGTGTGTTATTCAACCTCACTCTCACTACGTCTCCCTGTGTGCACTCATTCTCCTAATGGGGAATTACCTCAATAAATATACTGAAAAATCAGACTCTATAAACTTAACAACAATGAGGTTTATGTCCAAAGGAAGCATACCATCTATATTTTATACATTAATAGTTTTACAGAAGAAACTAATGGCAAATTCGATATCTTGAATACCTTTCAGCAATCCGCACCAAAATGACAAAAACCAACAAAATGCTTTATCTATTATGGAGCCAAGTAAACCATAATGCTATAAAACGAGTGACTGTGCTGACATTTGCTTTAGTTTTACATGTTTATAAATTGGACCCACAAGAAAGATAAGCAATTACATGGAATGATCCTGAGAAAAATGGCAATTTGTTAGACTGTTTCTCCCACATAAGCCCCCAAACTCAGTTTTAGAAACACAAATTCGGAACAATATTCTAGATGCATAAACTCTTACCTTTACTTTATAATGAGCCATATGCATCCAAATAGCATTCATGTCCCAGCTGAAGGAGGATTTTTATTTTCAACTAAGGATCATGCAATAAAATGAAAAGCAAATTCAGAGTCTGAACTATCACAGTTGCACTGACATATTTTGAGGCATATGGCAACTTTGTAATGGCCATTGGAGATGAAGAGCTCAGACTACAGCAGACATTGGATTTAAGATGTTTCACATAAAGCAGATTCTCTTTGAGGAAAAAACAAGGAGGGAAAAATTAACCCTGTGATTGTAATGTACCTGCCATCTGAACTCTATCTGGCAATAACATATTTTGAAAATCATAGCAGTCTTCTGTCATCACACTGGTCATCAGCTGTGGACTACCTATAACCAGCTTCAAGCTACAACACACTTAACACACTTAACCTGAATATTAAAAAAAACAGCAAAGGAAGTGAGAGTCGCTTTGGTGACTAAATTACAGATTTCCACAGGATCCACTCTAATTATTTCAAATGAAAAAAGCACCTTTGACAACAGACTTGTGGTGCTTTGAAAGGGTAGCAAATTATTAGGTAAGATAGTTAATTTTTTTCCTGCAAGGGATGAAAAGACCTGTTGTGGGAAAGAACTGGTAATAAAAATACCATGACCTCCATTCATATTGGGTTGTTTTCCAGCCACAGCAAAACACAAAGAATTGATACTGCAATTTTCCACTTATTTAATTTTATATGTTTTAAATGTTATTGTTAAATCTGATAAAGAAAAAGAAAATGGCAACCCTGGTCACTTTTGTGCTATGGTTCTGGGAATTTTTTTTTACATTTACATTCCTCAAGGTTTACCACACAAAAAAAGGACTTCTGATTCTATCTGACAAAACAATTGGATATTTTTTTTAAAAAATCATTCAAGTACAACTTGAGTCCTGATGACTAAATGACTTGCTCATGTTGCTTTCTTGGCCATTAGGTTACATAGCCTTAAACATCCTCTTCCAAATATACAACTCCAGATAAGTTGACCCACCATTTAGATCATCATTGCCAACAATTGAAGGTGATGAAGGGTACCCTCAGCACTCAGAAATAATGACAAATGGGACAGAATTGTATTTATTTTATTTATTTATTTTATTTATTTGATTTGCCAATTGTTTACAAGATAATAAGTATAAATGTATACATAGTTGTGAATACATGAAATGGGTACATATAAGAAAAATAAAAGAATAAGAGAAACAATAGGACAGGGACGGTAGGCACGTTGATGCACTTATGCATGCCCCCTACAGGCCTCTTAGGAAAGGGGTGAGGTCAATAGTAGACAGTCTAAGGTTAAAGTTTTTGGGGGTTGGGGAAGAAACTACAGAGTCGGGTAGAGTGTTCCAGACATTGACCACTCTATTGCTGAAGTCGTATTTCCTGCAATCAAGTTTGGTGCGGTTAACCTTGAGTTTGTATCTATTGTGTGCTCTTGTGTTGTTATGGTTGAAGCTGAAGTATTCATTGACAGGTAGGACATTGCAATGTATGATTTTATATACCATGCTTAAGTCAGACCGAAGACGGCGTAATTCAAGGTTTTCAAGTTCTAGAATTTCAAGTCTGGTGGCATAAGGTAATCAAATTTGTGATCAAACACTGATCTCCCACTTTGAATAAGACATGTTAGGTACAAGCCAAACAGGAAACCTGAAATGATGTGCATAACTTTTTCCAGACTAACCAGAAATTTTGTTAAATTAAAATCCAAAGGGAAGTGAAGGAAGAGAAGGGAAGGATTGGTATTGCACTCAGATAGTTATTTAATCCCTACAAATATAAGAGTCTTTGTGTTTGGCTTTGGAACCAGCAGGCTAGGGTTTTATCATTTCTTCTAACAGCCAGATCACCTGGTGAATGCCAATAAGACTCCAGCTGAAAAAGGATTGCTGAGAAATGAGTAAGAGGCAGCTTGTATCATCCCTAGTCCTTATGATCACATTGTGCTTGTAGGAGTGGGTATAACTTGTCATGCTTTTCACGATAAGGTATGCAACGTTGTTCAATAAGCTTCAAATAATATTACGGCACTCTTAAGTTTATTGTAATAAGCTATCAAAATCAATTGTTCCAGGTTAGTAAATATTCTTGCCAGTCTAAAAAAGAAATGAGCCGTTCATTTATACTAGCTATCTACAGTGGTGGGATTCAAAAATTTTTACTACCGGCTCTGTGGGCATGGCTTGGTGAGGGTGGCTTGGTGGGCATGGCAAGGGAAGGATAATGCAAAATCCCATTCCCTCCCCACCCCACTAACCTGCTTTCCAGCTCCGTTCTCCTGTGCAGGGCAACCAAAGAAGGCCCAGCCAATCAGCTGGGACTCGTGAGGCAGAGAATAGATGGGGGTGGGGCCAGTCAGAGGTGGTATTTGCTTGTTCTCCAAACTATTCAAAATTTCCACTACCGGTTCTCCAGAACTGGTCAGAACCTGCTGAATACCACCTCTGGCTATCTAGCAGAAATGTATCTCTCCGCTTCTTCTCTGCATTCTTCTCTGAGGCATTGTAGCTCCACAGTGTTTTGTTTCCATTCTCTCCAAAAGGTCCCCAAATTGATCCCTAACCATAGCAAAAGACCTCACTTTGGGGGATATACAATATTAAGAAATTAAGAAAGATCATGTGGCCCTGAGGATTTCTTGGCAATAAAGCTAACACTGGAGGCTGGTATCCTGCTTAACAGCATGGCAGCATCTACTCTCCTATGGGTCAAAATGGGAGGTTGATAAAAAGTCAAGCGGGCCATGGACTTTGAGGACATAAACTGAGCATCCACAGGTATGTTGATACCCATGGACACCATGTTAGGGAATCCTACCATGGTTATGAGACTTCAGTTCCAGACCCAGAAGAACTCTTGCTAAAAAAAAAAAAAAAGCATTTACTCCTTGTCAGAGTATATTCATGAACTGGAATAGAGCTTAGTAACAAGGTCAGCCAATGAGAGCTGAGTTGAGGGCTGAAACTTAAAGAGAGAATCTGGGCGTGGTTTCTCTCTGTTCTGTGCTCAGCTCTAAAGTGAAAGAGAAACTAACTTGCTTGCTTGATTGCTGGAGTTGAGTTGCTGTTCTGCTCTGAACCTGTAACATGTCTGCTTCTGTTTGAGTTTGCTCCATCTTGGAGAAATCTACAACTGGTATTGTAAAATTTACTTTGTGTTTATAAAGAAGTTAAATGAAGCCTCGGCCATCTGTGTTTACTTTTCTGGCGCTGAATTTACACTGCAATTCTCTCAACACTCCTGGTGTCTAACCACTTCTGACCACAATAATGAAGCTACTCATTTCACTTCATACTGCTCATGTTCTAGTCATAAGAGTTTCTTTCCCTCTCGCCGCTCAGCAGAACAGAAAGCTGAAATTCAGTTGTCTTGTACAAATATAATGTTGATGCATTGGGCTACTTTCCAAAAGCATCTATATTATATTTATACAAAGACAACGAAAATGGTCAATATCAAATTATAAATATGGCCTTGCTTCAGTCTAAGCAAACAACAATTGAGATATTGTTTCCTCCTTTGCTGCTAAGAATAACATTCCTGCTATACTAGCTGACAATTGTTTTGTCTGGAGAATTCTTTCTGATGTACTTACTGCCTTTTCACCGGTAACAGGATGCTCAGTAAGAGACTTTCAGACTGCAAAGAGATACTATATAAATAATAGGCCTTTCATTGCATATACTATGAAGTGCCATAGTCCAATATAATTGGCACCGTCAAAAAAAAACCCAGGTCACCTCAATGGAAACAGGAATTGATTCATAAGCAAACTCCATTTCTCCAAAAGTGTGTGCATTATTGTTGTTTTCAATACATTATTGTTCATATTGTTAAAATGTTTATATTAAATCTTGGGGGGAAACTTTTTTGGTTTCGACTGCTCAGAACGAAATTGAAAATTGCAACTTGTGGAGCAAATGCAAAGATTTTTTTCCAACTCTGTTCTATGGCATCCAGAATTGCCCTCTGGTTTTGATACATCTTTCTAACATTTTACAAAGATTCATAACGCTTTGGAATTGTTAAGTTACAAAGTAAGGAATATGAGGGGAGGGAAGTGTTTCTGAAATTTATTTTATTTGTTAAATTTATTTGAGCTGGCTCTAAGCACTTTAGAACAGAGGAGTCCCCAATACTCTATTCATATATTAATTGTAGCTTTCACATCAAAAGAGGTTGTCTATCTTTGTGTTATTAGGTTATTGGAGCTGCCACAGAAATTGGCAGCCATGGGTCACAGTATTCCGCACTGTTTCATTGAACATGGCAATTATTAAGCTTTTATATTTTCCTACACATACAAGTATACTCCTTACCACCAGCAGCCAATCTGGGGGGAAATGGCAGTAGCAGATGAAATGCTGAGGCCCATTCCCATGGTATCAGGATATATATACGTATACGTATACGTATACGTATACGTATACATATACATACATACATACATACATACATACATACATACATACATACATATATTTGTTTTCTTAAGTTTTTCGGGTACTTACATGTATGGCATTCAGCTTTGTTCGGATTATTTTCCCGTCATTGTAGTTGTGCTTTTAAAGTTGTAGCAATGTTTGGCCAGAATCTCGTCTGCCATCATCAGGCTTCTGTATAGTGTTCATCTGATGAACACTATACAGAAGCGTGATGATGGCAGATGAGATTCTGCCGAAACGTTGCTACAACTTTAAAAGCGCAACTACAATGACGTGGGAAAATACCCAAACAAAGCTGAATGCCATAGATAGATAGATAGATAGATAGATAGATAGATAGATAGATAGATAGATAGAGATAGAGATAGAGATAGAGATAGAGATAGAGGTAAAGGTAAAGGTAAAGGTAAAGGTAAAGGTAAAGGTAAAGGTAAAGGTAAAGGTAAAGGTAAAAAGATAAAGATAAAGATAAAGATAAAGATAAAGGTGTGTGTGAGGTTACTATTTGGAATGGGGGAGAGAGAGAGAGAGAAACCAAATATTTATTATAAAGCCTAGATCTCCAGATTCAAAAACTGCCCATAATTCACTGAAAATTGTTTAAAAGGGAACACAGAAGATTATTATACATAGTAGTTCAACAGGCCCCATCATTATTTGGGCACAAAGTGGCAGCTACAACGCTCTATCAATGCATACACCAAACAGTAAGAACAATGGGGTGGAATAGCCTCGGAGAATGAGGACTGATTTCTGCATACATGTATTTCAGGTGAGTCTAAAAACCCATTCTTTCATATGTGACTATTAATCCTCTCTTCTTCCAGATTGAATGAGGGAAACAAACCAGTCAGATAGGAAATAAACCACCTGCGTCCCTAGAGTAGCTCTCTAAATTGTTTGGCTGGAAGTATCTTTCTCAGAAAGAAAACACTTCGCATTCACTTTTTGAAAGTTGGGTCTATTGAGGACAATATGATGGGGATAAGGTTTGGTCAAACAGTGCAGCAAGTTAATATGGAGGCCTATAAACAATAAGAATGGAAAACCATAACTTTACGTTAAAATGGAATACATTAGTTTCAGAAATCGAGAAGGTCAAATCTAAAGCTCTAAACTCCAATTATTCATCTTCCATCAAAATTAAAGCAGTACTGGTCAACTATCATCCCTGTTCTGTTTCCAATATGGATTCAAGCTTGTTGCAACTATTTTCAAAATTGAGCAAGCTTTTCTAAATCTGCTTACAAGTCCTGCTTTAAGTATTATGTGCTATTATCATGAAAATGTCAATTTTCAGATATCTGAAAGCTTCCTGCCAATCAAATTATCTTTTCATGTTACTTCCAATACCACCAGAACAGACTAACTTTATTATTGCAATAAAGTTCCAAATTAACGTATGTATCCTTGTTTCATAAAATACTACTTCTGTAGAGATAAGTTAGGTGAAACTAAGAAAGGGTTGTGACCACGGATATCTACAAGTTTTTTTTTTGTTGTTGTTGTTTGGCACACTTGAAAGCAAGTAGAATGAGTGTTCCATTTTAGTATTCACTGCAAAATCTCAATGCAGTTAGCCCTCACAATATAAGTGATCACATTCAGAAGGCATAACAAATAAGCCAAAAGCATCATCAATAAATGTTATGCATGAGCAAACTCTTCAATCACCAATTTAAATCATTTTGCTTTAAGTCCCTCCACTCAACATTACAACATGTCACTGTTTACCAGTTGCATATTGTTAGTTGTAATTACCATGATCTTTATCCAATGGAAAAAAATTAATATGAAAATTATTTTGGAACTGTCAGCCGGAATAAGGCATATGGCTGGCACAAAAACACAAGTGCCGACCACCATGGAATGCAGACAATCTGTGAGTTTGGCTTCTTCTTGCCAATTTCAGTGGTAGAAAATCACAAGGAATTCAAGAAAAGTCCAAATTACGTTCTGTTTTACTGCTACTAGCAGAAACCTAAGTTAAGTTTTTTATCCCTTACAATCAAAGGAACCTTTAATCATGGTAGGCAGCCTATTATAGTTATTGCCACTATGGTACTAATTCAGCCTTCTAATTTCCGTAATATCCAACAAAATATGCCTTTTGTTTCAGGAAAAGATAAATGGGCAGGAGTCTAACACCATGCAAATCATGAAGGTGATATGGATTAAGAAAAACTGCCACCTGCAAATGGAAAGGCTTGAGAATTTGGAACATAAACAAATGTCAGTGTGCCAGTTTAAATTGTTACATCTTAACCTTGGAAATACATATTTTGCAATTTTACCTCAGATAAGCAGGTTAAAAAACATAGGAAGCTCAGAACCATAGAATACTCTCTTATACTAAATTGGTCCATTTAATCTAGTCTATTAACACTATAATTCTGAAGATTCCAGGAAGACAACTAATACTCATGAAATATGATTTCCCAAGAACCTGATAAACATCCTAAATTACATAATCCCACGAAAGAAGCAAGCAGAAGGTATCTTCAAATCCTAGGAAGATTACAAACCACAATTTGTTGCCTGTGTTTGGTGATGTAATCCTCCATAAGCATTCTAAGAAATGAAAACAGGAACTGTGAGGCTCGACTACCAAGAAGTGAGAAGAGGATCCTGGAAAGGCTGGAATGTTAATGAGCAGGTTACCTGATTTATTTTATGATTATGCAGTATTTTGTGATTGGCTTGCAACCATTTTATGGGAATGCTGTCAAAATTCAAAATGCCCCCACTGATTTAACTAAATGGCATGGGAATTCACCAGCTGCAAAGCATTCAACTAAGCGAAGTGTGTGTGTGTGTAAAAGAGAGGGGGGGGGAAGAGATGGACATTGGCATGGAAAGCAATATTTAAAGACTGCAGCTGATAAATTATCTCACCTGTCTTGAACTGAAACCTTACAATATAAGGCTTAAGCGAAGATGGTGACCTAAGCTGCATCATTACAGAAGGTCATGATAAATATTTCAGAGCAAGAGAAAACATATACCAGTCAAATTCACAAACATAAAAAGCCTAACTATATTTCAGAGAATAAGAGCAATGTTTCCCCAGTGCAAAATACTAACTATTAAAATAAAATTAAAAGCTATATATCCATCATATTAAAATTATGCAAAATTCATACATTAACCCATACACATATATTCTATTCTCTCCACCCCCTGCTCCCTCCCATTCGTTTCTTTTCCCTGGCTCCTTCAAAGCTGCAGATAAAAAATTAACAACATTGGAAGAAATAACTGCAAAATGCAGAACACGGGTATCAATAATGCATGTTTTTTACTTTATCTCGTAGGTAAATTGCTAGAGGAAATGGCTGTGAGATTCTGGATGTGTTATAAATTGCTTCTTCTTAGAAAAATCTACAAAAGAACAGAAGCATACCAGATTCCACTGCCATCAGTCATACAAAAACTATATCCCCAGCCTTACTGAAGAAATACTGGGCAAATAATTAGTTCTTTTATGTCAGAATTCAAGATTGTTGTGGGACATGATTTCCATACAGTAAATCGCTTTGTGCCTCATGCTTCATCATCAAGATCCAGCTTATAGGAGAACTATGAAAGTGTCTATGGAGACCAGACGTGGTATTCAGCAGGTTCTGATCAGTTCTGGAGAACCGGTAGCGGAGATTTTGAGTAGTTCAGAGAACCAACAAATACCAGCTCTGACTGGCCCCATCCCCAAGTCCCAGCTAATCGGCTGGGTCTTCTTTGGTTGCCCTGCATAGGAGAACGGAGCTGGAAAGTAGGTTAGTAGGGTGGGGAGGGAATGGGGATTTTGCACCAAGCCACACCCACAAGCCACACCATGTCCACCAAGCCACGCCCACAGAACCAGTAGTAGTGAAACATTTTGAATCCCACCACTGATGGATATTCACAGTCATCCAGGTCATGGTTGCCCCAAAGATGCTTTTTCCAAAAGGCAACTGGACTTTCTTTGTTTTTCCTGGACAACATTTTGCTTTTCATCCAAGAACCTTCTTCAGTTCTTAACTTAACTGAAGTTCTTAACTGAAGTAGTTTCTTGGATGAGAAGCAAAACGTCTTCCAGGAAAAACAAAGAAAGTCCAGTTGCCTTTTTGAAAAAGCACCTTTGGGAGAACAATGAAAGAAAATCAACTAAATGTAGTGTAGGAGCTAACAGTATTGATTTGCAACAATTTGCCAATATTAAGTTAGCCCTGAAGTTAATCAGAAAGCCCCTACTGGAACAAAATGTAGCACCTGGGAGACGTGACAGTTATAAGAATTAAAATCAAAAACAACTGGATAGCAAAGTGGGAAGCACAATTTAATAGCCCAAATAAAAATCAAGGACATATTCTTCCTAAATTAGGCAGTAATCAATATATAAATTTCAACCATTCACAGAGACCTTCCAATCACATTAATAGCAATATAGAAATCCTAATAAACGGAGTACTACATATAAGAGGGAATTAACAAACTAGTTCTTTGAACATTCACACAAAGGCTTTCCATTCAACGCTTGCCCATATCTCACCAGTTAATGATGAACTTCAACAAAGATATCATATTCCATTTTTGTTCCAAGAGATTTTAGCATTATATCCAGAGCTATGGGAAATGTCTCCAAATAATTTGAATGAAGATGTGTTAAGAGCTAAACAAAAATTTATCAGTTTCCCTTCCGTTGTTCTCTTTAATCACTTATGTGAAGATATTGGCATATGGTATTAAGGCTTTATTAAATTCCAAAAGTGGTGATAGGAAATCTGATATTTAAGAACTATTCCTTTCCAAACTGGCTAACATTCAAAGAAGAAAAACTTAAAAACCCCTTTTAAAAACAATGTTTTTTAGAAGGAAAGGGGATGGAAAGCAGTAAGCTAAACATGGCAGAAAGAAAGAAAGAAAGAAAGAAAGAAAGAAAGAAAGAAAGAAAGAAAGAAAGAAAGAAAGAAAGAAAGAAAGAAAGAAAGAAAGAAAGAAAGAAAGAAAGAAAGAAAGAAATCATTAATGACCACAAACCTGAAGCAAAAATTAGACCTTCCTTCGTATGGGACATGCTAGTTCTATAGCAGGAATATCCAAAAGATAGCATCCAATCTGATGCCCCCAGATATTTTTTAATTGTAATTTCCTGACTTTTTTCAACATCCATTTCTAATATTGTTGAAAATACAGATTGCGTTTTAAGCTGAGACTTGCTTTACAGCATGTTATCATTCCATTCATTAATAAAAAAAAAGAATATTAAAAATAAGTGTAATTCTGGAAGGCGGTAACTTTGATAGATACAAGAAAACATCAGCCGGCACCCTTTCAGCTCAGAATCCTGCACCGAGGATCAAGACACTCTGTCTGCAAGCATTGGCCAGTTATGGATCTCAGACAAACTTTTTTATTCTAAGACACCAGCTCTAATACTATATTTAGGCTCAGATCAATTTAACTGATCCCACCAATTGTTTCCTCAGGTTCCTGTCTTTGTTTGTAGTTCCTGGAGGAGAAAAAGAAGCAGCAGGTCCACTTGCTTCCAGTCTGGCCTTTTCTGCTAGCAGCAGCTGCAGAACCCAACATATACACTTATATGTAGTATGGAACAGGGCAGGCCTGCAGCTGTGGAGTTTTGTCCATGGAAAGAACAAGCAAGCGGAGTAGCCAATGAGAGGGCCCAGGACCACACGGATGGAAAAGGAGTATAAATAAGTTGTAATGACAGAAAAAGATTTGTCACCAGAAGGTACATTTTTGGACTCCACTGTGATGTACACCATCTCAATAAAACTCTGGTCAAGAGAAAAAAACTAGAAAGCCATAAAAGAATGGAAAGAACATGCCAGGAATATGCCTCCCATAAATAAATTCCTCTAGCATTCCAAGTGAAACAGGTGGAAAAGATGTGTGTCAGGGAGTAATCCAACACCATGTTGCATGGAGATCAAACATAAGCAAAGTGATATCCTAGCAAAAGTCTTGCACTCTAGTATCTACAGCATATATTCCACCCAATCAAGCCAATAGCCAAGATTATGGGAATTTTGGTCCAAATTATTTGGAGAAAACAGATTGACCATTCCTACTGCAAGCAATTCATTTCTTCAGTTTCAAAAACAAAGCACATTATTATTAACTCCCAAATCATCTATCATATTCCCACCTGGAAAATATAGAATTCTGTTGAAAAAGATTAAGGCTCTCCAATCTTTTCCCCTATAGCAGTGGTGGCTAACCTTTTTTGGGCTCCTGGGCTGAAAATTGCGTGCACGCTTGCGCACACTTGCTCACATGCCAGCACCCAGAAGGCAATGCGCATGGGGGGCCCCCACACCCCCTGCACATGCATGTGCGATCCTCCCCACGCCATCCCCCTTACCTGCACTGCGCATGCACACACCTCCCAGTTGATTTTTGGGCCTTTTTTGAAGCCTCCCAGAGGCTGGAGGGAAGCCTCTGCAGCCTTTGTAGGCCAAAAAATGGGCCCATTTCGTCACTTCCGGTATTTCTGGAAATACAGGAAGTGATGAAATGGGCCTGTTTTTCAGCCTACAAAGGCTACAGAGGCTTCCCTCCAGCCTCTGGGAGGCCGAAAAAGGCCCAAAAATCAGCTGGGAGGTGTGCGCATGCGCAGTGAGGTAAGTTTGCCTGGGGCTCGCGTGTCCACACAAATGGTTCTGTGTGTCACCTGTGGCACACGTGCCATAGGCTCGCCATCACGGCCCTATATCAGTCTGATACTTTATCCCTGAAGAATATTATTTTCTGATGTAAAGGTTCAAGAAAGAAGAAATAGTCAAGCAAAAGAAGAACTTTTTTGGTTGCATGCATACCATACCCATTGTTTGCTGTCTTTACTGGCTCCCAAACCATTTGAAGACTCAATCCAATTTGAAGTTTTGTTGGGGTCATATTTCCTCCTAGTATACTATGTACACTAATGAGCTCATTAACAGAAAGATCCTCCACCAACTGTTCCTCCAAAGCAGAGGCATCAAACTCATGCATGGTCTGTGCACCGCATCCAGTCCATGGGGTGCTTAGATCTGGCCAGCAGTGCTGCCTGGAATTAGCAAAGGACCAGCCCATGGTGCCTCTGCTAGTGAAAACAGGGCATGGGGGCATGCACACAGGCACCCTGTTTTCAGTCTGGATAGGATTCTGCCAGCAAAACAGGATGTGGAGCGGGGGGGGCACATTTTGGCCAGCAGAGTGTTGTAGGAGGTGTCTGTCCCATCTGCTGTCCATCCAGTCTCCTCTCGCCCCCCCAATGAAGGATAACTACAATGTTGATCCAGCCCTCAAACAAATGCAGTTTGACACCCCTGCTCTAAAGCAAGACACAGCACACAGGAAGGCAGTAAATGGCCTCTTAACACTTCTTCATGGGATACCCTGCTCAGAGTGTCTTTTCTGACACCTACTTTGAAGTCTTCCTAGTAAGAGCAAAGATCTTTCCACCTGGTTTCTATGTTTGACACAACTGTTTTACATGGTGATTTATTGTGGTCTGCTGTTATCTGTTACTTGAGATGATGTACAGTTTTCTTTGTTTTAGTACTGCTTCACTGACATGTTCCCAGAGGCAATCATAGGAAGGATTTTAAAAAGGCTTTGTGACCAAAGCTACACTTTTTTAAAAAAGTGCAACAAATGGGGGGGGGGGAACAGAGGCAAAGCTTCCACCATTCAATTATGGCTATCATCTTGACTTTTTAACACAGGGGTCTCCAATCTTGGCCACTTTAAGACTTGTGGACTTCAAGTCCACAAGTCTTAAAGTGGCCAAGGTTGGAGACCCCTGTTTTAACACACACACACACACACATACACCATTATTGTTCCTATTTGTACTCCTATTGATTTTCTTATTTTTAAACCGTATTTCATTTTAAACTTAGTAAAGAAAGATACATCCTGCTGGTTCAGATCAGAAGTTAATTCTAAATCCAGCATCCTACTTTTCCCCCCAATTTTTTTTTAGGCAGAACATCTAGCAAAAGCATGCTTATCCCCTGAAACTGGTATTATTTTTTTTTTGAGGAGGGGGGAATGCTGCTGAAAACAGTACTGCCTTAGAACCAGCCCATCATCCATAGTAGCCCCTGATAAGCCCTTTCCTCCAGAAAATAGATCTAATTCAAACATACAGCACAAGAAGAACCACATGACCCTGAAGGAAAAGAAATGCATGGACAAGCCCAGGAACGAAGGAGAAATTATCCTAGTCGATCTTTTCCACGGCAAGGGAGAGCCAAGCCTGTGTGGAAAATCATCTGAAGTCACACAGGGTGAGTATTCCCTCCTGCAGCTGTGCTATTAACATGTCTGAGAAGCCTAAATCGCCATAGCTGAACATTTGGCAGGAACAATAAAGCCGCTACCGCGTATTTCAACAGGTTCAAAGTAACCTCAGATGTCAGGAGCAGATGCTCTTGCATGCTCCCCCTCCCCCTCCATCCCTCAGGACTTTTGAACTGGTTTGTGTGTTTCCTTCCCTTCCCTCTAATAAGGCAGGGTGCTGGAGAAATTAGTTGGGGAAAGGAAAAGAACAACGGTAATTACCCTCTGCCGCCAGCCTGGGAGGCCTAGATAAATTGCAAGTCTTCTCCTCTCTCTCCTCCAGTCTAGATCCCTGATGGGGGGGGAGTACTAAATGTAGGCCCCAGGGGTCAGTGCTGCATAATGATACCACTTCACCTGTCTCTCTGAAGCACTTCCCCCACCCACCCACCCAAACCCTCAGCATAAAGCTCAGTCACCCATGACAGCTTCCTTAGGGAAAGCACCAATGCCATTTATGATGCTTCTGACAATACCAAAATCTCCTTAGGCTTTCCTACAATAGAAACACTAAAAACTGTGAAAAATGTCTTTTTGCTTGTTGGCTTATTTCTTTTGGATCTAGAAAAAACATCCATTCACATCAGGCCTAACTCTGCAGAAGCCATTTTAATCGTGTCCTGCTCGATCCAGGGACTTGCTTAATGTATGTATTATTATATGGATTGTATGCGTATGTCTACTTCCCTTCTGTCATGTTCTCATCATAAGCTAGATAAATAGTAATTTGATGAACTTCTGCAGGTAGGTGCTTACCCTGTTCCAACCTGTTTCGCAATGGCATCAGCAACAGTAAAGTTGTTGTTTGCCCATGAAAGCTTGCTCCAGAAAACCCATCTCTATCAGAGGTGGTATTCAGCAGGTTCTGATCAGTTCTGGAGAACCGGTAGTGGAAATTTTGAGTAGTTCGGAGAACTGGCAAACACTACTCCTGACTGGAGATTTTACAGTATCCTTCCCCTGCCATGCCCACCAAGCCATGCCCACAGAACCAGTAGTAAAAAAAATTGAATCCCACCACTGATCTCTATCCTTCTGTCCTCCATCATCCATCTCAAGTACTGTTCCATTAAGTAACTGTGGCTCAACATCTTGTGGGAACCCAGCCAACATCACAGCATTTGAGTAAACCATATGATTCGCACATTAGGGCACATTAGGGCATAGCACTGTATGAGCACAGGAAGTGTTCTTTGTTAACCCAGTTTAGAGTTTCAAATATGCATCAGTCCAACCATGGTCACACTCATGCTCTATCTAATTTAGTGTTGCCTGCACCAATTCACTGCAGCAACACAAGATTTTCCAGTTGTACCTACAAATGCCAAAGATTAAATCTGGGACTTCCTAAATGCAAAATGCATGTGGAGGAATGCCTGGGTATAATCCCATTCCAATTATTCATGGCAGCTGGCAGGAGGTAAAATCACAATGCCAAGTTTCATTATGCTTTAAGGAAATAAGCATTGCAAGCCATAGTCTGGGCTTGGGCACCAAAACCCAGCTCCTGGATGGGGTCTATGACCTAGTTAATGTGTGTGAAATTTTACTCATGAATGCCTACATATATCTGTATAAATATTCTGACTATATGCAGTGGGCGGGGTGTGTGGTAAAATTGGACCAGTCTTCCCCTTATATTTTTCCATTTGCACTTCTAAAAACTGCTCAGTAGCTAAATTACTTAAAAGTCATCCTATTAATATTTAATTAAATTTTCATTCCTTATCTATTTTTAAAACACTTTTATGTGGCCCTGCCCCCTTTTGAAATGCAACCCCCAATATATTGCATTCAAAGGACAATGTGGGTAAGATGTAGAGAGGTATTTAATCTTTATCGTTTTATCAGTCTCTGAGAGCCAGTTACACAAACAATTGTTTGTATAATTTCAATCCTTATCATGCCAAAGGAGGAAAAATTAAGAAGGCAGATGACAAAAGATTCATGAATGTTTAATTATATGTTTGAAAATCACAGAAGTTAAAAGAACTGGAGGTTTCACAAAGACTTGCGTGTCTGCTGAGCTTAATGAAACATCTCTTTTACAGAACGATTTCAATCCAGCGAACCATCATTCTATTTTCATACCATTCTAAACTTGAATGCAGAATCATCATTTTTTATTCTAGGAAGACAATTTCCTTCGATCAACAGCAATGAGTAAAGCTTCTGACATTCACCCTTTCTATCATCCTAGAACCTTATATCCAACAAGATCAGGTGGAAAAACCTCGATGAAGCTATGATGAAACAGCTAATTATAATAGCAAAGGACTTAAAACTTCTAAATACATAGACTAAAGTACCCTCGTTATGTTTTCCAGAGAGCTAGAGCAAGGCCCAAAGGATCATCCTGGTTTTTTTATGCTGACAATTTTTCTCAAGTTAGTATTAGAGGTCTTTCTAATTCTTCTTTCCTTCTTGCCTGCCTGCCTGCCAGTCTTCCCTTCCCCATCTTTGAAATCAACTGAAGAGGAAGAGAAAATCCAATCTCACGCACAGGAAACCTGCAGCCCGTATGTAGACACCATGGCCAGGGGTGGGATTCAAATTTTAAAAAAACCGGTTCTGTGGGCATGGCTTAGGTGGTGGGCGTGACTTGGTGGTCATGTGACTGGGTGGACATGGCTTGGTGGTCATGTTATTGGCTGGGTGTGGCCAACTCAATATCACTCACATTGAGGCACGCATCTTCTTGCCTGGCCTTTCATGACTGTGGGGATGCTGCAACAGTTGTAAATGTGAAAAATGGTCATAAGTCACTTTTTTCAGTGCCATTGTAACTTTGAATGGTCACTCCACACATCAAAGTACCAGCAAAGGAGAGAAAAAAAGCTCCAGAGACATTCCTGAAACAGGAAGTCTAGTCCTGCCAAGAATGTAATAAGGGTTAATGGAGAGGCAGTTTCTGTAAGCAACACCAGAATGCTTCCTTCCTGCCTTTCTTACAGGATTAGGCCAGTAATTTTTTCTCCAAACTGCTTAGAATGTTAACAATCGGTTCTAGCAAATAGGTGCGAACTGGTAGAATCCCACCCCTGACCATGGCGTGCCTTGAGTAATGGTAGGGCAAAGTGGCCATCTCAATCTTTCACCCCAATTTTTTATTTCATATTTTTAGAACTTATGTATGGATAATAATATCATATAATGATTCACAGTAAGTATAAAAACAGAAGTACCCTTCCTCCCACCAGGCATCAGATCAAACAACTTCCAAGCTCAACTCCCATCCTAGCCCAATGCTTGGGGGAACAGCCTGGTTGGTCCTCATAGCCCTCCAGAAGGTTAAAAGATCCTTCAGATCTCAGTGGGAGATCGTTCAAAAGGGCCAAATTGGCCATTCAGAAGATGTGCCTCTAAATGTGCCTATTGCACATTTAAGGGAGGAACCTGGAGAGCACCCACCCTGTTTAATCTAGTAGGATGGACAGATATTTTCAGGGAGAGGCAATCCCAGAAATAACCTGTGTCTGTCTGTGTCATGGAGGATCTTCAACAAGTACCTTATATTAGGCATTTAGAAAGCAACCAAGAGCCAATTCAGCTCACACAGCGGTGGTATTACTCAGGTAAACCAGGGGATAGCTGAAATTGCACATCCCCCTGCATTCTGGACCAGTTGCAACTTTCAGGTAGTCTTTAAGGATAGCCCAAATAGGCAGCTTACCAATAATCCAAACAGGGACTGAAGTATGAGTGATGTGAACAAAGCTTCCCAGTCCAGAATGGGCACAATTGGCATACACAATGGATTTATGCAAAGGCCCCCCTGGCTACAGCTGCTGTCTGCTCTTCCAGCAGGAGCTGCAAGTCCAGGCAACAAATTGCATATTATATCTATCAGGGGGAGTTTCCTCATCCATGCTAGCCTTGCCCACTATGATGGCCCCGTGATGTCACCAGACATGCCTCCCAGCCCCTAGTGATGAATAAAACAAAAACAACATCAGAAATTACCCACTTCTGCTATATGGGTTAACTTGAGAGAAGAACATCCTGCTGCATCTACTGTTTGGGGCTTTTTTCAGCAAACATGCAGATAATTGCTGTATTTTTAAACACACTGACTAGAAAGCAAAACCCAATGATATCAGTTGGACTTGGAATTAAGGAAGAATGGCTAGAACTATTCTGCCAAGTTACATAAGAAATGCTTACTTCCTGCCTCTGGAAAATCAACACACTGACCCATACAGTATTCCAAATATTCAGATGTTAATACTTTCCACTCTAACATCACTACAATGACCATTTTCCAATACAAAAAAGCCTACACACTTGGAGCACAGCCCAGATTTCTACTTAAAACTGCTTTTAGGACAAAAGAAACAGTACTGGCAATCTTGATGCTTCTTAGCATTCTGGTACATTTATAAAACTGGAATGGAGCAAGTCCATTTTGCAGGCTATTGTGAAACTGTGGAAAACATATGTATTTAATAACTGATTTCTTTCCATTCTCCATTTCCATCCACTATCACTCTGCTATATTTTACTACCCCTTCGGCCAGCGTGTTTCCTTTAATATTACCAGTGATCCATTTGTTTCATTAAATCACATTTTTGTCAATATGAAATACAGGTGCAAGGAGACCAATCTGTGTCAAGAATACAACACAAGGAACAACTTATTGTTTAAAAATTCCTAAGTGATGCTTCTGCAGTTACTGCAGAATAAAAGAAGTAATAGTTAATACTTCTATATATTAAGCAGAGATGGCCAACTTCTAGGTTTGGGTGGTGCTTTTGTTTTGCTTCATCCAGCCCTTGAAGGTCATGGTTGTTGACACCACAGTACCATCTGAGATGGCAAGACTAACCACATTGTGGCCTACAGGTGCTCCTGCAATAGCAATAGCACCTAAACTTATATACCACTTCACAGTGCTTTCCAGCCCTCTCTAAGTCAGCATATTGTCAGCAATCTGGGTCTTCATTTTACCGACCTTGGAAGGATGGAAGGCTGAGTCAATCTTGAGCCAGTGAAACTCGAACTGCCAAACTACAGGCAACCGGCAGTCAGCAGAAATAGCCTGCAGTACTGCATTCTATCCACTACACCACCACCACGGCTCATGTTCCCTTAACCATAATCACTGAAAATTGACAAGACAATTCCCTGTCATTTTAAGGGGGAAAATATCTACTGAAAATATGCATAAAGTTATTTAAGGCAGGGGGTAGGAAGAAAAATGGGGGGGTTTGCAGCAAAAGCTGGGAATAGCAATAGACTTATGTACCATTCCACAGTGCTTTGTAGCACTCTCTGAGTGGTTTACAGAGTCAGCATATTTCCTCCAACAATCTGAATCCTCATTTTACTGATCTTGGAAGGATGGAAGGCTGAGTCAACCTTCAGCCGTTCAGGATTGAGGGAATCAAACTGCTGGCAATGTGAGCAGAGTTAGGCTGCAATACTGCATTCTAACCACTGCACAGGAGTGGGCAAAGATTGTCAAGTGATGAGCCTCTCTGAGAAACAGGATGCTGAGCAAGGCAGGCCTGTAGTCTGATCCAGACTAGAGTCTTGTGTTTCTGGAAATATTTTGGGGGCACTGAGAAGCCCATCCAAGGCTGTCCTGGCAACAATTAAGTTATTACTTTCCTTAGCATACCCTTAAAAGAAGAAAGGCAGGGCGAATAGGTCTAATTTCTTCATCCTCAAGAATTTATCACAGAGGGTTCCTCAGAATTTGGTACAAATGAGACCACACAAACAGACCAGAGGAGAGAATTCCCTCATCTGATCTCCTAAATAAGAACCATTGGCTGGCAAACTCTTCACTGTTGTCTTTACTACCTATGACAAAACCTTGTTTGTAGAAAAAAACCCACAACATGGAAATAAAAGCTACAATCACCCCTATCCAGAGCAAGGATCAAGCTTAAGCAGGATTATGTGTTCCTTGCAAGTCATTATACTCTGCAAGTAAACAATGGAAAATTAACTTTCCATTCTCTGCTAAGTGGACAATCAGAAGTCTAACTATTTTGCAGTTGATTTTTTTTTTCATTTCACATTAAGGGAACAAAAAAGGACTGATCTAAACAAACCAGCAGAAAAAGACTTCTTATCTTCCTGCTCCACTTCCCCGCTATTCACAGGCTTTGCATCAAACTTTGAAACATGGCAACTTGATCTCTACAACCCGATATTATTTTAGCAAAGCCACTCCTCAAAGCAATTTATATTTAGAATCTATGGGAAATTAAATTGTTCATAAAAGGAACTCTTGAAGGACAATGGAAGAGTGACTTCCTCTGCAGGACCTCCTTTCTCTCCCCTCTTATTATTGCAAGTCACCAGAGAAATATTGTTTGGAAAACAATACATTATTTCCAACCTGATTTTAAAAAATTATTGTTAGTAAGACAAAAAAAAGCTCCAAAATTTCTCATAAGTTTTATAAATGGTTTGTAAATAATTGGCTACAAATTTTCATTCTATTTCTTCCTAATATAAAGACAAATCAAAGGTAATCCAATTACTACCTTGTTCATGCCCCAATGTGTACTCAGCTCAGGAATAGTGCATACTTACAAAGTGCAATGTGCAATGTTGCCAATGACTGTAACACAAGTCTACTTTTTCCAATCAGATGCCTTCCAAAGGCTTTGGGAAAGCCCCAAGTCCCCAGACAGTACAACTGATGGCCTAACAAATCTGAAGGATGCTAGGCTGGAGAAGGACAACTTGTCAAACTCAGAAAGCATTGAGGATCTTAATGGCAGATACAATATCTGTAACACACCATCCTTGATGGCGGCTGCATCATATCATTTTGTACAAGGTGTACTTTAGAACTTGCATTGCTGTATCTGGTGCAAATATATGTGATGTCATCTTCAACACAACATACATACCATAATTTGGTCCAGCCTGGTAAACATCCATGAATAACAGAAGGATCTGATAACTGTAATGATATATATATATTCAGATATTCTGGTCTATTGCTACACAAATCAGCAAAAATCTAACTGTTTTGAATGAAGCATGTACAGAAATTGATTTAGTTAAGGAAAAAAATCAAATACAACAGGTATTTGGCATTATGTGAATGATATTCAATGCTATTAACATTAATTTTGGATCAATACCTATTTAATTAGAGAGCACAAGAGAAGTTCTGGTTATCTAGAGAGGGATTGTCTTGCAGATGACACATGGCATGTGCACATTTCATAGAACAGGGCTAGCCTAGAGATGTGACATTGGACCAGGGGCACAACTTCCTTCAGCTTTATCAGATAAGTGTTACAGCTGAACATGCAGAGCTCCAGACAACTTGTTTTACCAAATAATTAAATACATACCACAAAAAGTTACAATTTGGCAGATATTTGTTTACAAAATCCACTTTCCTTTGACAGATGTGGTCATTTTCCCTACCCTGTTCAGCATCTACATGAAACCATTGAGAAAAGTCATCCACCAGGTAAAGTATGCTGAAAATACTCCATGATATACAGCAAGTCTTCATACTTGGCAAGTTTAAGACTTGTGGACTTCAACTCCCGGAATTCCTGAGCTAACATGACTGGAAGAGGAATTCCGGGAGTTGAAGTCCACAAGTCTTAAAGCTGTCAAGTTTGAAGACCCCTGATATACAGTAACTTTATCCCAGGTCTAGTGAGGGAGGAGATGGAAATCATGACCCAGCATCTGGAGGCTATGTGGATCTTGATAGGAAAAAGTAGTTTCGGGTCATTGTTGATTCAGAGGCTAACTGATTGCCAGGACTATGACATCTGCAGCTTTTGACAGGATTGTGTTCCCTCAGAAAGAGCAGTATAATTATCTGGGAGTCCTCCAAAACTCTCAGCTCCTTCCCAAAGAGCAGGTGGAGACTATGGCTAGAAGGGCTTTTGTGGAGCTTCAACTGGTGTGACTAGCTGCAGCTTTATCTGGGACAGGATGCACTGAATGTCACTCATGTCCCTGCCATCTCTCAATTAGATTAATTCATTCTCTACAGGATTGCTCTTGAAGACCACTTGGAAAATTCAGCTAGCTCAGAACACAGCAGCATGGGACCTTAGCAATCAGCAACAGTACTAACTTGTTGCACCCCTACTGCACGAACTGCACTGATTACCAGTAGGTTCCCAAACACAATTCAAGATGCTTCATGTAAAGCCCTTTAAGTCTCAGGCCTTTCCTCTGTAGTATCTACTCATCCTATAGGGAATGCTACTCAAGGGTCTTCATCTACCAGAAAGTACAATGTGAGGGAGCCCAATAGTGAGTCTTCTGCATAACAATTCCCTCCTCTGGAACAGTTTGCCTCCTGAAGCACAGATGATCCCCACCCCATGGCCAGAAATACATGAAGGCACAGCTTTTCCAGAGACCCTTTGGGGATTAACTAAACCCAATGGTGCCATGTTCCATAAATTTAATCTTTAACCTTTAGTATTAATTTATTCGAGCCATGAACTGGAACTGCTATTTCAATTCATTCTTAATCTGATTTCGTATTATGTTTTTATTAGGCAAGCTCTGTAAGCCACCTAGAGTCTAGTTGGTTTCAGGCAACAGAAAAAAAATCCACAAAGTAATAAAAGATAGAAGGCATCCTGATTATCTCAATGATTTTTACTTTGCACATAAAACTTTTAAAAGTGAGGACAATTTAATGAAACTTTGTTGTAAGTAGAATTGATATGGTTATCAGATTGGCCTCCATAAGAAATATCACCATTTCTGAGGTGGCAATGGAGCACTGAAAGAGTTGGAAAGACAGATATCTCATTATAGAGGAATTCCCATCAAACATCTGGACTTTTAGTAAATATGGAAGAAATTGGATCATTATTGCTTTACACACCTATTATCTGGTTGCACCTTCCAGTTGGCTGCATGTTTGACACTAGTGAGAAAGAGGCTGTATATCAGTGCCTTAAACAATGAGAAGGAGAATTTAGAAATAGATAGGTGATATCACTTCAGGCTATAAATGATGAACACCCTCTGGAATGATTCCATGATTATTTTCCAGGGGGTCATCAAAAACAGTACCTTATTTTTTTAATTTGACGCAAAACATCACATTCTACCACTAATCTAGAGCTAATTGAACATTAGTCCTATGACATGGAAAGAATTGTAGCATCTTCCCATACAACTGAGGCAATATTCAAAAGAATACGGGCATGGATAAGCCACAATGGCACCACATGACATTACTTGCCTGAATACTGCTGGTATCAAGATGCTATTTCAGCTCCCAAAGTTATATGATTGATGTTTAAAGATGAAGAGAACTCCAAAACTGGATGATCTCACCTTTTCTATTTTGGGGTCTCCTAAACAAATTGTCAATGTAGCTAATTTTCATACTTCTATGTTTGGAGGAAATAATACTGGTAAGTAAAGCAAACATATCAGTCTTCTCTACTACAGCCTTCTCAACACGACCTCCACTTCTTGGCAATCCCACCAACAGTAAAAACAACTTCCATTCTGTGCCATGTTTACCCAGGGCATTTATCTTCTGACATTTTCCCAAGGACAACTCTACAGCTCTTGGAGGCCAATGATGTTGAGAACTGTCACTGATCTAAATCCAGCTTCACTTGGCAAATTGAATCAGCATTTCTACTATTCTAATCTAATACTTTCACACCTTATGCCAGTTGCTCTTGGGAGAAAAACCATCTCATTCTTTGCAAAATTTACTTCCAATTAAATCTGCACAGAATCAAGTGGTCAATGCACTTCAATTCCATAAAATCAGAAGCCTGAATGTCTTCACATTACTTTCTGAAGCTTAAATTCTTCTACCAGTAATCACTAAGACAGAAAGTATAAGCATAGATACACAAACAACCACACAATCCATTATTAATTGCTTTCTTAAGTTTAGGTGTACATTTGCTAGACACTGAGTTCACACAAAAGAGTAAAATAAACTAAAATAGGAGTTAGTGGTTTAGCTGCTACTTCCAAAACTCATCTGATTAAATCACAATATTATATTCTTGGATGAAGTGAGCTATGTGAATGCAGAGATTCTGTCACATGGGAGTTTTCAAATTTGGCACCTTTAAGATTTGTGGACTTCAACTCCCAGAATTCCTCAGCCAACCAGTTTGTAGATCCCTGATCTAGGTTTAGGGTTAAGTGTGTTGCTCAATCCAACCAATAATTAAATATTGGTTAGCAATTCCTAGGATCAAACTAAACACTAAATCTGGTGAGTAAGTAAGGGCAAAATCTGTCCTCCTATCTCTAACAGATCCCCAAACAGAAATCTTTGTTAAAGCCAAGTCATGGGAGAATAGTGAATAGATCTCCTAAATCAAACATCAATTCATTGAAGTTTTTAACAGCACCAGATATTACTTGATTCCCTTAACCAGGGATGTCAACCTGGTGGCCCTTGGGCTGGATGTGTCACATACAGGCCACCCCCACCCCAGCACCACGAAGGCAAAAAACATTGTGATATGTCGCGATATGTCACGTGACATGATCGAGTTTGACACCCGTAGGTTAGACAGAATATGAACTCTTTACAGAAATGTTTGGTTCTGAAAGGATTTGATCAATTTCATCTGAGTTGTATGTGGGTCTACAACATGATGGGTTAGGTGCTGGGCTAGAAACCAAGAGGCTATGAATCCTAGTCCTTCCTTAGGCCTGCAAGTTGGTTAAGTGACTTTGAGCCAGTCATTCCCTCAGCTCAGCCCAAGCTACCTCGTAGGGTTGTTGTTGTGGGGAAGAACAGGGGGAAGGAGCTTTTTGTAGGTCACCTTGAGTTGTAGAAATAACAGCAGGATGCAAATCAAATAAGTTGAACAGGTACAAAAATAACATACATCAAAAGCAAAACTGATATGCAAACAGACTTTCCAAATACTGATTAAATGATCAGTATTTTCCTACATAACAGACATAAGTTACCTTCTAAGGATTAGAATTTACAGCCTGCAGACATGATGTGCATCAATTGCAGTGCACAGATGACATACCTACAGTTGGACAATGCCTCCCCAGAGCCTGGGAGCACAGATTCCATTGTCAATTCCTAGCAATGCATAACTAACACTGCATCAAGGACAAGGGTGTATATTCATGGTTATTCCTAGCATGAGTATATGATGCAGTCAGTTCCCCAGCAGTACCAAAAGTCTAAAAAGGAACAATGACAATATTCAACACACAGCAAAAGCACAACACTGCACTGTCACTGGTCTGAAGATACCGTACATACAAAATAATTAGCTTCCCCTTCAGAGAGAAAAAGCAGCTTCTAGAGGTCTAACATAACTTTTGGGGCTAAGTAATATGAGACTCTTGCAAACCGGTGCAAAGAATATCCACCAGGGATATAATAGACATCAGCGCTGACCTAGCCATGTCTGCAGATATTGACAAGGGCCAGATACTGCTTGGGGCAAGTGGGTGAGACAACACTGTGCACTGGACACAAATGTACACTGGAATGTAGGAACACAACAACATAAAAAAAACAGAGCAGGGGTCCTCCTTCACGAATTGCTAACCCAGTGAGAATGGCAATCCCCAAGTGAGCCACAGAATGCACATTTTCTCTCAGATGTCCACGCTTACAGGTTTTTCAGCTACCAAGGCAAACTACTGTGCAATCCTCCCCCCCCACACACACACTTTTTGTACTTGCCCGTGCAATCAGCAGCGCAATGCCCCAAGCGCAACACTCTGGAGAGAGGGAAAACCACGCAGTAGTGCGCAGGAATGTATGCAGCGGATGGGGCCGTTCCCCAGGCTACAGTAGGCTATAGTATTTTCCTGGGGAAAAGAGGGCTCTTGCCTTGTCGCCCGACCGAGGCTTCCAAAGCGAAGCAGCGTTAAAAGGACAGAAGACTAAGCAGAGCCATAGGTACACCGGTGGCATAACGCCACACAGAGTTCCAAGGATATACACCCCTCTCCTCCCTTGCAGTGTTCTGGGTGCCAAAAGTCAGGACGCGCGATCGCACTGGGCTTTGGATGTAAAAGCACCGGGGAAACACACACACACACACACACACAGACCACTCCGGGACCCTCCGTCCCCCTCAGCGCAAGCGTGGCGCAAACCTACCGGCGGGGCCGGGCAGCTGGAGCCTGAGGCCAGCTTCGCCGCCTGCCTCTTGAGTTCGGCCAGCTTGGCTTGGCAGCTTCTGCACCATTCCCCTTTGGCGGCTCCCTCGAAGTGGCTCAACTCGCCTGCCGAGGCGGCTCCGGCTCCCTCCGGAGCTGGGCGACTGCCGCATCGGTCTTCGGGGACGGCCGGCTGGAGGGGTCTCTTGCGCTGTGGGAACTCGAGGGAGAGCGGCGTGATTTCGCGCCGAGAGCCGCCTTCGGTTACCTGGAAGAGACAAACGGAGCCAAGATTAGGCGCTTTGGGACAAATCGGAGTGGGGGCGAGACAGAAAACTCCCCCCCTCACTCCCCTTCTCTGTGCTGCGCTCAGAGACCTCGAGATGAGGGAAGCCTCCGGGAGCTCCAAGCCCTTTTCCACTCACCCCCAGCACCGGCGGCATGTCAAATCCCAGCCTGGGGGGCTCCGGAAAGGAACAAACGGGTCTACCGGACTCCAGCCAAGCCGATCCGGAGCTGGCGGTAAACTATAATAGCGCCGGCAAAGGGAAGCCTCCCGGCTTTGATCTATCCAGCAAGCCCATCGCGAAGCGAGAAGCCCACGGCGGGACGCAGGAAACTTCCAGCCACGCACTCCTGCTGCTTCGGCAACCGAGCAAAGTCGTGGCGAAAGTCGGTCCCGCTCCGGCTCCCGCTGCTACATGATGCTGCCTCCCAGGTTGCGGAACAGGAAAAGTGGAAGATTTGCAAAGTTAAAAAGAAGAGAGAAGTCCCGGGCAGAGCCGTCGGGGAGGACAGGGCGGGAGGGGAGGGGAAGGGAGAGAAACTTGCTCGCAGTTCTCCGCCCACCCCGGCGCGGAAAGGAGGCTGAGCGAGAGAGCACGTGGAAAGGAGGGGAGGGGAGAGGAAGCCCCCTTTGGCAGCTGCAGTGTTTTCCCTCTGGGATTCCAGACGCGAGGTGGTCTCGGCTGAGGTACGAGCAGAGCTGGTTGATTTAAGTTGCATTTTTGGTCCTGGGTCTGCTTTTAAAATCAGAATGGAGGAAGGAGAAAGGGGGGAGGGGAATGTATAGGCATGTTATGAATTAATGCTGCTTTTTCAAAAGCAATGCTGGGAATCTTTGCATCGTGTAAATTTGACACAGGATGAGTCCCAGTCCCACTGACCAGAATCGGATTTATAGCTTTGCCTTAGATTTCCTTAGACAAATCAATCTCTTCCTCCCAAATCTAAGCCTTCCTTCCTGATTTTCAAGTCATTATCCTAACCAAAAGTACTTAAGGAATGATTTGTTGGCCTTGTCATCACCTGAATCACTTTGTAATCCAATCTACTGAAGTGTATATTGGCTGGGAAGCATTACCTTTGAATACCCAAACATCCCTCTCTCTCTCTCTCTCTCTCTCCCCTTCCTCTCCTCCCCTCTCCTTCTCCTTCTTGATTTGAATTAGGCAAGATGGATCTCTAGTTCAGAGACTTAATCTGGGCCCATGACTGTTACCAAAGTCCACCTTACAAAAGACTCAGTGATATTCCCTCCTTTCTTCCAAGCCTTGTCTTCACTAACTCCATGGCTCTGGAGAAGGACCTTTAAAAATATTAGAGACTTTTGCATTAGATGATGAAACAGTGAAGAAAAAAATGTAAACGCATAGGATCACTTCTTGATCCTAAAAATATGGAACCTCTTTGCCACCAATTACTTCAGATTCAGCTACTATCACTTTTCTAAGTCATTCAGCTCCAGAAAAAAAAAAAAAACCCAGTCATTGACAGTTCCCCAACCTGGATATAAAGTAGAATATCTTATATTACCAAAAAAACTGAAGGGAAATGACAAAGAAGCTTTATTAATATTTAATCAATTTATTAGCCGCATCGGTTGCCAAAGCAGCTTTAGGCAGTATACAAAGATAAAATAATTATTTAAAACAAGGTGTCTGAGACAAAAATGGCAAGAATTCCAAAGAAGCAATTGGAAAGATGGGGTCCAAAAGGGCATCCAGATGACAGACATGATGGGTTTTTAGGTAACTGGATGAAACTGGGTTGGAACAAGTGCTGTAAAATGAGGAGCTCAACTTTAGTTTCTCTTTGTTTTGTGTTGATCCCTGGTTACTAAGTTGGAACAATTTTGAAAATTGGGTAAGATGTAGAGGTTTATTTTCTTCAACACCAGCATTCAGAGACAGCTAGTGAAATTAATTGGCAGTGGATGTAAAAGAGACAAGGAAAAGTACTTTTTCACACTTGGTTCCTAAAGGGAATTTGCTGCCAGAAAATGTGGTGATAACTACCAGCTTAGTTGATTTCAAGGGGGGATTTAAAAGTAGGATTAAACATTCATAGACAAATGAAATAGAAGTCAGGCCTATCAACACCTATTATCCCAGAGAGAGCTAAAAGGAATGTCCACATTCCAAAGCCGAATAGGCTGGTAGGAAAACACTGATACTTCTTTTGTGGGCTCCTTAAAATCATCTGACTGATAGTCTTAGTAATAGGATACTGGATTAAATGGAGCCTTGTTCAAATGATGCCGGATTTCTATCCTTTCTCTACAAAGCCATGCCTGTGACACAAAATTGTATACTCTTTTGCTCCAGTTTAATTCATCTAGAATAACAACCACACCCTGCTTGTTATGTATTACTCTAAACTGACAGGTGTCTTTACCAAACTCTACCTATTCTGATTAGGGCAACCTGTTATAGCTTCTTACTTGCATGGCAGTATTAAATAAGAATCTGTTTGGTGTAGTTGTTGGAGACACTAAGCTAGAAACTGGGAAACTGTAAAAACCATTTGGATGACCTTGGGCCAGGGATTCTCTCTCAGCCCAAGGAAGGAGGAGGCAACAGCAAGCTACTTCTGAAAACCATGCCAAGAAACCTGCATGGACTTCTCCAGGTGTTCACCAGGAGTCAAGAATGATTCAAAGGCATACACATAAAAAGTGTTATATACTACACATTCAGAGGAACGCGGCTAAGACACTGAGCTTGCTGATCAGAAAGGTCGGCAGTTCGGCGGTTCGAATCCCTAGCACCGCATAACGGAGTGAGCTCCCGTTATTTGTCCCAACCTAGCAGTTAGAAAAGCATGTAAAAATGAAGTAGAAAAATAGAGACTACTTTGGTGGGAAGACAACAGCGTCCTGTGAACTTTCGATGTTTAGTCATGCCAGCCACGTGACCATGGAGATGTCTTCGGACAGCGCTGGCTCTTTGACTTTTTAATGGAGATGAGCCTAGAGCTGGAAACGACTAGCACGTATGTGCAAGGGAAACCTTTACCTTACTACACATACACAACATACATTTGGTGTTTAAACAACATATAATGTATGAATGGGAGGTGAGCATGGCCCCCTTATCAGAGAGTTGTAACTGGTTACAGTTGTCACTTCATGCATATTCTCTACCATTGGTAGCATTGGATCCTACCTTAATCCCATTTAATCCCAAGCAATGCCCTAGTAGAGGAAACATTTCATTCTTGCAATCCCAACAGAAAAATAGGAAAATCTCATGAGTCCTTTTAGGTTAATGGGATGGACTGAGTTTTTGGAGGGAACACAAATTATTTTAATGGCCTTTCTATTGCACTATTTTGTAGACTATTGTAGACTAAATCTGCAGCAACATTCTGAAATGTGCTCAAAATTTGCATTGGCTGCACTGGCAGCCAATACAGCTTTCAAATTGCCATCATAGTCAATCAATAATGTATACTAGAACCTCCCTTACCCTCCCTTGCCAGTCCTTGAATCTATTAGAGCACTGTTTCTCAACCTTAGCAACTTAAAAGTCCACACTTCAAGTTGCCAAGGTTGAGAAACACTTGTAAGGAGGCAGCAGAGTTGGTTAAAACAAGCAAGTTAAACAGCAACAAGTCCCTCTGAGGCTTGTTAAAGGGAAGTAAACCTACCCTTCCCCCTACCCCAATCTTATGCACACACCTATACAGGCAGTGGGTGAGAATTTGAAGTAAACACACAGAGCAGGGGTGTCAGTGACAGAAATGCATCTCGGCAGCGTCACATGACATATCAAGACTTTTTTCCCCTTTGCTACAGTGGGTGGGGATGGGGCCAGCACATGATGCATCCGGGCCACGGACCGCAAGTTTGACACCTACACAGAGGATTGGATTGTTTGGCCAATTCACACCTTTGCTAAGAGGAGGCTTTGCTTTGTAAAATGTAGGCTGGAATATAAGTGTGGTGATGGGATATAAGTGTGTATCACATTTTTTTAAGTGTTGGTCTTAATCATTAAAGCTCTGAAGTGTTTGTGGCTTGGGGCTAGTCATCTAAAGCAGAGTCCTGCAACTTGCAGGATCAACTCTGATTTTATCACAAATTTAAGAACCAATGGGAGCTCGCTCGTAATAGTGGATTAAATTTTGAAAGGGAAAGGTTTTTAGTCACTGCCATTCATATAGATAACTGGAGTCAACCACTCTTTTTTATGATTATAGATCACATTTTCTAATATGCTTTACTCTACCTTCTGTTGATCCTAAATGTCTTCACTCATATTACTCATATTACCTACCTTAATAATGCTGGAAGCATTATTTGTGTATCTCCTAGTAGAACTCTAACTAGATTTTCTCAATGGTGGTCCCTAAATTTTAGAGCTTTCTTTATAAATCCTGCGTTTAAGGTGTTTAAGGGAACCAAGAAGTTATTTATTTAATGCTGCTTTCTTCTAAAAAAAATGTGTGTAGCTGTGAAGTCGTTTTCAATATGTGTCTACTGTCTATGCATTCTTAGTTGTGTTGCAATCTGAAGTTATGCCCAGTGGCTCTGGAAGAAAATTATTCAAAACGAATAATATGAATAATAAGATAAATCTTTGGAAACTCACATATTATCTAGGTATTCTTTTCCTCAGAGAGCTAGGATTCACTGCAACTCCCTCTCAGTTTTACCAAGGATACCAAATTGGGTTTACTGCCTTGTCATCATGATCTTAATTCCAGATATGGGTCCGTAATTACTCAGTGACAGAAATGCAGTAATAAAAAGGTGGCCTTTATTAACATTGCCACATTTACTCAAAGGCATCTGAGATCACACCTGTAAATGCAGGTCCTTTTTCCATGTACAGTAGCTATGTAAAATGATTGGGAGTAGTAGGCTCAGTAAAATGTACTCTTCACAGGTTATAAAAAGCCCTTTCTTTTATTAGTACAGCATTTTTCAGAATCTGAACTTAAGATTTCAATCAGAAAGTCATGGCCACGATCTTGGTTTGAATTGAACTGCGTCATTTTTTTTCCTCGCTGTATTTTAACACATGCGCAGGAGCGCTGTTCTTACGAGTGAAAGGCCCAAGTCAGGGGTAACAATTCGATTTCACTGAGGGCCGCATCGGGGTTATGTTTGACCTAATGGGGCCAGGGTGGGTGTGGACAGCTCGACATCACTCATGTCGGGGGCACCTGCGGTGGCCCGAGCACTCTGCAAGTGAAAATGGGCTCCCGAGCTCCATTTTCAGCTGCAACCGCCTCCTGCAATCCTCTGCTAGCAAAAATGGAGCTCCATTTTTGCTGGCAGAGGCACTCTGGGCCAGTCCTTTGCTGTTTCCAGGACTGTCTCATGGGCCAGATCTAAGCAACACGCAGGCTGAATCCGGCCCCAGGGCCCCGAGTTTGATACCCCTGGCCTAAGCAACCCAAGCAGTTCTATGGATTTCCTGCCCTTTCAGGAACAGGTAGCAACTAGGGGTGTATCTTGGGTGCATTTCCAATAATATTCTCCCACACCGTATTTAAAATAAATATTAAAAAGCGAAATGCCCCCTCTTTCCATTTATATTTTTAAATAACCAGAAATTAGAAAGACTCTACGCTCCATTCAGTATGGGTGCTTGGTACCATTTCCCAAACTCATGCTTTTGTTTTGGGAAAATTATAAGCGATACCATAGACTTGAAATCTGCTCACCTTCTGTTGCACCGGACTGACTTTTTAAAGCACTTTGTCTTTTCCATTTTTTAAAAAAAAAATCCCTCTCCTTGACTTCCATTAGAACAAAGCAATGACTTCCAAAAACCTCTAGGATTCCTCACTGCGAAGACAGAAAGAATGGTCAAGCTTGTCAGAATGTCTCCTTTATTGATTAGTGTGGCTCATAGAAATTGGCACATCTTTCCAGGTTTGAGCTACCAGTCCTCTTGGTGACCACAAGGTAACAGCAGAGAGTTACAGGAAACCCTAACCCTGGATTTCTGTAGCCTAGACCCGGTTGCCTTTTATCCAAGGTCTCAATGAGAGGCCTTGCCTCTTTATTTACTATCTAAGCCCTCTGATTGGTGAAATTAGGGATTGCCCTGATCGCTTCTTAATGTAGAACTGTTACCTGAAAGGCTTAAGTTATTTTGCCCTTGATCCTTTGCCCTTGCCAGACACACCCATATTCCTGGGAACAGCAGTGGTCAATGTAGTTGCTTTCTCCATGCCTGATGCAATGCATGAGTTGAATGAGCTGCAGTTCCTCCCATTACAGGTGAGATGGATATAGAGCAGGGGTCTCCAAACTTGGCAACTTTAAGACTTGTGGACTTCAACTCCCAGAATTCCTCAGCCAGCATAGCTGGCTGAGGAATTCTGGGAGTTGAAGTCCACAAGCATAGCTGGCTGAGGAATTCTGGGAGTTGAAGTCCACAAGCATAGCTGGCTGAGGAATTCTGGGAGTTGAAGTCCACAAGCATAGCTGGCTGAGGAATTCTGGGAGTTGAAGTCCACAAGCATAGCTGGCTGAGGAATTCTGGGAGTTGAAGTTCATAAGCATAGCTGGCTGAGGAATTCTGGGAGTTGAAGTCCATAAGCATAGCTGGCTGAGGAATTCTGGGAGTTGAAGTCCACAAGTCTTAAAGTTGCCAAGTTTGGAGACCTCTAATATAGAGTGTGCCCTATCCTGTGTATGGTCAGTTCCCACAAGGAAGGTTGAACCCCAGCCGGAATGGCCTATGTGCCAGATGTATGTCTCTTTTAAACCCTCTGAATCATGTTAGAGGTTCTGTGGTATTTGTAAAACCTTGAAAGGGAATCCCAGAACTCAGAGTGAATTCCCAGACATTCTCTTTAAGCACAGGCCCCATTCCACAAACGCAAGGAGTCCATTTCGGATTAAAAGTCGTGTGTCCCCTCTTAGTTGCTTCCACGCTGGAGCTGCCCTCCGTGAATTTCAAGCAAAGATGTATTTAAACAGGCCAGTTGCTAGGCACAAGGCTCAGTCCCTCAAGGGAGGAGTCCCTTGAAATAAGAGATGGCCCAGGCATTTTTCACTGTCGCTTTTTTCTTCTTCTTTGCCTCTCCATTGTCACACAGTCTCTGCGAGAGCTGCCTCCTCCTCCTCTCATCCCCTAAGAGATGAATTGATGGAGATGATTTCTACAGAGGAACCCTGACCCGGCAGCTGGAGAAATTAGCATAAGGAACTAATTGCCTAGTCAGCTGCTATTTACTATGGAATACAATTACTGTGTTGTTTTAAATCCATCCTTGAGAGAGGAAACCTCCTCGTTTCTCTGTGTAAAGCAGGGATCCCCAACCTTTTTGATGCCGCGGCCCGGTACCGGCATCAGCTGGGCGCCACGGCCCGGTACCGGCATCAACTGGGCGCCGCCATCTTTTTGACGAAAAGATGAGGGCGCTAGCGCCCGGTGAGCTTTTGGGTAGAAATGGCTTTCTACCCGGAAAAGCTCACTGAGAAGCGCCGCCATCTCTTTTGATGAAAAATGCTTCCCGGTGAGCTTTCTACCCGGAAAAGCTCACCGGAAGCACTTTTTAACAAAAAGATGGCGGCGCCCAGCAACCAGCGGCCCGGTAAGAGTTGTTCCGCGGACCGGTATCGGTCTGCGGACCGGCGGTTGGGGACCCCTGGTGTAAAGCATCCAGCCTCCAGCAATGTACTGAGCCCAAGGTCTGTGATGTTTCACAAAGGTTCTTTGCACAGCAAGGGCCCACAGCCTTGTGGCTTCCTTGGGCTACTTCAGAGATTGAGGCACCAGAGGTGCCATACAACCCCCAAGAACAGGGACCCCCCAAACTTGGTAACTTGAAGACTTGTGGACTTCAACTCCCAGAATTCCTCAGCCAGCTGGCTGAAGAATTATGGGAGTTGAAGTCCACAAGTCTTTAAAGTTGCCAAATTTGGAGACCTCTGCCCAAGAACTTTGAGTGTACCTCAATATGTTTGAAAGGATTGTTAAATACAAGACTGGAGAGCAATCCAGCTTTGAATGTTAAATGTGGAATAGCATGAATTGTAGTGTTTAACATTTTAACATTGGGTGCTATCTAACAAAATGAAATTCATTGGTGAAAAAAGTAAAGTTCTACACCCAGAGGAGAAAAACCAAATGCACAGGTATACTATACAATACCTGTGCATTTGGTTTTTCTCATCTAAATGCAACACTTTACTTTTTAGTATAGGTAGTCACCTGGCTCAATAATAGTAACCGTGAGAGGGATCTTGGAGTCTTAGCAGCCAATCACTTAAGTATGAGGCAGCAGTGTGCTGCAGCTGCCAAAAAAAAGCCAACACAGTCCTAGTCTGTATTAATAGAGGGATAGAATCAAGATAAAATGAAGTGTTGATACCACTTTATAATGCCTTGGTAAGGCCACACTTGGAATACTGCATCCAGTATTTGGTCACCACAATGTGAAAAAGATGTAAACAATGTAAAAAAGACTCTAGAACAAGGGTCTTCAAACTTGGCAACTTTAAGACTTGTGGACTTCAACTCCCAGAATTCCTGAGCTAACATGACTGGAGGAGGAATTCTGGGAGTTGAAGTCCACAAGTCTTAAAGCTGTCAAGTTTGAAGACCCTTGTTCTAGAAAGAGTGCAGAGAAGAGCAACAAAGATGATTAGGGGACTGGAGGATAAAACATAAAGAACAGTTGCTGGAACTGGGTATGTCTAGTCTAACAAAGAGAAGGGCTAGGGATTACATAATTGTAGTCTTCCAGTATCTGAGGGGCTGCCACAAAGAAGAGGGGGTCAAGCTATTCTCCAAAGCACCTGAGGGCAGGACAAGAAGCAATAAATGGAAACTAATCAAGGAGAGAAGCAACTTAGAACTAAGGAGAAATTAGAACAATTAATCAGTGGAACAACTTGCCTCCAGAAGTTGTGAATGCTCCAATACTGGTGGTTTTCAAGAAGAGATTGGACAACCATTTGTCTGAAATGGTACAGGCTTTCCTGCCTGAGCAGGGGGGGTGGATTAGAAGACCTCCAAGGTCCCTTCCAACTCTGTTATTCTGTTATCAGAAAATTCACTCTTTCAAGTAGGACTAATATGCAGTTGGAAGTGGGGCTCCTGGTCTGGGAAAAGTTGTGTGCACAAGAAGTCCTTTTTTCCTTCTACTCTGGGTGAGACTACCCCAAGAGGATTGTATACAGTTCTGAACATCACATTCCCAGAAGGGACAGGTCAGAATAGGTGTGGAGGTACACAGGGACTTGGGGACAGGCCCTAGAAGGACATGCAACAGGAATGCACGCTGTGCTCAATCTAGATAAAAGAAAATTGGGGAGGAGAGACTGGGACATGATATCAGTCTTTAGATATATCAAAGGTACCCTAAGAGGATGAGAAGCAGCTCTTTCTATTACCTAGGAGGAGAAATAATGAATAAACCATGCAGTTCTCTATATTGTATTTAAATATAAGGAAAAACTTCCAATTAATTTGTAATAGATGATATCTGTGCTATACAACATTAGAAGAGGCCACACCTGGAATACTGTGTCCACTTTTTGTCACCACATGACAAAAAAAAGATTTTTAGTCTGGGAAAAGGGCAAAGATGATTATTAAAGGGCTGGAGAGAAAAACATATGAAGAACAGTTGCAGGGTTTGGCCAGAGAATGAAGGACTAGGGGTGACATGATAGCAGCATTCCAGTATTTAAGGGGCTGCCACAAAGAGGAAGGTGTCAGCTTATTTTCCAAAGCACCAGAAGGCAGGACAAGAAACAATGGGTGGAAACTAATCAAGGAGAAACAACCTGGAATTAAGGAGAAACATCATAACAGAACAATTAACCAGTGGAACAGCTTGCCTTCAGAAGTTGTAGGGGCTTCATCACTGGAGGTTTTTAGAAGAGACTGGACAGCCATTTGTCTAAAATGGTATAGGGTCTCCTGGTTGAACGAGGGGTTGGGCTAGAAGACCTCCAAGATCCCTTCCAGCTCTATTCTGATTGAATCTATCTACAGATGTTTTGAGTTCTCTGTTGTTTTTGAAGTATTTAAGAAGGGGATAAAGAGCCATCTATTGAAGATGGTTTAATTGATTTTCCTGCAGAGGATTGAACTACCGTGTTTCTCATATAATAAGGCCAGGTTGTGTTTTTTTTGAGCCCCGAAAAAATGGCTAGACCGTCTTTTCGGGGGTGACTTAATTCCGCCCCCCTTGCATCTTTGGACGGGCGGCGACGGCTTGGATGTTGACCTTGGCGTTGGTGGGGCACTTCATATCGGGGTCAATGCAGGCAGCACCATATCCGGGTGTGCAACAAAAGTACTTCCTAATGGCAAGCCCCCCCACCACCACCATTTCCCCCATTTCACATGCTTTAATATAGGCCTTAATTTGGGGGGAGGGGCTTAATTTCATTTCATGCCTCTAAAACATGCTGGGACTTCCTATTGGGGGAGGCCGTATTGTTGGAGAAAGAGGGTAGATCAGGGGTTGCCAAACTTTTGGACCTCAGGGATCACCAAACTCATAATTTTAAATCCCGTGGACCACTAATATGAATTTTGACTGACGGTGGCTTGCTGAGCAGCTCATCCCGGAGCAGCTGCTCCTCCACCCGGGTACACTGGCCTGCCATGGACTGGAGGAGCTGCTCCGGGATGACCAAAGGGCCAATCTTGTGATTACTGCAGCTCTGGAATATGGGACTGATTTTCCCGCCAACGTCAGCAAGCCACCCTGGGGCGGATTTCCCTTCCCCGCCGTTGGTCTTACCTTCCAGTTCCAGCTTGCGTGGCTCTACTCAAGGTAAGGTTTGTGCTTGGCTGAAGGGGAGGGGCCAGTGGGTAGGCAGGCCATGTGGGCGACGCAGCCTTGTGTTCCCACACAGCCTAGATTAATTGCTTTGGGGGGAACATTTCTCTATGGACCACCCAAATTTTCTCACGAACCACCAGTGGTCCCCGGCCCACTGGTTGGAGACCACTGAACTAGATTACCCTAATGGTGCCTTCCAACTGTACAATTCTACGATTCCATATCATACTTTTAAAGAGCATCTATTTGGCAAACATTTATCAGTTGGTGCCCAAGTTATACACCTAAATTGCAGGATGCCCAAAAAGAAAAAAACGTCTCGGTTGTGGGCATTTTTAAACATTTCTTCTTTTGAGTCATGGCGAGAATGGTTGCTCGTGGCTTCCTTGGTTGATGGCGATACAGGGGAGGAAGCCTTATAAATGCGTTAAAGAGACGCAACCGCCGAGCTAAGGTAAAAGGCGTATTAGAGAAATCAGACTAATGTCGGCGACTCTCCGGTCCCTGTAGCTACAGCGCCATCTGCCGGTCCCTTGTCGCTCTGCAATCGATCGTCAAAAGAAAATTAAGCCATCTGCGCTGGCAAAGAAGCGCGCGAAAGCCACGTTCTCCGAGCGCTTTTCATTCCCACGCTCCTCCTGCCAAACAACCTAGCCCTGAATACCCAGGATGACCTTCCTCTTTTCTTGCCCGCAATCATAAATGTATACCCAGAAACTTTGCAGGTAGTCCCTAAACTAGAATACATATATAGAGCTGGGGTCTTTTTATACATCTATTTCTAGACCTTCTCTTTATTGTTCTGAGATATGCACGCCGGTAATTGAAACCCACCGAGCCTCATCTTGCTAGCCGCCACCGCCCTGCCCAATGCTAACCCTATTTCATCAATTCCCCCTCCCCCATCGCTTTTCTGCACGAATGCCCGCATTCTGCACCATTCCCTCCCCGGTGCAAATGACAAGTTGTAAATGAAAAGGGGTGGCAGCTCCTGGGTTGACATCTAAGTTTAATCCGTCAAGGTGGAGACGCCCGAGGCCGCCTCCGCCTTCGCTCTCAGCCGCGGGGCTAGCGCGAGCACACACGCTCCCTCCCGCCTTCCCTTTCCAAGGTTTCGGATGTTTTCAAGCGCGAATCGCAGCTTTGCTTTCGCTCTACTTCCTCCGGCGCGCCACAGCCGCTCGCCCGCGCGCAACCCCCAGGCAAATCCCCGAAGGCAAAATGAGAAACTCCGAAGGGAATGCACAGTCCGTGACTCTTCGTCTCCTCCCCGTCCCTCTTTCTTCCCTGCCTCCAACCGACAGCTTTCCAGCCTCATCTCATCAGCCCACCCCTGAAGAAGCGACCGTCTCCCCCACCCCGCTGCGCGCCACCGCTGCTTTAGCCAAACGTGGCGCTTCGCATCCAATTTGCGAGCACAGCAGGAGAGGTTCGCGAGAGGCGCCAAGCCACGCTGTTGGCCTGAGGGAGGGGATACGGAGAGGAAGGAGGGGTGAAATCGGAAGGTACAACTCAGGATAGTCTCTTTTCAAATGCCTTGGATTCGGGGTCAAAAGTCTTCAAGAGCAATCTTGGAACATATTCAGCGTTGCCTTTCTTCCTCTCATCGGCACTGTTACCTACTAGGCAAGTTAAACCTACTAGAATAAAAGCGTAAATCTTAAATCTATAGCATTTCAGAAAATAATAACACAGTGGGAGGGGGCGAGATTCTTTCATATGCTGCTCTGTAAATTACTTCGCGTAAAGCAATGGCAAACGCGTGACTTTATATCGCTCCAAGGAGCAGAGGCGCGACGCAGCAGCTCGCCGGGTGCTAAATGAAACTTTCCATAGGGAACAGAGGGAGCCGGAAAAGAAATGATGGAGGAGCCATGGAAGCAACCCATTGTAGCATCCCGTGCCGTGCATAGCTTGGAGAGGGGGCGATTTCATTAGCATTGGTTTCACTCCCTCGTTCCTTCCCTCCCGCATCGCAGTTAACCTGGGAGGTGGACGGGGAAGACGCGCCTGGCACTCGCGCATAACAATAAAAGTGCCTGACTCCCAAGCCTCCCGCTGCTTCGGCAGCTCAGCAGATCTTCGCTAAACTTGCTTAAATATTTCATGTGTGGGAAACCTCCTTGGGCTCCAAGAAGTGGGGTGAGGAGAATAAGAATTGGGAGGGGAGGGGTGCTAGCGAAAGCCGTAGAGTCGCGCTTTGTTTTCCTGGGCGCATTCCAGGAGCTTTGGAAAACGAAGGGAAAGTCCACGTGGAAGATCAAGGTGAACAAAACTCATTTGGCGCTATCCGCGGTGCTGAAAGCGTTCGGTGGTAGCCTAAGAAACCTCGGGCGGTTCTAATCAAAAGTCCAGCGCCACGGCTTCAACTTTTTTCTTTCTAACTCTCCTTCCTTCCTTCGCTTATTTGCTACCATGGCTCTAAGTTTTTGCTCCATGTGTGGGCTGTCCGAAGCCGCGTGGCTGCTATACCCTCCCGCCTGTTGGAAGCTCCCCAGCCACACCTTCTCTTACCTTGCTTTTCCTCTTGAGAAGGTGGCTGGTAAACCCGAAGATGATCTCGGAATCCAAGCAGAGCGCTCCGATCTCCAACAAACTGGGAGGTTTCCTCGTAGCGCTGGAAGGCTCTGTTGTTTTTTGAAAAGCCATAGTTTTACGCTTGGGGGGAGAGAAGAAGTGAAGGGAGATAATTGACTTCCTTGGCTTCCTGAGCAATAACCAAAGAGTAGCGGGGGAGAGTCACTCCCTGGTGGTCTTTCTGCTGAGATGCTCTCCGTTGTATATGAGGATCCCAAGCCAAACCACCGATCTCTCTCTGCCTTGGATGAAAACCTCCTGTGGGAAGGGTAGGAGTGGCAGCAGTAGTAGCTCCTCTCACCGTCCCGTCCAGACTCTTGCCTCTCCCAGGTCGAATCCACCAGACAAGGAAAAGCCCCCTCTGCCATCAGCTAGCCGGGGCTGAGAAAGTGCGCTCCAAAGGCGCAGGATGGGAGCAAATCACCCCGTTGCCTACCTTGCCTTCCTCACACTCCGGCAGGTTGGGACCGGTGATGATAACTCAGAAGCTTGATCGAGATTGGCAGACTGAAGGTGTGTTCCGAGTGGAAGAGCTCGAGGAAACAAAGAAAGCACTTTCCAAATCTGGGGAGAGCGCAGAACCGGGAAACGAGTGGCTGCCTTAGGTGAGCTCTCGCTCTCCAGAGCAAGTGCGCAGCCCATCCATCCAGGCTAGCTGGCTTTGGCCACCACCGCTGGCCCTCCTTCTTTCCCTTGGAGTCGCTGTCCAGCAGCTGATCAGCCTCGCTGAGCGCACCCTGGAGGCTGGCGCAGGGAGGAGGCAAGAGCGGCGGCAGCAGCAACAGCAACAGCCACCCAAGCCATGCTTACTCAGAGCCACGGAGCAGCAAAGTTGCTTGCCTGCTGGCCAGGCTTGAGCATCGGCTGACGGCACTTCCCCTTGCGCTGCCTGTGTGACCCAGAGGAAAGATGCGTCACTGCCAGAGCCAACCTGGCTCTGAGACACTATGGGGCCTCGCTCAAGAGCCTCGTCCCTGCCAGCAGATGCCTCAGGGCTGGGGGGAAGAGACAGCAGCTCCCTCCTTTCCTTAACCCCCCCCCCCTACTCACTCCAAGCGCAGCTGTCTATGGTGACATCAGCTCAGAGTGACAGACAAGCAGTGCTTACGGTGCACTGAAGGGGAAGAGCAGGATCAATAGCTTCCAAGGATGGGAAGGGAAGGGAAGGGAAGGGGGAACTGAGAAAGAGAACCCCCTCTTCAATACCCCTCATCCTAACCCCCACCCCCCATTTCAGGGTGCATTGTGAAAGTGAGTGGAATAAACTACTCCTGGAAGAATGAGGTGGGGAACTGCCCCGTTAATCCTAAATTGGTGGTTCCTTACACTTAAAGGAGGGGGGAAGAGTGGTCCTTTCTTTACCTTTCTCAGACATTGAGCTCTTCTCCCTTGGACTCAACTCCCACCACACCCAACTATTTGAATTGAAGGCTTTTTAGACAGAGAAGGTACCACCATTCCTTGGATTGTACAGTGACTTTTTTGTGCAAGTTCACACGTGGATGTTTCTTCATCAATTACCATCAAAGGAGAACTTCAAGGCATGAATGAAATACTTCAAGAGCAAATACCCCAAGGAGGATTCCTACTATTTGTCAAACATGATGGTTTTCAATACAGACATCCTTTGTGGAAGAATGGAATTATATACGTGTATATATGAATTAGACGGTTGTTCTAGGAAAAGGATAAAGAAACTTTTAGTTGGGAAGGGACTTGCTCAATATTTTTTGTGGGAATTTAAGAACATCAAGTGGGTGAGTGTACATCACATATTTGAGCACAGCTGAGTTTGGGTATGAATGGTGGTATATTCCCTTTGTTTCTGAACTGTGATATGCCTGTATCTAATATTATATTCAACACTATAGTACATGGGTTCTCTTTTCACTGCATGTACAAAAACCACATCTTGCAGCAACATAATTTTGCTCCATAAATTTGCTCCTATTTCCTGCCCTCTACACTTGACATCGGAGGCAACCACATCATTTTGCCTACTGATGGACTAACATGTATTCACACCTGCATCTGGAAATCTTTGGGGATCTCTGTCTCTACCCATACATCTTCACAAGTGGAAATGACAGGTTGTAATGGCACTAGCAACAAAATCCATAATAGTGCACATTTGAGTCAAAGCAATAAACTAACCCTAGTTCAACTGCTGTCTTTGCAAGACTTGATCCACACAACATTAGACTAGGCTAAAACGGGATGGGGGAGATTTATGGTACGAGAATCACCAGAAGGAATCCAGCTCCTGTCCTAGTATACAGTGGGAATCAAACCATCGCATGAAGCTAATTTTGCACACAGCATTTTATTTGAACACAAGAATTATATTTAATTAACTTGGTTTAAGGTTTAGTGTACGATGCAAACACAGCACCTAAATGTCCCAAATGTACTATTCAAAAGGCAACTGGACTTACTTGGTTTCTCTTTCCTTGAAAACATTTTGCTTCTTATCCAAGAAGCTTCTTCAGTTCTGGGTGAATGATGAGGAATTCTTTGCAGACATCTGGTCATTAGCACTCTGAAGGTTGGTCATTAGTTCTCTGAAGACTAGCTCTCTAATGACCAGATGAGTGCAAATACTGTAAATCCTTCCATTCTTCACCATTCGCCCAGAACTGAAGAAGCTTCTTGGATAAGAAGCAAAATGTTTTCAAGGAAAAAACCAAGAAAAGTCCAGCTTCCTTTTAAATAGCACCTTTGAAGCAACTATGATCTGCCGATTGAGACTCTCCTTACCTTTCAGCCCCTAAAGGTCTTTTACTCATCTGTTTGCTAGATTGATACATAGCATAAGCATAGACAAAATGTTATTACATTTTCCAAGTTTGCAGGGATCACATCAATGGTCCTGAGGCATATCTTGTGCATAACATTACTCCCAATTTTGACTTGTCCTCAATGCATTTTCAATCCTTTAGTACTTAAGAAAATGCGATATTAGTGAGTGTCGGGAATAAATCTTTTGGTATAAAAACTGTGGTTTATTTAGTTATTAAACAAATTTATGTGGCTGCCCAATTCACACATGGTGACTTTGGGTGGCTTACAACATTAAAAATCCACTGCATGAAGCTCATACATCCTCCCTACTCATCCCTGGAGGACATATTATATGTGCACAAGGTCCTGGGTTTGATACTGTACCTAAATAAGGATTCAGAGGAAAATTCTGGAAAATCAGTGGATGATATTGCTAGATTAGTGGAATGGATTTTTGTTCTTTAGATGATACGTTTCCTTGATTCCTGTGAAGTAGCTCACTTATGATGCTGATAGAATGTAGTCTAGAAACTTGGTTTCAAATTATACTAGAACCATTTTTGGCTAGTCCCTACCCTAGTTCCCATACTCTTATATTCATTATAGCTACAAACTAACATTAGCTTCTATTTGAGATTAAACATAAGCTAAAACCTTATCATAGTTATGGCCAACTGAACCTGGTATCATACATTATTATTTAATGTTGGCTTTGTCAACACATCAAATTAAGATTTACCATAGTCTGTTCTCTATTAAAGGACATATCAGCCTTATATCTAAAAAGGAAGCAAATGGAAGCTTCAGATCTTACCCTCAGGGCCATATTAGAGGACGGATGGATGCCATGTAAACCCAAGATATTTGTAACTCATGTTTATAACATTTAACTACAATTTAGCACAGGTTTGAATAATGCATTTAAATTGGGCTGCTAAGCTTGTTTTGCCTGAAGAGATTGGAATCCACATTTTCTGTTCTTGTGAAAAGCCCAAGAATACCCATCCTGCAATAATTGGTCTCATGTCAGGAGGGAGCAAATTCATATTCCAATTAAAAAAACAAAATAATATTTTAAATGTTAAAGTTTTGAGGATTCACTCATGCTGCAGAGTGGAGTGGGGCAATCTTAAGCATAATTATGAATTACAAATAATTTTAATTTTTGCAAAAGTACCCATTTGGCAATATGCGTAGTTGCTCGAATAACCATTTCCTTTCACTCAAGGGTTGCACAAGTGTATTTAAAGGGGATTGAGTAATGTATTGAATAAGGTGACTCCTGGTTATGCCAATTTACACTATGGAAAGCAGCGCAGGTAGTCCTCGACTTACAACACTTCATTTAGTGACCATTCAAAGTTACAACAGCACTGAAAAAAGTGACTTATGACCATTTTTCACACGTATGACCATTGTAGCATCCCTATGGTCACATGCTTTACATTCGGATGCTTGACAACCTCGTCACATTTATGAAAGTTGCAGTGTCCCAGAGTTGCAACCTTCTGACAAGCAGAGTCAATGGGGGAACCCGGTTCCCTTAACAACCGTTTTTACTAATTTAAGAACTTCAGGGATTCACTTAACAAATGTGGCAAGAAAAGTCGTAAAATGGGGCAAATTCACTCAACAAATTTCTCACTTAACAATATGAATTTTGGCTCAATTGTTATCATAAAGTTGAGAACTACCTGTATTCCTGTCAGTGCCAATTTTGAAGATAACAATATGCGAAAGGCAATGGAATTCAAGTGTCAGCTTTGGAAGCCATTTTGAGACATCAAGTTCTGTGAGAACTGTGTGGCCATTGAAAAAACAGGATACATTAAGCTCTCCACACATCCTGAATGACAGTCACTACTTCTCAGCACAACCTACCTCCCAGGGTTGGTGTTGTGGGGGAAATAGGAGAATGAAGAAATATAATATATATTCACTGGCTTGAGTTTCTTATAAAGTAATAAGACAGGGTAAAAATAAAAATAAATAAAACAATCCCTTGGCAAAGTAATTAGATCTTATCCTTGCACAGGAAAGCCCTATGTGAGGATGTCCTACAAGATTGGTGGCTGGTGTGGCCAACTCAATATCACTCACATCGAGGCACGCATCTCCTCGCCTGGCCTCTCATGACTGTGGGGATGCTGCAACAGTCATAAGTGTGAAAAATGGTCATAAGTCACTTTTTTCAGTGCCATTGTAACTTTGAATGGTCACTCCACACAAGCAAAGTACCAGCAAAGGGAGGAAAAAAAACTCCAGAGAAGTTCCTGAGACAGGAAGTCTAGTCCTGCCAAGAATGTAATAAGGGTTAATGGAGAGGCAGTTTCTGTAAGCAACACCAGAATGTTTCCTTCCTGCCTTCCTTACAGGATTAGGCCAGTAATTTCTTCTAACAACCGGTTCTCCGAACTGCTTAGAATGTTAACAACCGGTTCTAGCGAATAGGTGCAAACTGATAGAATCCCACCTCTGGTTATTATGCACAACAAAACAAGTCCCTTTTGGATCTCTTTAGATAGTTGAAATTTCTGGACTGCACTGAAAAGTAATATCACAATATAATCTGCATTGCATTAATGAACAATGAAGGTACAAAATATGGATAACTACCAGAAGGCTAATTCCATCCAAATAGGTTTGCAACTGGTGTGTCAGTTCCAGTTTGAAAAGCTTTAGCATTTTCTTCTTTCTTTGCTTCTTTACTCCCCACTGAGTCTCCTATTGATGCTTTTAATATAAACCACATATAGCAGATATATACAAACACACATACATTAGAAACAATTATATGCAACTTCTATGCCTCATCAATCCAAATTAATATTCTTTCATTTGTATACGTGCCAGATGATCATCAAGAGACTCAAAGTCATGTTGGCAGACTTCCCTTTTGGTTGCCAGCATAGCCTGCCTGTGGCACAGCCCTGCCAACCAGAAGAACCCTTTTCTACTGATAAAACAAGGGTGATGGATTTTACCTCTTTGTGAACTTCCCGTTTGTTCTTATCAGCTAGTGTCACGAATGGTGGAAGCAATTGTCTGGGGCTAGTCAGAGAGTGGTCATGCAAACAAACACACCAGATAGGAATAAGAACATTCAGAGAAGGCAACAGGATTGAGGATCCCAAAGATACATCGGCTCCATCCATCTATGGAGCCATCCATCTTGTGTTACTAAAGATGGGGAACTTGTAGCTCACCGTATATTACTGAATTACAGTTCCCAGCATACAGTTCCTACCGTATATTACTGAATGACAGTTCCCTGGCAAGAGAGAGAGAGAAATTGGTCCTATTTTTTGGCTATGTCTACTTTCCACAATTAATTAGATCATGATCTAAACTTAGATTGGTTTTGGTTTACCCCATCACGTGCATCATGCAAACAACATAACTCAATAAAAATGGAGTAGTGCTTCCACTGATGTGTTGTCTCCTGTCTTTTGGAGAAGGTGGTGCTCACTAGGGGTTAGTGAAGCAGGTATTGTGGGGATGTGAGAACGGAGCAAGCATGCTGACAGGTATTGACAACCAAACTGAATAGGAGTAATAGGTTTTTTTTGTTGTGTGGAGTAGTATTGTTCTTCTGTTTCATATCTTTCCTCCTGACTGGCCACTTGTCTGATCAATGGGAAAGAAAAAACTTGACAATAGTCTTCCTGTGCAAGCTAAGGCTACCACATCTGGGTTACAAAAAAAAATCAGGTGACAGCAAGGATTCGTGACATGCCTCATTCTCTTTGAAAAGTTAGACACTTTGTATTCCCAAATGACAACATTTGACCCAGGTACTGTGACTGAGTGCTGCCAGAACCATCGGTTTCACAGAGCTTGTGATGGACCTGGTTGTATTTGTTCAGCAAATACCTTCAGACAATGGCTTCTTAATTAGTTACATCAATATGCAATAAGACAAAATCAGCCAACTGAGAGATAGGGACCCCAAAATGACTAATGAGGAATATGGACTAGGAGGAATATGGACCTGGTTATTGCCTCCACTGAACCTTGGAACTCATTAGATAACTCCAGGCTAATGACTCGCACAAATCTCGGAGTGACTAAGAAACAGAACTCAGAATTGGGCTGGTGATGCAAAGCAGTTAGCGCCGCTCACAGGATCATGCTGCAATGGTAATAAGTAAGGTAATTCTTGGTGGAAAGTATAGTGGTATACTTGGCAGCCATGGGAGTCTAATCTGAAATATGAAGAGCCATGGTGGTGCAGTGGTTAGAATGCAGAAGTGCAGGTTAACTCACTGTTCACTCCAGGAGTTCAATCCTGACTGGCTCAAGGTTGACTCAGCCTTCCATCCTTCCAAGGCCAGTAAAATGAGGACCCCAATTGTCGGGGGCAATATGTTGACTCTGAAAACCACTTAGAGAGCACTGTGAAGAACTGTGAAGCCATATATAAGTCTAAATGCTATTGTTATTTCTATGTTCCTGTTTCAGTTAGAGTCTTGGACCATTTCTATCTTAAATTGGATCCTGGAATCATAATTTACAATCAAAATATGAATCCAACAAAGCAGGGATATGAGTCCAGGTTTTGCCCTACATTGTGGAAGTAAGAACAGCAAAAGGTTTGTATTTCTCCTCCCTTATGGCATCAGCAAGCTGACAGATAACTGCCTTTTGGGGGGCAGCCCACTCTGTTGAGGAGAAACTCCCTCCCTGTCCCCTTATCATTTTGCTTAGTACTTTGCCAATAAAAATTGAACAAAGTCTTGAACCTTAATGGTTAGAGTGCAGGGTAGTGTCTGGGTTAGCAATTATTATATTATCTGAGATTTCTTCTGGCCTTTGCACTCTGATGAAATGGATAGAATATTCTCTAGCATGACCTCTGTCACCTGTAATCTGGATCCATGACCTTTCTAGCTCTTGCTGATGAAAGAAAGGAGCATGTTTAGCTGAAAATGGGAGGTTGTCTACACAGAGTAGAGGGGAGAGATGTCTGCAGTCTTGAAAGAGGCTGTAGTATGATCTCTCCTTAATACGCCATCTCTAAATATTGGCCAGCCTCCAGTCTCCAGTACTTGGGGAAGAATCTTGACAGAATCTTAAGGCACAGGGTGTTCAAGGGGGAAAATTCAAGGTGTTGGTTTTGATCTCTAAAGTTCCCTATGACTTTGGAATCAACCCATTTAATTTGGAAGAAGCAGTTATCTCCCATTTCCATGAAGTGATGGGGGGCACAGCCAAGAACTATGTTTGTTATTGCCCCCAACTTAGGAAAGTCCCCTTAGAAATGAGATTGCTCTCTTCTTTAATAACTTTCCAAACAATGGTTCAAATAGCATTATTAGTTAAAAATAAAAGCACCATTATTATTTAGTATGCTGCTTTAATTGAATGGAGTAAAGTAAATCAAAAGCCATTACTCAATATTACCATAAAAATAATAATATATTTCCTGATTGTTACATTGCATTTCCTAATGCAATAAAATAATCAATACAAAACATTTCTTAATACTAGTACAATCATAATATAATCAATAAACTAATAATAACAACTACTACTACTACTCCTCAGAACAACATACATTTTAAGAAGATACTTGCATGATACCTAGGATGTTGGCAGTAACCCATATCAATCATCAGAGCCAGTCAATGATATTTTTGTGATACATTTTTAAATGTTCAGTTGACTGAGTTTCATTTTAATAAATAAAAGTTTATAACAACAACAATAATCCTGGAAAAAGAAGCTTTTAAGAGCCTTTTTAAATGTAAGAAATTGGACTCCAAAGGCAATTGAAGGGGAAGTCAATTCCAGAGTTAGATAGGGAAAATATTAAACCATGAGGAGGCCATTTATGAAAAGTTAATCAACCTTAACTGCATAATCCAGACAAATGCACAGAATATGAATTGTAATCAATTTATTCAAACAACTGGGTGTTTATACAGTTTATACTGATAGCACTTCCAAAGTTCCAATCAATATAGGAAATGATGAAAAAGAAGAGATGTTCGTTCTTATTCTCTTGTATGAAATATCTTGGTTGGTGTAAGAAGAAAGAGGGAAAAAAGAAAAGAAAAGAAAAAGATTTATAATGGCTTTTCCTTTTGAGGATCTGAGGGAAGAATATGAGCAAACAAAAACAGATGGTAAAGATGGTATGGAAAAAAGCCTTCCTTTTTTTTAGAAATGGCGCTGGCTAACTATCAACAGACAATACAACAGATCGAGGCAGAAGAACAACAAGAAGAAGAAGAACAGAAGAAGCCATCTTTAATGAATTTCAAAATTTAATTAAGAAAGAAGGAAGGAAGAAAGCGAGGAAAATGAAGGACTTAAGATTTAAAAAACATTCAAGAAAGAGAAAAATAAGATGCAAAATAAATATAATGATAGTAAACAAAAGAAAAGGGAACACAACAGAAGGGATGCTAGCAAGGCAGAGGCTAGAAGAAGGGGGGTAGGAAGATTTGGTGGGGGAAGAAAGAAAGGGGAAAGGCGGAGAAAAGCCACAAAGTTTTGAAATTAGATGGGAAAAGAGGAATTTTTTTTAGGGATAAAGGATAAAGTACAATTTCTTTTAAAAAGATTTTGCAAGGTACATAAGATGGTATTGTAACACTTGTATTAGAAATAGAAAATTAGAATGGCTTAAGAGTTAATAAGAAATTAAAATGTTGAAATGTTTAATAATGATTGATTTTAAAATTTAATAAAATATTAAAGGGAATGTTTAGAATATTGAGTTTTAATTAAAGAGTTTAATATGACTATGGTATTGATGTTATTATAAAACTATTATAGTAGCATTTGTTTTTTGAAAAGGCAATGGGAAAGCTATAAGATTTAATATTTAGATTTATTATTTAACTATGTATTCAATCATTTTGGATTTATTACTCTGTTTTTATAATTATTAAAATAAATTAGTAGATAGAATGTACCAAGCAGAATCAGATTGGGTATTAGGTGTTATTTTAAATGTTAGTGATTTCAGGAGAAATTCTTTTTCTTTTTATTATAAGGAATGAGATAGAGGGATAATAAAGAATGGGCAAAAGATACAAATATAATGATTTAAATTAAGATGGATTAAATAAGATAGAATTAAGAAGAGTGAAATGTGTGGAGAAGTTTTTATAGAAGATATAGAATGGTAAATAAAATAGGTAATGATATGTAAGATGAGCATGAATATAATTGAAGCCCATGTAAAGAGAGGTACCTGGAGCCAGTTACTTTCCTAAAAGATTTTTTTATATGTTTGTTTGTTGTGTGTTTATGTTGTTGGAAGAATTAATAAAACCTTGTAGAAATACAGAATGAGAATAATGGTAACCAAGTCAGAAAGAAATAGATGAAATAATAATAGTGAAATTGAATAAGAGTCAAGAGAAGTAAAGAGAAATTGGATAAGAGGTATTTTTATGCTCATATGGAAATGGCTTAAAATAGAATTATATTGTATAAAATAAGGTTTTATCTGACTTGTAAAACTTATAATGGAAAAAGGTTCAAGTATGTAATGGTTGATGATGATTTGTTTGTTTTTGAAATTAATAAAATTTGTTTAAAAAAAAAATAACTTTCCAAACAATGGTTCAAATAGCATTATTAGTTAAAAAATAAAAGCACCATTATTATTTAGTATGCTGCTTTAATTGAATGGAGTAAAGTAAATCAAAAGCCATTACTCAATATTACCATAAAAATAATAATATATTTCCTGATTGTTACATTGCATTTCCTAATGCAATAAAATAATCAATACAAAACATTTCTTAATACTAGTACAATCATAATATAATCAATAAACTAATAATAACAACTACTACTACTACTCCTCAGAACAACATACATTTTAAGAAGATACTTGCATGATACCTAGGATGTTGGCAGTAACCCATATCAATCATCAGAGCCAGTCAATGATATTTTTGTGATGCATTTTTAAATGTTCAGTTGACTGAGTTTCATTTTTAATAAATAAAAGTTTATAACAACAACAATAATCCTGTAAAAAGAAGCATTTAAGAGCCTTTTTAAGATGTAAGAAATTGGACTCCAAAGGCAATTGAAGGGGAAGTCAATTCCAGAGTTAGATAGGGAAAATATTAAACCATGAGGAGGCCATTTATGAAAAGTTAATCAACCTTAACTGCATAATCCAGACAAATGCACAGAATATGAATTGTAATCAATTTATTCAAACAACTGGGTGTTTATACAGTTTATACTGATAGCACTTCCAAAGTTCCAATCAATATAGGAAATGATGAAAAAAGAAGAGATGTATGTTGGAAAGATACAGGATGATATGAGTCAGATTATTGCAGAGGTGAACCAATAGATGGAGATCAAAATCAAAAAGACTTACAAGTGTTATACCGGTACTAATCCAAGTAATATACCACCAAGGCATGAATTTACCCCATAGCCATTTCTGAAGGATCAATAAATTCTCTGAATGTATTCATATGAATGAATTCTATGGATATTCAAGAGTAAAAGGTTACAAATTCTTGTAGTTTTATCACTGACGAGTTTACAGTAAGTTTTTCATTTATAAGAATTCCTAAACCAAGGTGCCAGATAGGACATCTGCAAATGACCGTGTTGAAAAACAAAAGAAACAATGGAAGGTGAAAGAGAAGGATTATCAGGATGAAAAACAAAAATTCAGCCTTTTCCAGATTTAATTCGGGTTACTGAGAATTCATCCAATTGGATATATAGCTCTATGTATAGAGACCGAGAGAAAAAAGACCAGACCAGCAATAAAGGCAGAGTTCTTCTGGAGAATATATTGGAATAATCAGTTATTGCTATTGCTGCTGGTAATGGTTATTATTGTTACTTAATCTTTATTAATTGGGTTAGAGATGAAGGGTTCATCAGTTTTAAATTTAATCTAATTTAATAATATTATCAAGACAGTCAGTGGTCCAATATGTTAATATCTTTGAAATTTTTATGGATGAAATATTAACACAGATGTTTGTTTTAATAGTTGTGGAATAGTTATAAATCAGCATGAGTCCTTGTAAGATTCAGCAGTACAATGGCAATTAATAAATAATAAAATAACAAAGCATAAAGGATGCCGATTAACTAGGAAGAATGCAGAGAAGAGCAATAAAAATTATGAAGGACTCAGAGGCCAAATCCTATGAAGAATGATTAAAAGAACTGTGCACGGTTAACCTTAAAGAAGAGAAGACTAAGGGGAGACATGCCAGCAGCCTTCCAATACCTGAAAAGTTATCACAAAGAAGAGGGTGTGGATTTATTCTCTATAAATGCCCAAAGATAGCACAAGAATCAATGGGTGAAGGTTTTACAGCAGGGGTGTCCAGTTTTGATAACTTTTAAGACTTGTAGACTTTAGCTACCAGTGTTCCCCTGTAGGTCTCTTAATAAATCTTAGCTTAGCTTGACTGGCTGGTGAATTCTGAAAGCTAAAGTCCACAAATCTTAACATTGCCAATCTTGAACCCCTCTGTTTTACAGAGAAAGATCCAAACTTGAAATGAGGAATTTCCTGACCTTGAATTCTATTAAGTCATATAACAGCCTCTCTCCTGGACTTGTGGGGACTCCGTCACTGGAAATTTTCAAAGAAAGGTTGGTCAGATATTTCTCGGGCAAGATCTGAGGACTGTCATGATGGGCAGGGATTTGTACTCGAAAACCTCCAAGGACTTTTTCCAATTCTGTAATCATTGTACAGTAGGCTATGACACTTAAACAATTATCTGAAGGGCTCATCTATTGCTATATATGAATTCTTGTATGGCCAAAGAAGTTAGTTTAATTTTTCACTCCTTTCTTATTCATAAAAAGAGTATGTTACATTTTAATGCTTTAATTATATAATTTATATGTATGACTAGAGGTGTTTGTGCTTTTTCTTCTCTTTTTGCATATTCGGTAAAAACTTACAAATTAAATCTAATGGACATTTAAGTAATATAACATATTCATAACAGGTTCATTGCAATAAACAGTGATTGATGGAATATCTAATTTTTCTTTGGGGGAATAATTAGTAAGCCCTTTTTATGGGGAAGCAGCTGGAGAATTGGATTGTGCAAATCTAAGATATTTTTTCTGGCCTTCAGGAATTCTCATTCACAAGCCTGTTTTCTGTTGCAAACCTTTCGTTCTACGATTATTCCAATGGAATCTATATGGAAGTGAGTATTTGAGGTCCCCTAGTGGAACGAACTTCCCAAGCCTTAAGCATGCACCCCCCCATCCCAAGTTTCCCTTAAATAAGCTCTGACAAAGTGAAAAATCCCCCAGGTGTCCTGCTGATAACAGGGAAGTTATTAGTTTTCATTCATGGTGTCCAAACTAAAGTAAAACATCCACACAGGCGATCATACATAATAATGGACTAGATAAAGTCCATTTTTCTTGGGCTTTCTGAAAGCAATCCTTGGGTGTTAAAGCAGGTCTCTTAATAAATATCTTATCTCCTCCCCACAGAGGCCTGGCTGCAGATAAACAGACATCCATTACTGTATCTTTAATAATAACTCGAATTTCCATCAGGGCCCTTCAAAAAGGCTCCCCCTTTTAAAGGCCTCTTTGAGTGGAAGGCATTGAATCTTGGGAATGGAGAAAAACACGGAGACACAAATGTTTCCTACCCCTGCCCCCAACTCCATAGACCCATTTCTAGGACTGTTGAATTCACTTCTCTTCACCTTCCACCACTGTCAATACATGTACTTTCTTCTGCTTTCTGCAAAAGCTTCAAAATTATGTGAGATTGTTTCTTCTAATATTACTCTTAGAACTTGATTTTAAAAATTCCTGAAACTTATTTTCAGGAAGCAGTTGCTACTGTACTTTCCCTGCTATACAGTTTTTGGAAACAGACAAAACAATAGTCAAAAACATGGATATTATCATGGAGTTTTCACAAGAATCCCCACATCCCATAAAAAGACTGCATTGCAAATGAAAGTCTTCACTTCCATAGCTTTGGGTGGAATTTTTACCTCTCTGTACATAATTTACAAGCTCTTGGATTCCCTTCATGTCCCCACATTTCTCAACTCTAGACCAGCTGTTGTTGGCTGCTTTTGTTCTCAGCTTTTGCCCACTGTTCAATTTGCCTTAGACAGATCCAATAATTGTTACATTTCCTTCTTCATTTGTTTTACTTGCAGTCAAAATGGGATTTACTAAACCCCCTTTCATGTTTTTTGAAATGCAGCGTTACCCAGGAATATAACAATGTCATATGAGCATATAACATAATCATGAGGCACACAATACATAACTGCAGGAAAAAGAGCAGATGTGGAAAAAGCCAACTAGTTTTGACAGCAAAAACCATTTGTGTACACCACAGCTGATGTCATATTTGTCTGTTTCTTCAGTGTAGCATGCAGTGGTTCCAGCCATGTTCTTTTCTTCCTGAATATTGTATTTATTGTTTAAGGAATAAAATTTTGTTTGATTGTCAGTTCCAAGCATTCTGACTTGCACATTAGAATTGTTCGTGTTTTTCTCATGCATGGTAATAAGATAAGCAAACATTTGTTTTAATCAATCTCAGTTTGATCCAGATAATTAGCCAGCCTAAAAAATCTATGGGTTATCTACAGTAAGGCAACTTTTTAGTGGCCAAAGGGCATACTTAGCATTAGTGAGGGGATGGAATACTGCTAAATGAATGATATCATACCTTCCTTGTGAATAGGGCTGGTGGGGTGGGGCAATTTTTAAGTGTGTTCCATCTCAAAATGACACAAAAATATGCAGTTAGCAAAGATGGATGGATTCCAAGGGGCACAAAAAATGGAATCAATACTGTCTTTGGACCATAGTTTAGCTACTTCTATCTAGAATGAAGGAAGCTGTTCCAGAAACTCTACCGCTAATCCACCAACTGAATCCTACAGTTGGTACTCACTATGATTACACTGATCTAGATTCAAAGAGACATATGTGATATGAAGCACACGTGAATGCACTTGTTGTACTTGGCAGGACCTCCTCAAAGCAAATATATCTAGTTCTGGGATCACATGACATCATCACATGCCCAACATTTACAACTTCATTAAGGAATTGTTGACTGGTACAACATGCATGCCTATGTACATTGCAAATTACCTTTTCCCTATTGAATCCAGATTTGGACACAACCCAGACTCCAAATCAATCAAGAGGAACAGGATTACTTATGATGCCACGTGGCCAATCAGTTTAGGTCATGCGATATATAAAAAGACAGGTAAAGTCAAATGAAAATTGTTGTCATAAATAAAAACTTGTCATAATAAAAATAATTGAGACAACTGCATTATTCTGCACAACTAAACAGATTTGTATTCATTATAATGGAATTAAGGGCAAATTGAGAAAGAGAAAAAAAATGCAAGGAACATAAGCATGGTTAAAATAAAACAATCAATTGGGAATTACTTTTAACACCAGTCCAGAAGTTCCTGAAAGGAGGGAATAGTTACAGTCTGGTGCTGTAAAATATACAGTATATATTATTTGTTTTAATGGATGTATTTATTGCTGTGACTTGCAGCTAAATTGAATTTATTAAATATATTGCTGTGGTTATATATTTTTTACCATTTAATTTACGAAGAATGCAAAGGTTCGGTCTAGAGGGCCCAGGGGAAATCTAGGAAACACTGAGCAAAATCCATGAAATTCAATGTAGCACACTAATCATGGTGGCATTATAGTATTAATTGCTATAATGTTATACTTCTAATCCTATCTTATACATTATAGCACGTAATTTCATTGTGAGAGAGGGGGGAAAGGGGCGGGAAAAGGAATTAAATTTGGCTCAGTCGTGTAACTTAATAGAGTAGTTTGACTGTACATTCTCAGGACTGTGAGGTTAATGTCACACAGTACAATCCACCAAGGGATCCTACAAGGACAAACAACTCTGACACCCATGTAGAAATAGGGACGTTAGCTTCTTTGCTTTTTCAAGAGGTACCCAGGCCACGTAAACAATAATTAGAATTCATTGTAAAGATGATTTATCAAGTCCATCATTGTGTTTGAAAAGGCGAGGTCACCCATGAATGCTGATGAAATTTCCCAAGATTCGATCCCTAAGGGTTTTCTACATCTGCTGCCCTCTGAGGTTGGGGAAAATATCCCCCAGGCAAGCTTCTTCTTAATGTCAGGCAGAAAAAAGGTAAGCGTTTTGTCCAAGATAATGTTTTTCTTCCTTTCTCTACCTGACACAATCAGATCTTAAAATAACCTGATAATAGGAAACATCCTTGTGGATTTTTTTTCATTGATAGTCGCAAAAGCAACCAGCATTCCCTCATAATCTATGAGGGGAAGTTGTTGCTGAGAAAAATCTGAGAAGAGGCATCCCCTCCATTGGCTAAGTCATTTCACCAGTATGTTATAATCAATTAATTCTCAATCAAGATGAAGACACAACTTCTCCTCCTCTTCCTCCTTCTCCTCCTCCTCCTCCAATGTTATCAATTAATTCTCAATCAAGATGAAGGCACAACTTTTCCTCCTCCTTCTCCATCTTAATGTGACACATTGATGTTTGCAGAAGTCTTTAAGGACCATATAAAGAAGGGTTGTATTAATAAGGTAATGCTCCTACTCAGGGCTCAGTGATTTTTTTTTGCTGTTAAGGGCAATCTTCCCTTGAAATTATTCTATGGGGAACCACATATAAGTGGCACTGAGTGAGCAGACAGGGCCAATTTTTGCACATTCTTTATCCTCTTTTTTTCTTCCAGATGCCCTGTTCTGTCTGTATTTGCTTCTTTTCTTATAGTGGACTAGGATAGAATATTCTTGCAGAAGTCCGAATTATTTGGAGATACTTTTAAAATTGGGCCAAGGGCCGCTGGTTACCCAGCAATAACCTAACAAAATGATAGTTCAATCTGACATAGCCTCAAGCAGATTATTAGGTGGGTTTTTGGACTCTATTTTGAAGTTATTAATATCAGACATGCTTTTTGCTCTCTTTAACATCTAGGTCACATTTCTGAACTATTGCAACATCATTAAATTTTTGGTCTCCTAGCAATAGCAATAGCACTTAGACTTGTATACCGCTTCACAGTGCTTTACAGTCCTCTCTAAGCAGTTTACAGAGTCAGCCTATTGCCCCCAACAATCTGGGTCCTCGTTTTATCGACCTCGCAAGGATGAAAGGCTGCGTCAACCTGGAGCCAGTCAGGATCGCACTCCTGGAGTGAGCAGTGAATTAGTCTGCAATACTGCATTCTAACCACTGCGCCACCACAGCTCTTACCTGGAAGAAAATCCCATTGAAATCAAAGAAAATAATTTCTGAAAGGTTTGTATAGATTTTTCACTATAACAAGTCTTAAGTTTGACTCAAGTTTTCTCACTGCATGGAGAGATTTAACAGATTAACAGAGTTGGAAACAATCTTGTAGGTCATCTAGTCCAACCTCCCACCCAAGAGGAGACCCTACACCATTTCTGACAAATGGCAGTCCAATCTCTTCTTGAAAGTCTCAAGTTTGATTTTCACTTCCACTAAAAGTTTATTTATTTTATTTATTTATTTATTTGATTTGCCAATTGTTTACAAGATAGTAAGTATAAGTGTATACATAGTTGTGAATACATGAAATGGGTACATATAAGAAAAATTAAAGAAGAATACATAGTTGTGAATACATGAAATGGGTACATATAAGAAAAATAAAAGAAGAATAAGAGAAACAATAGGACAGGGACGGTAGGCACGTTGGTGCGCCTATGCACGCCCCCTACAGACCTCTTAGGAAAGGGGTGAGGTCAATAGTAGACAGTCTAAGGTTAAAGTTTTTGGGGTTTGGGGAAGAAACCACAGAGTCAGGTAGAGTATTCCAGACATTGACCACTCTATTGCTGAAGTCGTATTTCCTGCAATCAAGTTTGGTGCGGTTAACTTTGAGTTTGTATCTATTGTGTGCTCTTGTGTTGTTATGGTTGAAGCTGAAGTATTCATTGACAGGTAGGACATTGCAATGTATGATTTTATATACCATGCTTAAATCAGACCAAAGACGGCATAATTCAAGGTTTTCTAGTTCTAGAATTTCAAGTCTGGTGGCATAAGGTATTCTACAACGAGTAGAGGAGTGGAGAACTCTTCTTGTGAAATATTTCTGGACTTTCTCAATTGTGCTAATATCAGATACGTAATGTGGTTTCCAGACTGATGAGCTGTATTCGAGTATTGGTCTAGCAAATGTTTTGTATGCTCTAGTTAGTAGTGTGATATTACCAGAGAAAAAGCTACGTAGGATTAGGTTAACAACTCTTAATGCCTTTTTGGCTATGTAGTTGCAGTGGGCTCTAGCACTTAGATCATTAGAGGTGAGTATTCCAGGGTCCTTTACAGAGCATGGGTCATTCACAGAGATGCCTTTGTCCAATCACCATCATATGCTTCAGACATCTGTTTGTACAGGGATGATAATGGTCGTGAAGACCTCTCTCTCTCTCTCTCTCTCTCTCTCTCTCTCTCTCTCTCTCTCTCTCTGTGTGTGTGTGTGTGTGTGTGTGTGTGTGTGAATGCAAGTCCCATAAGTTTTCTTGGCATCATTTCCAGAAGTGATTTGCCATTGCCTTCTTTCTCGTGCTGAGAGAGGATGACTGATCCAGAGTCGCCCAACTGTCTTTGTCCTGAAGGTAGTACTAGAACTCACAATCTCCTGGTTGCCTTAACCACTACATCAACTTGAAAGCCTGCTTTACAGAATTATTATAAAGATTACTAATGCTTTGGTTGCATTTGCATATTGTTCTATAAATGCTACTTATTATTATTACTATTGACACCATAGTACAACTGAAAACTAATCCATAGTTGTCTGAGAATAAATTCCACTTAATTCAATCTGACATAATTGATTAGACATGCATAGGATTTTGCACAGTAAACTAATTTCTGTTTAATGAAGTATGGAAAATATAAAGTAATACTAACTTACTTTTATAGGAAAAATGCAAGAGTGCATAAATCTTAGGGATAGAAAGAAACCTGTTATAAATGTAATCATTTCAGGCAGAAATAAACAATAATGCAATCTTTAATATACATTGATCGACATAGGTTTGCTGCATTTGGGGTCAGCATGTGTAATTTCGGGTTGGTCAATATGTGTTTAATGTGCAAAATGGTATTTAATTATTTGAGATGAGTAAAATGCTTGCATTTGTAATCAAGTGAACATAGTTATTCTTGGTGAAGAATTCCACTTAAATGGAAAGGGTTAGGGTTATCTTATATTATCTTATCTCTTCGATAATCCAGTTATTAACTGGGCTTTCCAGAAACACTTAGAAATATTAAATGTTGCTTTTGCTCATATAGCAAGGATGAGGCTAGAGCAAACTGCATGAAAATGAAAATCTAAGAGTCCAAACAAGCTTAATCATTGTTAAAAGGAAGAATGTAAAAGGAAGCATAGGTTGCAATAGCAAAGCAATGAACATCTTTTTTTAAAAAATGCAATATGAAAAAAGAGGTTTTTATCTGACTGAAGTTTCTACAATAAAACACCTGTAAAATATTCCTAATGTTAGTGTTTCTATAACTTGGAGTTCATTGAAATATCAGAATATAAAAATACTCCTCTTTGTGAATCCATCTCTTCTAGGACATTCCCATTCAGTTCAACCATTTCATTCCATTTTTCTGTTTCTATCCCCTAAAAATTGTTCAGCATTTTCTATCCCTTAAGTATACTCAATCCACACTGAACTATTGCGGGGCGGGGTGTAAATGTTATCCCTACTGTCTTTTCTTAATTTAGAACCAGGTTTAGTGCTGTTTTTGAATGGTTTCAGCAACAGCAATGAGAAATGGAATAATATTGAATAGTAAGCAGAAAAGAAGAATGCTATAGAGGTAGTCCTCAATTTATGACCACAATTAAGCCCCAAATTTATGTTGCTAAGTGAGAAATTTGTTAAGTGAATTTTGCCCCATTTTACAACTTTCCTTGCCATATTGGTTAAGTGAATCACTGCAGTTGTTAAATTAGTAACACGGTTGTTAAGTGAATCTGGTGTCCCCATTGACTTTGCTTGTCAGAAGGTCGCAAAGGGGCATCACATGACCTTGGGACACTACAACTGTCATAAATGCGAGTCAGTTGTCAAGCATCCAAATGTAAATCACGTGGCCATGGAGATGCTGCAACAGCCATAAGCATGAGGCAAAGAGGGAGGGAGAGTCTAATACTTAAAGAGATTTGTGAAACACAACGGCAGGAACCTGAGATCCCAGTGGAAGAGATGGGGATGTGACTTACTTCAATTTTACTGCCCAGAAATATTTATAGCTGCCAAAATAATCTGGCTATCCATGAGAATGTTCATTTTGTCTAGGGGCAGTGGCTGGTGCTTGTGACTCAACTCAGGCAGCACAATGCTTTTAGTTCATTCTTATAGGAAAATGGGCAACATTGTCTTAGCACCAGGAGATCCTGGGCTCCAAGTGCACGCATACTGTGTGAAAGAGAGACACTTTTACAGCCTATATATGAAGAATAATTTGAGATAGGAAAAAAAAAAACCTAAAGGTCTGTAGGAAGAAATATCCTTCTGGGTTCGGTTCCAAGTGGGGGAAAAGACACTGGAAATATGGAGGCTGTTTGGAAAGATGGTTTAATGGTGGACAGGATCCCATGCCTGGGAGCTCCTGAGCGAAAAAAAGGGAAGAGATGCTGACAGCCCCTGGGTTTTAGGTCCTCTGTTGGGATTTGAATTTGAACTTGTATTCTGATTGGTTGTCAGATTCCTATCGGGCCATGCAGGGGCAACTCTGTAGGCTGTCCTGAGTCCCAGGCTTGGTTGAGCCTCGCTGAATGTTGATGCAATGAAAGGGCTTTGGGATTCCTATTATGCGCCTGTCTGAAGGAGGTAGATCTTTGTTATGTAGAATAGACTGGCCCAGGCCTTAATGGCCCGATAGCAAAGGTAAGGGGGCTGAGTTTCTGCCTCTCTGAGTTTCTACTTCTCTTTTAGGAGAAATATTCTGTCTTTTTAATATATCCTAAAATGTTTCACTTCTCTGGGAGAGGGGTGGGTTTTAACTTCCAACATGCCCTTCTCAAAATAAGTTTTAAATGTGCATATCTGAATTATATATCCACAGTAATGTTAGTTTTACTCCAGAAAACATGCTGGCTGGAGAATTCTACTAGTTGAACTCCATGCAAGGTAGAGGAATACTGGGCTAGGGAAATAGAGGAAGTCCAGACGGAAGAGGAAGAATCTGTAGGCTTCATGCTTTAACTGCATTTCGTTGCACTGAGAGAAATTCCTCAAGAAAGGCAAGTGGCTGTTGGGTAATGGAAAAGACAAAGACTATTCATGCTAGGAACATCAACGCATGGGAGGGGGAGGGGAAACCCCAGATTAGATACTACATGTCTGAGATATGCATCAAAATCAGCAGGAAGTCTAATCCCCAGTTCCAACTCCGTTCCCCAAAGATGTAGATTGTTTCTGACAATTAGACGCCAATGCCTATCAGCAGTAAGTAAGACTTTGGTCCAGGCATATTGAAATGTGAATTTGAGTAGATTCTCCTCAGCTCTGAAGTCTTGGACAACTAATTGAAAAATCCTTACTGCAGACAGTTGTTGAAGGTCGGGAGGGGGGGGGAGAAAGCACCTGACATGTTCCTAATGAAAGACAGTTGCTGGCAATCATTTGCTCAGTTGTCCATAGCTGGGAGGCAGTAGGGTTCCCTGCACAGAAGCTTTTCTAATTTCCATTCTAATTTGCAAGTCATAAAAAGAGAAGCCATTTGTGATACGGGAGCTTCCATTTAATTTCTTGTCACCCTAATCATGCCAGTTTAACCCTCACTTGCTTGCTTGATTGCTTTGCATGCTCAGTTGATCCACTGCCTTCTCCTGAAAACGTAGCACATTCTCAACTGAGGCATCAGATATTAATACTTCCTCTTTGCGGTTGAAGAAAAAGAAAACAAAAATGCTGCAGCCTCGATTATTTCTGAACAGCTTGGCTGTGAGTTGCAATCTAGAACCAGTGTGCAAGAAAAACAAAGGGCCTAATCCATATTCAGACTCTTGAAATTGCTTTATAGCACAACTATAGCAGTAATGTGAAAACTGATTTGAAATTAACCGTATTGGGACACATAACTTCTAGGCAATGTTAAACTTGTCAAAATATTAAATTTGAAGGATATTCTGCCAGACAAATGTTACCATTAAATCCATTTGCCAGAATTCATTTATTTGTTCATATGATAAATAAAAGTATAGCCTATACATTTAAGATAAACAACCCAAATAAAACTTATGATTTAGAAATATCAGAATGGCAACTAAATGGTGTAGTGTACCAATTTACAATTGTTTAGATTGGACGATCAGCCTTTCAGAATTGAAAACTTTATAAAAGATGTAAGGCCAAGTGAATTTCCTTTGAAAATCTAAAATTCTTAGGATAAATACAAAAAGGACTCACTTCTCATACCCATCGCTGCTCATGAAATAGCAGTGCTGTATAGCATGAGCTGGATGCCATTCTTAAATCTTGGGCAGGCTTATGTAGCAGAAGATAGTTTTCGATGAAAATATTTTACAGCCACATACAACAACTGGAGAAATATTTGGCAGGCAATTCAGAAGGCCATAATATAAAACCCAATTTCATACATGCTACTAAATATTGCTTCACAAACGCATGTCAGAATATACATACAAGTGTACAGAGAACAATTGATATGTTCTGCTTATTTCATTTACCTTCTTCTGGTATAAATGGAAGTTACCCAATTTTGTCCACATAAATTAATCACAAAGTGAATGTCATACCTAATGGAGAATTCACTATAGCTCCCTCTAATTTAACAGTGTCCATCACACAATTGTCAAATAGCCAGGCAAGCAGTCAAATATTTGTTTATGGGCAGCCAATTTAATCTAGTAGTTAAGGCACCAGGCTAGAAACCAGGAGACTGTGAGTTCTAGTTCAGCCTTAAGCATAAAACTAGCTGGATGACTTTCGGTCAAGCACTCTCTTTAGCCCAACTCACCTTGCAGAGTTGCTTTGGGGAAACTACTAGGAGGAAGGAGCATTAGATATGTCTGCTGCCTTGAATTGTTTATTATTTCATTATTTATTATAATTTTTTATCCCAGCTTTATTACTTTATAAATAACTCAAGGAGGCAAATATAATGCTCCTTCCTCCTTCCATTTCCCCCATAATAACAGCCCTATGAGATGGATTGGACTGAAAGAGAGTGAGGGGTCCAAAGTCACTCAGCCGATTTCTGTACACCAGGTGAGACTAGAATTCACTCTCTCCTTGTTTCTTATAAATGATTTTTAAAACATAGTTATTTTGTCAGAAACTATGCCTATCTATACCTCGAGAGTCTAAATATGTGTGTAGGAAAGCTCTTGCTATATAACCAGACCATGTTAATGAAGAAAACTATATGTTGTAAGCATGTGCAGAGGAATCTGTAATGTGATAATAGGATAATCAACTTTTCTAAGGAAGTTGTGGGAGTGTAGTTTTTTATGCATGTATATAAAATAAAGCAATTATCACTAAGAAATGAAGAAGGAAGTTAAGAGCATGTTGAAGAGCTGCCCCCTACTGGCTGCTATTGGCAGTTAGAGTCAAGGCTCCTAACTAAGGCGTTGAAGAATTTTTAGGACTTTGGGGAGCTCCATGAGTTTCTGTGTAGTCTTTGGACCTGCTGTTCTGGACAAAACTGATTAGGTCGCATTATCAGCTGAACAATCAATGATATTAATAGTCTTCAACTCTATAACCCAGAGGGACCAGAATTACCACAGCCAATTAAACCTTCATATCATGTGCAGAGGGGATTATCTACAAAACCTGCAGACCGAGAAGATGGATAACAGCAAAGTTTATGCTAAAAATTTGAAATGTTGACACTTCTCTTCTCTCTCTCCCCCCCACTCCAACAATGTATGTATAAGAACAGGTATCCTTTAACAAGAACTGCATTTTTCTGTGCTTGATCATTATCACACCAGAATAAACGTTGCACTTGCTCACTAGGAAAGTCCAATGAATTTCAATAAGTCTCTTTCATGAACTTGATTTTCTGAGGAATGGCACTTTGTTACTTTTTACTTTCTTCTGAAGCTAAAACCACATTTTTACTGGCACTTACGCAGTGATGAGCTTCATAAATTAGTTGGATCTTCACTCATTCTAGCACTCATATCTGCTTTCAGATTACTGTATAAGGAGCAACTCCCTCCCATTAGATCAGCCATCCTTCTTCAAAGGAACAAATAAAAGTGATTTCAATAGGCAGGTAGTTGGCACATTACTAATCTAAATAAAGGAGCTTTAGATCTCAGATTAGCCAATTGGTTTGTTGGGTTCTTACAGCACACTAATTCATATATCATTTAATTGTAGTTTATCAAATCAGTCCAGTAGTCTGGGTTCACAAAAACACTGAAACCAAAAGTTAATAATACAGACTGGGTTACATAATGTGTTGAGCATGAAACAACCAATCACGTTTTGGTCTGGCCTGTTGAATGAACCCAGCCAATTATTTGGCTTCCCTGCACATTTCTTCTTGATCCTCAAACGTCAGTGCAAACATCATCAAACTTTAGCCCCAGAATACATTTTTTAAGGAGATGACTAGATTCATTTGGCAAAGATAATAAGTGGTGGTGAATGGGAGAACACGTTTCATTTGGCATAAGCAATGAGAGGTAGTGAAGAGGAGCATAAATAATTCACTTAACATGGATAATAAAAGACAAGAAATGAATATGTCTTGTGAATAATTCCTTCCCCCTCCAAATTCTCACAGGCCTGGGAAGAAACATGATAGAACATACTGAAGTATAACATACTCAAATGGTGATTTATTTGATTGTATATTTATTTTGTTTATTTATTCTATATTTATTTATTTTAAGTATGTATTTATCAAATTCCTATAGCCATCTATCTCATGAATGTGACTCTGAGAAGTTTGGAAAAGGCTTCTAAGAATATTATAGATAGTCAAGAAGCACAACAAAAGATCATAGGATAAGTCAATATAGAATACTCCCTTGAGACACAAATCCAAAATTATTATTAGGCATCAGATACATTATATGAAGAGCTAATCTTTGGAGGTCAATAATACTGGGAAAGATAGCAGGAAAGAGAAGAAGACAATCAATAGCAAGGTGGATGGACTCAGTTATAGCAGTAATGGGTACAGTATATCATTAGAAGGTCTGCAGCATCAGGTTGGGAATGGTCTGGAAAAAATCTGTCTATGTGATAACACTTAATCAATCAATCAGCAGAGATGAAGATGTATTTACTGGTACAGTGTTGGATATTTTCCCAATAACCCTTTACATTCCACAGTATATGCTGTGAGTCACATTTGTTGGTTTGTTTGCTTGTTCATTCATTCATGAAAAATATTTGCATAGCCTCCAATCTTGTAGGCCGAACTCTGGAAAGCTCACAACAAAAGAACAAAACAATGCACAGTTTACAAATGATGAAAGTAGAGAACAACCAAACCATCCATTGTGCACACTATGAGATACTTGGAACATTACAAACCAAAACTTCAAATAGAACTGGGTAGAATCCCAATGGATTTAAAGGTACAGAAAAGCAAATTCTGATTTAATGGGGTGGGGATTCTGTGTGATAAGAGCTGTCAGACAATAGAACCAATTACCCTAAGAATGATGGGCTACTCCTACTAAATGTGCTTAAGCAGAGACTAGGCATAGACATCTGTCAGGGATATTTTAATTTGGATTCTTGCACTGAGGAAGGGGATGAGTTCAATTGTCTAACTGTAACGGTATTCTCAGAGCCTATGAAACAGAATGTCCATTTTATATTACAGGACCAGAACATCTGCACATTCCTCTCATACCAGGGAAGTGACTAGCAAGGTCCCCAGTGGATTGAAAGCAGTTAGCAAGAAGTTCAAAGAACCTCCAACCTTACTTTACAGGTAAATGGAGCTCTAAATACATCCACGTTCCAAGATTATGTAACCTAAACTTTTTTCCTTTCAATAAAATCTGGTTAATAAGATTATTATGATAATAGTTTTGGTTGTGAAGAGCTGCTAGAGGTGTGATATCTATGATTAGTTTATTTTACAGTGTGAATTGGGTTCATGTATTCAAATTCTAGGCAGTCTTAAGGTACAACATTGGCAGTTTCTCAGCACCAAGGCCCTATCTAGACCAGTCCTGCCAGATTAAACAGAATAAGACATCCACCTCAGATGGGGTATTGAGTGGTAACAGAAGAAAAGGCAGCAGCTCTGCAGATGATTTCCTCTCTTGAAACTTTGCCTGAATCTCCCTAGATATCCTGCCACTCCTTAAATTGAGAGGTGTTGTCTTATCATAAAGGGAAAAACGAACTTGTAATTGCCAGCTATTTTTATTTTCTTGTACAGAAAGGGAAAGGAAAGGGGAAATTGCACAAGAATACAAATTAATTTATAGTACTCAAAACCAATGATACGTGTGTATGTGTGTGAGTTTGTGTGTGTGTGTGTGTCATATTGCAACTACATGATTAGTATTTCAGTTGTGTCACATAAAAGTAAGAGAAATAACATGTACATTTAAATTCATGTGTACAATTAGATTTTGTCAGAAAAACATGTAGGTAAACATCTTGTTTTTCACTTCAAGGAGCAAACTTGATCCAAGCCTGCCTATTTGTAATTCTAATGAAGTAATTGTTTTGATGTACCCATAGTGGGAAAAACGCAGCTTAAAAATACAGCATCTATGAAATATGCACAAGTGTGATCATACTGTTGCCAGTGAAACTATGCAATTATCATACATATTGATTTATAGCTGTTTGGTTCTTATATAAAGACATGTCTATATTGTTTTCTTGGTAGCACTACACAGGTATAAAAATGAACGTGCATGAAAGATGGAGTGCCTGTGACAAAGAGAAGAATAAACTACATTTATTCATGTACTGGGGTTGCCTTTCATGTATGCCTTTCCCATCTCTTTTTTTCTTTAGCTTTTAAATTTTTTATAAAATTTCAGCAAAGGGGGGAAGAAGAAGAAGAAGAAAAGGAAGAAGAAAAGGAGGAGGAGGAGGAGGAGGAGGAGGAGGAGGAGGAGGAGGAGGAGGAGGAGGAGGAGGAGGAGGAGGAGGAGGAGAAATTGTTAGGGAAAAGAGAGGTTGGAGGGAAAAAATGACCTAGTTCCCAGCTACACACAAGCATATCCACTAAGCTCTCGGGAATACCCAAGATTTCCAAAATATAAGCAAGTCAACTCTGTACTGAGGACTGAGCATACTTAATGCCCTCCACATGCAGATTCATTTCATCTTTCTATTGTTACACTTCTTCCTCACAGTAGCCCAGGCTTTTCCAACCGAGGCTACCCAGAACTCTCTCTCACAGAATCAAAGTCAACATGTCTGTAGATTGAGTCCTGGGAGCTGTAGTCTGGACATATCCAAAACATTCCTGAATGAAATACTCTAACATTTTGAAAAATGGCAACTCTAAACATTTTCTTTTGGGAGCAGGAAGAGGAGGAGGAAAAATGAGATGTGGTGGCAGTGGAAATAGTGAAAATTTAGCTGGAAAGATATCTTCTGAGATAAGCTGCACTAGAAAAAACAAAAGCATGCACCAGAGCCATCAGTCTTCCAGCGGCTTCTTTTGGAGTTTTATTACAGAGTATCTCTCATATAGCAGCAGGTGGCACTATACAGCCATGCTGGAGCATGACATGAACTGTAGAAAAATGGGATTGAAAGTTGGAAAAGAATTTGTGTAAAGAAAAAAGATGTCTGAGAATATCCTATTATATAAATAAGTGGTTGCAAGATAGATCACAAAGCAGTACGATGCAGCTGCAGAAAGAAAGTGAAGAAAATTAACAGAACCTAAATTTCCAAGTCACAAAGACACAAAAGTGATATTGTGAGAAATGGATTCAGAGGTAAGCATGAAATACAGTCACTTATGGAATGTTTAAAGAAACGGTATGTTTGTGTGTGGAAATGAGAAGACTGGGTATGAAAACACAGCTCACTTGAAGGACTTTTATGTTAAATGCAATGTCTCCTATGAATTAAGATTGACTCTGATGTCAGATGGACATGGCTGTGTAGTTTTCTTGCAGCAGTATAGTACCTAGTTGCCATTTCCTTCTTCTGTGAATGCTGGTTATAACAAAATAACAGGGTTGGAAGAGACCTTGAAGGTCTTCTCATCCATCTCCTGCTCAGGCATATAATTTCAGATAAATGATTCTCCAATGATCTTTTCTTAAAAACCTCCAGTGATAAAGCATCCAGAACTTCCTGAGACAAGTCGTTCTACTGATTAATTGTTCTCACTGTCAGGAAATTTTTCCATAGTTCTAGATTGGTTCTCTCCTTGATTAGTTTCCATCCATTGTTCCCTGCCTTGCCTTCTGGTGCTTTGGAAAATAAGCTCACCCACTCTTTTTTGTGGTAATTCCTTACATATTGGAACACTGCTATTCCTTCTTTTCGTTAAACTAGGCATATATAGTTCCTGCAATCATTCTTCATATGTTTTTGCTTTGTGTGTTTGTTTGTTTGTGTGTGTGTGTGTAGGTAAGTGAGTGCATATGTGTTTATTTCCCAGCCTACCCTTCAATCCTTTGATTTTCTAATAGAAACCCATCAAAGTATGTAACAAGCTTTCAGCTGTTTTACTGTGGTCAGTTAAGGCTTTTTTTTTTTAATCTACTGTAGGCTATCAAGCAGAAGAGAGCAATTATTTACTCTACTACCCTAGAAAACAGGGCTAGATCCCATAGGTTTAGTTATTGGTTAGCAATTAAAGGAACTGCAACTTAAAGTGCATTAACGGGAGCATAAAATTCATGTCACAGGAAGTAATTGTTCCATTCTACCCTGTCCTGACCAGACCCCTTTAAATTACTATGCCCAGTGCTTTTTAACCAGTGTTAAAAAAAACAGTGACAAATTTGAGAATTCAGAAGAGGGCTACCAAGATGCTGAGAGGTCTGGAAATTAAGCCTTGATGGGAATGACTGAAGGACCTGGATAGCCTTCAAAAGGGAAATATGAGAGCATTTTTCATATATCAATGGGGTTGTAACATAAGCGTATGTGCCTAAATGCCCAAAACATTTTGGGTTAAAACTAAAGGTAGAGGGTCCAGGTTGGACATCAAGATAAATTTTCTGACTGTACAAACTATCAGGTGATAGAATAAGATGTTAAGTGAAATAATGAATTATCCTTTGTTAGAGGTCTTCAAAGATTCAATAGTAGTCCCTCAGACATTCCCTAGTGCTTTCTATACTGAACAAAAGTTGTATTAGATGATCTCTAGGGTTATGCCCTATTTTATAATTCTATGACAAACCTGATGATATTTCACCCTCCTTAAAAGTGTTATGATCACTTCCTAAATGAACCAATTTCCCCCGTTCAGTTAGTTACCAAGGAACCAAATGGACATGGAACCAGCCCATTGATTGCAGAGCTTGTATCCACTTCCCTAAATTCCACAAGCTTAAAACTATTTACTGGGAAACGATTGGGATATTTTTTTAAAATTACTTTTATAAGTGAAAACTGCTGGTCTACTTGATCATCTCAAATACTGAGCCATACTGAATCATACTCCATGGATTGGAAACAGGGAATTACCTCTACTGTCCTGCTTCCCTAAAATATTCCAATGAATTTTCCAATTTATTTTATTTATTTATTTTTATTTATTTGATTTGCCAATTGTTTACAAGATAATAAGTATAAGTGTATACATAGTTGTGAATACATGAAATGGGTACATATAAGAAAAATAAAAGAAGAATAAGAGAAACAATAGGACAGGGACGATAGGCACGTTGGTGCGCTTTATGCACGCCCCTACAGACCTCTTAGGAAAGGGGTGAGGTCAATAGTAGACAGTCTAAGGTTAAAGTTTTTGGGGTTTGGGGAAGAAACTACAGAGTCGGGTAGAGTATTCCAGACATTGACCACTCTATTGCTGAAGTCGTATTTCCTGCAATCAAGTTTGGTGCGGTTAACTTTGAGTTTGTATCTATTGTGTGCTCTTGTGTTGTTATCGTTGAAGCTGAAGTATTCATTGACAGGTAGGACATTGCAATGTATGATTTTATATACCATGCTTATATACCATGCCAATGATATTTTGTTTCTAATTTAGTAAGGCTTTTTCTATTTTATGTTCTAACTAGTAAGCAAAGGTCCAATAAGGCAAATGTTTATGTCTGTAGAAAACCCTGAACATTAGCTTTTATACTCCAATTTAGCAACGTTGCTCTAACTCAAAATATTTTAAAATAAAAAACATTGTAGTCCAGAGGACATATGCATAATACCTGATGAAATTTCCCTCCCCTCCCATTCAATGCACATGTAAGTTATCCAGTGTATGAAATGCAGTCACTAAGAGTTATTTTTAGATTTATTTCATCTTGTCAACCCAATGAGTCCAGAGCTACTTTACAACACTTCGAAGGTTAAACTGGTTATAGAGAAAGAAGACTTCTGCTCATTGCTGCTATAAAAATGTCATGGAATTATTCCTAATTTTACCATCAGGTTAAAAGAAATCTCCTGGCTTTTTTTCTCTCTCTTGTTTTAAAGGGGGATAATAAATTCAAAGCAATCCAATGCTGGAGAAACACCGTTTGTTAAAACAATAAAGGTTGATGAATGGTTGGTTTGAGTCAACGTTGGATGAGTTGCATAAGGATTATAAGAAATAAAATACAACACATGTGGGGACACCAGGCTACTTTAGATTGGTTTATAGTAGCCAGTCAGTGTTTCACTTCAGAAAAATCAGAACATTTAATCATGGTTTCTTTTCAAGCAGGACCTCATTGCTTTCATTGGAATGACAACTGCATTGTTGAGACATTGTGCCACAAGTCCTGTCCATCCAGACACCCTTTTTTGTAGACACTGATGTTTTTTTCATTGATACATATATTGTTGGATGTGCATTGCTTTTTACATTAGTGTCATGAAATCATTATGTATTACAGTTATAAGAAATCGGACAAGGGAAAACAGTACTTGGAATTTAGGAGCACTCAAAAATGGCAGCTATGGGCAATTTGCCTCTTGTAGAAGCTCTGGTAGGCAAAGATTATTACAAGGTTTAACAGAAGATGAATTTCGTCTCTTTCATGCTGTCTATGAATCCAATAGAACTTTTCTTGGTTCCAAAGCCATTGTTGCAAATAATTACTGGTACCATTTAGTTTTTCATTTTTAATTATAAGATCTTTTTTGGAAAAAAATAATAATCAGATGGGGTTGTACCCCTAAGGAAATATTTGGGAGAAGAATGATGTCTGTAGGCACTATATACCCGATCCCCACACTAAACCACAGTTCCTTTCATCTGGTTCACATGTCCTAATATTAGAAAAATCCTCAGATGGTGGGCCGGGCAATTAAAAATCTGTGTTCTTTCAGAAGCTGTTAACTACAGCTCCAAGCAACACCAACAAATAATATACAATTGAGGAATGCTGCTAACATTCAGAAGTATTTTGAGAAACACGGGTGAATTTTAATCAAGCCAAGATCCAAACTCTACTATGAAGGATTAGGTTAGGGAGATCCAATTTATAGAAGCAACATGACACAATTGTGATATAAGTTCCACCCTTTTTTCATGTATGTGTGAAGTTGTGTACAAAAAAACAAGTATAGAGCTTGTGTCACAATAGCAGAGTTTGCTTTTGTCATTCTGACAAGTTTCCAGTTCTGTACATGGGATTGGATGATATAAAGTCTAGCTGACTGATTATGATAATAAAGTGGAAGATCCTTCTTAAAAGCTACAGGGGGAGGCCTCCAACTCATCCAATAGTCATTGGATTTGGTGTTGACTAACAATTCCATCTGAACCTCACATTCCACTTTTGGAGTAGAGTTTTTGAAATATAGCCTTTTACAAAAATGTTGCATAGCAGACCTCTTCTGAGTAAGCTCATTTAAGATTAGATTCAAATTTATTTCTAAAATGACTTCTTTGTTCAGTCCAAGTGTGTTTCATATTCCTGAAATATGGAAACCTGTGAAGTTTGTAGTGCATATATCAATACTTTCCATGTTATTAGCAGCCATTCTTCCAAGATGATCGAAATCCCAAAATGGATCCTTATTAGGTGAATCTCAGATCAGCTTGACCTTTGTCAGGGAAGGTAGGAATTAATACCTGAATTATGCATTCTTGTTTTTTTGTTTTTCCCCTGTCCCCTTTCTCCTTCTTGCATTGCATCTAAGGTTTTAGTATTTAAGTAAAGCTTTTGTTTTTTGAAACTTGGAAAATATTAAGTAAGTGGCATGCAATCAAAGATATTCTATGAAGCAGCCAGTCATATGATGTGATTCTTACAGTAAGCAGATTGTCTTCTTCCCATGCATGGTTGTTTCTACATTCATTATGGACAATTAAGAAGCTGTCAGCAATGATAATATAGGAGTGCTCCTTCCAGCCAAGCCCCAGACAAAATGCACATGTTTTTCTAAATTTTGTTGGGCTTGTTTTGGCCTGCTGCAGAGCTTGAGAAACACTGCTAGAGGGCCACCCTATGGTGACTCCCAGCAAAATTAAACTCATTATGCCACAGTTAATCTCACCTAACCTGTTTTTGATTTGAGACAGCAGAGTTGTAATACCTGTTCCAAGCAGCTTGTTCAACAGACTAATCCACCGGACTGGTTGGCATAGGTCAGCATTGGTGCAATTGGTTTAATTTGCTTTCTGTAAGATTAGGCTGCAGTGTTGGATGTGCTGACACACTTAATTCTCAGTTTTCACTAAATAATTCATGGAATTATTTCACTTAATTTCACGGAGTCATTTCACTTAATTTATTTTGAATGTGATTGATGCTTTATAGTTCCTACATAAGAGTTAGAAGGTGGGAGGTATATATGTTCTGCTATGAACCATATGAAAGTTCTAGGAGTTGTTTAGACAAAATAACATAAAAAAGCCTTTAAAAATGAAATATATAGTGGAAAGGTAGGGAATACCTTTCCAAATCATATCCACTAAATATAACAACATGCAAAGTATTTAAAGGGAAATACATTTATTTGTTGATTAAAAGTATAATATATTGAAAAAAGACATGAAGGAGAAAGTAACAAAGTCTGTGTTGCAGAATAATAATCTCTTCTTTCATAGCAGCTTCTCAGTTAATAAAACATTCAAAATATCATTTTAACTGTTAAAGTTTTTTGTTCCTGAATTTGCAGAGCATTCCTAATCAGATTCCCAATCTACCTGGTTCCATTGAATTTTATAAACTTTATAGTGGACATATGACAGCAGTTTCCCCCTTTAATTCATTTATGTACAATTTTCCATGTCTTGATTTATTTAGAAAATGCATTAGAATACTCTTGACCATTAATTCCAACCACTTCCAATCAAGTGCCCTGAAAATGTAGTTAGACTATAATTCTCATCATCTCACCATTTTTTCAGTGATTGGAATTATAAGATTTGAAGTCCAACATATCTGAATAGCACAATGCTAGGGAAGGTTAATTTATTTCTTTTCCTATTCCAGTCCTACAAATTATTATCTAATAAGGCTATCATAACTAGGGCCAAAAAAAAAATTCAGACAACCTCTAGAGATACAGAAAACCCATGACTCTTTCCTGAATTCTAATGGTTGACTGGATATTTTCATCCTGTAGTCCTAATCAAATGACTATTCCATTATATAGCACAACATTATAAGATGATCCCCTCTTAATTATGAGTTTTGAGGGCAGTAATAATACCTTACAAGAGCATTCACAGCAACTTCTGGATTCAAAAGTGTATTATCTTCAACTCAAATTCATTTGGTCGTGTTTTCTTCTAAGGGGTTCTGGGAAATAAAGCTACCGGTAGATACATGGCAGCAGTCCTAGAAATCCAGCTAGTGCTCTCTTCTCAAACCGATTCCTAGATTTCCTAAGGGGAACAAAGTACTAAAGAATCCATTTAGTGCAGGATGCGTATATTATATATTTGTGCTGTAAAAGTGCTAGGTAACCTGCTTAATGAATTAATTGATTTTCTGGGTTTGCACTATACATTGGATCAAAAACTAATCAAGTACATGGGGTTCAAAACATACATTGAGTTACTGGGGCGGGAAAAACCTAATCAAGATTAAGACTAACTAAATTAGCATATTATACAAATGTGTCTCTGACTTGTTTCATTGTATTGTGTCAAAATAGCCAAGACAGATCTCTTTCTCTGATGAAAGCTGTAGCTCAAAAAGCTCATGCCTTTCAACAAACTGTGTTAGACGGAAAAAATTATACCAAATTCATTCTAAATTTTGGCTACGATAGACAAACATGGCTTTCCTCCCTTGACACACGTTTATTGTAATTTGAGAAAATGACTGATGAATAAATGAAACCCTTAGCATTCCTGCTCAGGCCAGTTCAACAGGAGGTACAACTAATAACTAATGCTTGATGTGACTAGCCACAAGTTGTAAAAATTGTCACCTCATGTTGAATGAAAAAAAAAAGGATTGGGTAACTCTTTCATCTTTATGATGTTTTGCCAAGAGATAAAGAAAATGTCACCACACCTTTGTACCCAGGTATGATACTGAGAGCAGCAACAGAGTGGGAAAGTGCAACCCAGTGCAACTTATTTTCTCTCCTGGTTCACTTTTTAAGTATATATGTTAGCAACCTGCAGTCAAAATCAAAAACATCACTTTTCTGGTTTTGAATGTGGAAATAAATACATTGCAATTCATCAGAATGATTCATTCAATGATTCATTCATTCATTCATTACAGAATCCTAAATATTACAAATTAATAGCAATATATTAAATGTACATGCTACCCAACTCTCAGAAACTCTTGAAATGTTGAAAATTCTTTGCATAACACTGATTTAAAAATGGATTGTTCAACTCAATTTTCTGGCTTTGTACCACATTAACTAATTACATGAGAAACTGAGTTGCCTAACATGCTAAACTGAAATATGTTGGCCAGGTTTTTTGTTGTTGTTGTAGTTCAGCAACCTTCTACACATTTCTTTCCCCATACTCCCAGAACAAAGGGAAGATAACTTTCTCTATATTTATTACATTGTATACTTTTTTCTTCTCTTTTGTGGAAGGGAGTGGGAGAATAGGCCCATTCACGTAAAGTTGTAATCTAAAGAATTCTCTTACCTGGGAGTATATCTGATCAAAATCCAAGGAAACAAATTTTGAGTTGAGTTCTCAGAAAACACTTGGATTCCAAATAATTTATTCTGCAGTGGCAATGTTCTGGAGTTGTCAATATATCATTTTAACAACACAATGAAAATTACTTAGGCACCTGCAAAAGTAGATCTCCAAAGTGAATACCTGGTATTTTTGATGTCTCTGAATATTTATTCCACTAAAATCAACAGAGGCTTTATTCTACAATAAATAGTGTAGGTGACACCAGAAGCTGTCAACCTTAGATTTCTACCTTCAGTGTCAGAATCTACAAAACAAAAATCTTATTATCTGTTTTTTTAAAAATTACTATCCTTATCTTGACTTGAATAGCTAATTTGCTGGCACACTGATCTCATTCTATTGCCACAGCTTGATAACCTGGCTTTTCATATAGTGAGAATTGTTTTATTTTTGATTTAGAATAACAAAGAGCTGTCACTAACATGAAGCCACATTTTACACATGAAACAAATTGTCCCATCTATTCCTTCTATTGGACTTCTTTGACCATCATGACAGCAATTTATAATGATTACGTTTATTTCCCTGCAGTTAGTTTTCTAGCGCTGCTTAGTGAACAAAGTGCTTTCTATTTCATTTTGCTTATTCGCCTGTCCTATTATTTTTGCTTTCTCTTTGCTCTTCGAAACTTAGTCATCCTGGGAACTATACATTTGCTTTTTTAAAAAAAAGTTGAATTGACATTCTCTGTTTTAAAATTTTCTTTGTTTGTTGTTTCCCCCTTTGACTCCACATTTTTAAGAGGAGAAGTTGTTCTGAGATTATTTCTCTCCTTTTTTCTTCCTGACTCATTCAGACTTTCATTGGCTTATCTTCAGGATTTGCTGGGGTTCCTGCAGATGAACCTAGACGGGCCCTTTCACAAAGTGGCTTTAAACCTTCCCCCCACCTTTGCAAATGATTGACTCTTCCTCAAGTGACAGCAGCTGAAATCCGGATTGAGTTCGTCGTTTTTCTCTCACGAATTATTCCCCTTCCCCTAAATCCACAGGGTCATTTCTTTTCCATCCTGCGACGCACAGGCCGTCCGGATCAAGTGGTCCTAAACATTTCACAATTATGCTACAGAACTGTTGAACTGTTAAGAACCACTGCACCCAGCCGGCTGAGAGAGCTTGGAGTTGGAAGGACAGGGCTGGGCTGGGCTGGGCTGAAGAAAGGGGGAGCGACCTCCCGCCCGCTCCCCCCGCTCCCCAGTCCCGCCGCCAAACCAAAAAAAAAAAAAAAATCTCACAAAACCGCACTTCACGTTTCTGCACCTCCACGACCTGCTAAGCCAGACGAAAAAAGGAAGGGGAGGGGGAGGGAAGCAAACAGGGAAAAAGAAACGGCGGAGGCATTAAAGACACCGCAGACAAGCCTGCCTTGGACCCAACACCTCGCAGGCAGCGCCACTTACAAAGTGCCAAGAAGATCCAGGCGAGAAGCGCGCGCGCTCTGCCCCTCCGCCCCATACCCGCGCCAAGGACCGGCCAAGTCAGTGGCGGCGGCGGGAGGTGGGAGAATGCCGGGTGCGAGGCCGGAGGAGCTTCTTTTAAATTATCCTGCCGGAGCGTCGAAAGTCGAAGCTGGGCTGCCCTGTCAGGCAGGGAGAGGTGGGCTCGAGCCCAGCCGGCTCCTCTCGTTCTCTCCTCGCCGTCCCGAGCTGAGCTCGAGGTGCCTCGACCTGCTCCTCCTCTTATATACCCGCCCGACTCCTTCGCCGTCGCCTGCAGGGGCAAGCAAGAATGCGGCCCGCGCCCCTGCCGCGACCAGTTTTTCCAGGCGGCCTTTGCAACGACAGCAAGCGGGGTGGGGGTGGCGGGGAGGTGTGGAAGGGTGCTGACGGTGTGTGTGTGTGTGTATGTGTATGTGCGCGCGCGTGTGGTTTCTTTTCTTTCTTTCTTTTTTTTTTCCTTTTCTCCACAGCGCTCATCTGGGTCGGTGTAAACGTTAAGCAGGGAGCGGGCCGGAGGCAAACCTGTTCTGTGGCGCGTTTGGGCGCCTCCTGCTCTCACCCAGGTGCGCTCCGAACAGTCTCGTCATTGGGAAAGGAGCAACAGCGACAAGAACAAACAAACACAAAACCGCTCAACAGGTTGGGCCGAGACCGCCTTAAATCATAGGGGGAAGCAGGGAAAGGCGGGCGGGTGGCGAGTTTCTCAGGAAAAGCCAGGCTCCCTCCGCCTTGGCTGTCTCGCACGCGCCTGTGAGTCCTTTGCCGGCATGCCGGAGAGTGAGAAGCCTTTTTCCAAGTCCGCGGAGGAGCGCTGGGCTGAGGTGACAACGCGGTAACCATGACGCTCAAACCAGCGCGGGGAAGGGGGCAAGGGGCTTAGAGCAAGCCTCTATTTGGGCGGTGGGCGGTGGGGAGAGAGCTTAACGAGAAAGGCAAAACAATTCCATGAGGACTGGCCAGTTGATTAAACGCTGCAGTTTGCTGGCATGAGGTGGTGTGACCTGGGAAAGGGCCTGCCTGCCTCAGTCCAAGTCCCACCGGTAAGTAGAAAAGTCACCGTTCGAGAATCACTTATGAACGTGGCTTGCACAGTTTTTCCAGCAGCTGCGTCTCCACCCTAATATGAGAAAATCTTCACCCCCCACCACCTTGCCTCCACTAGTGCGCAATGATATACACAGAATGGAGCCTTCTTCATAGGTCCACTGTTCAGTTTTCTTCACAAATGAGCAATTGACGTGGATAATAAAACCGAGACCTTTTGGAAATGAGTTAGTTAATCAACCCAAAGTTAGCCACCTTTCTGGATCCTTTCTTCTATTGTCAATATGGTGGAAAGGTGAAATTTGTGGCATGTAGCCGATTGTGAACCTTGTATGCCTGCATCCTCTTTTCTGCCTTTACATGGCTACAAAAGGACAGGTGGCAGCCCTCAAGATTTTGGAAGCAAAATTACCAGAGTTCTGTAGCATACAAAAAAATTCATATCTCACCCCCTTGAATCTATATATGTATATAAAAGCCAGCATGATATTCAGGTAGTTAAAATAGAGAGAAACCAGAATAAATCTGCACTTGACCATGGAAATTACTACGTAAGTTCAGGCAAGTCACTGTCTTTTGAAAAATGATGGCAAGTGCATTCACATGAACACAGAGTGATGACATGGGCTAGGTTTTCATAACATACAAGGTTAAAGGTGTTGATTGGTTTGTAGTTCAGTACGATACAGCTAGCATGAGCCACTCAAGCAGTCTATTAGTTTCACTGGGCCACAGAAGGTTGAGAGCATTTCAAGTCATGCAGGCATTTCAACTCTTCTGGAAGTGACTCAGTGGGTGGAACCAGCATTAAGAGTCATTCAGCCCTTCCTCGGTTCAAAATGTGGCTGGTGTAAAAAAAGAAAAAAGAAAAAAAAACCAAGTTGTCAAGCAGGGTCATCCATCCTATAAGCATTAACCTCCCGCTCAGCCTACACTCACATAATAACATGCTTTTGCAGAAAATAATACATTCAGCAGCTGAACATGAATTGCCTTCAACATGAACCAAAATTCTAAGGCAAAGTCCCATTCTATTAGGAGCACAAAGACTTTCTCACATGGACAATTGTACTGAATGCAGGAAAAGCAAGCTGACATAACCTAAATGTAATCAGTAGAGGGCTGATTAGCACACTGGATTTGAGAATGTTCCAATATGGTAAATGAAACTTCTCTCAATTTCCACATCTTTCTTAGTTCATCCTACATCCAAACTTTATAAAACATGCATGCATTTTAAGCAGTTAACATGCATTTTTAAGCATTTCATGGTTCCTCTTCTTGACACTGAAACTGTTTTGGAGTAAGATGTAATGATCCAACACATAGCGTGACAATGGAGACATCTCTTTAGGAAATCCCTTCTAGGACAACAGGATCAGGCTATGAGTAATGGTTTTTGCCAAAGCTTTTGGTAATCCCATAGGCATGTCTTGTATAATTGACCTGTTTCCTGAACACAGAGACTACCTTGATTTGTTTTTGTGTTCACTTCTGTTAGCTTTGCACTTGCCTGAAACTGGCACTATCCAGAGAGCTTAAAATCAAAGAAAGGCAGAAGATGTGGATTGCTATGAAAAGACCAAAAAAAAATCAAGTACATATTGTAATCTATTACTATCATAGAAAAGGGCCTTTAAGGAGATTTTTTTGGACTCAGCCACCAAACCAATTTAACTACCCTTGATTATAATGCCCCTTGAAGTTAGAATGAGGATGGAGAATCGTGTGGTGTTTTACCTTAGGCAGAAAAATTGGCATTTACACGAACCACAAAATTGTAAGTAAACAATTGAGGGAAGGAGGTAGTTGTGTTATGTAGCACTGCCTGTTTTGCAGATGAAAGTTTGTTCCTGGTACCTCTAAAAAGCACAGCTAGGGAAGATGCATAGATAGATTGGGTAAAAGTAAATAAAGTGGAGGTGGCAGAGAGCTTCTAACCAGGCTAGAAGAGTTAATATGGCTGTGTTCCAAATTGGGCAAAGTCTGAATCCAGGACAGGGAGCAAACAGATTTCATTCACCTGAGACAGGATGGAATGGTGTTTACCCACCTTATCTCTGTTCAAAACTTTCTATGAGTTTCTGGCCTGGGTTTTCCATTCTGCTGAAGTTTTGATACGGCTGGCACATTTAAAATGGGAAGTGTAAAACAAGAATTTTTTTTTTAAAAAAAGAATGTTACGTGCATAAAATGTCTTGGTGGAGAAGTGAGGGGAACGATGGAAGGAGAACATTCAATTTAGGGAGAATATTAAATTTAGCAATCAATTCATCTGTCCTGGACTCAAAATGATTCTTGCAATCTGACCATTGTGAGCACATACCAAGAAAGCCCTGTGGATGAGTGGGGATATTACTGGGTCAGTGGTACTCAAGCACTATAGGGCAGTCAAGGAAAATTTTTGAGATAGGAAGAATGGTGGCAAGTTTCAATCAAATGCAAGCACATAATACTACATGGAGTTTTGTGAAGTCCAACAAAGCCTGAGCAGATGGTTGCTAAGATAGGACGGGACAGGACAGGGCAGGGAACAACAGGACAGGACAGGACAGGACAGGATAGGATAGGTGCTTATAAGATGTTATGCCAGGCTCAGATTAACTATTCTGACTTAATTTAGAGGACAAGGAGTCACTGTGCCTTAAAAGGATAAACAGGAAAGTATTAAGATGTGTATTTCATAATAGACTTGTCATTCCATTCTCATTTGATAAGTCAGTGGGTCAGCCTGTTTCCCCCCCCCCCCTTTTTTTACACATGGTTTAAAGAAGTCCAGCACAATCATATATTAAAGGTAGCTTATGTCATTTTAGGATGAGTCTCTCTGCAGAGAGTATTTTCTAGAAAAATTGTGCATAGTTCTTCCTATTTAGACTAGAGACTTCATTAAATGAACCGCAGTGGCATTGATAGAAGTGCTGTTACAATGAAAAGGACACAATGAAAAGGACAAGAACATTATCTGTGTTTTGATTGCAAAATGACCTTAGAACACCAGGCATTACAGTCGTAGAGTTTGGTTGTTACAGTGTATGTTGGATTTTTTTAAAATACAATTTTATCTGCAAATGTGCACAGGATTGGATGGACTTCCCTTCTATATGGCATACCTGATCCAGATTTAAAACATGAAATTGATAATTTCCCTATTACCAGTTTCTGGAAAGCAAAGATCAGCCTTTTCGTCCTCTTTTGTTAATTCCATTCTAGCTGAGCTCTCTAGTTAATTTGACAGTCCCAAAACATCAGTGAACTCAATCTGAAATCTTGTCCAGTTCCTTTCCCTCCATTCCATTTAGTTGTATAGAGGACTGAGCTTGAATGTCCCTATTTATGTAAGCAGCAGCATATTTCTAATGCTTTGGTGCACAAATGAAACTGACAGTTTTTCAGATTGGAAGTACCTTATTCTCAGTAATACATGAAAGCATTGTAAGTATATGCAGAGAAAAGATATGTTTCTAAGGGGAAAGAGGTTCAGGAGGACCAGTTAGAGCATGTACTGTGAATCCCAAGAGTGTGGTAATTCATACTGTGATAAGATATTTTCATTCAGAGAATAACCAACTCTTGCTTTTAATTATATACCAGCATCATGGTAGATGTAGAAGAGGCTGTTGCCCTGTCTCTTTAAGGTCTGCCATGAAGGCATTATAGTGGGAAGAGTCTGATATATCAAAGATACCATTGGAGTTCCAATAGATCCTATAAAGGTGATAATTCAGGCCTGGATAATCTTAATCTTATTACTTTGCCTGCCCTAGTCTGAGAATACTTCTTCATTCAGGGCACCCTCTACCAATAAAACCATAGATGGTAATGAAATTTACTAGTTCTGGATTTTCTGTAGCCTATTACCATTTTTAAAAATTCCCTCATGTCCAATTCTCAGAGATTGCCTGGACAAGTCCATATTACCTGTACTTTTAATCAACCAATGTACAAAGTTGCTTTTGACAATATATTATTGTGGCTGGCCATTGGTGCTGCCAGCAACTATTTTGTGATCATAAATCCCTACTGGCTCCAACATTAACCTTGAAATGGATTGGCAATAGAACATAAAATAAATCCTTTGTAAAGTAGTGTAAAACTACTTTTAGTTTCCCATCTACTCAGACCAGATGGGAAAGAGTAGGTTTAAATTAAAGAAAGTATGTTTTGGTCATAGATCAGGAAAAATATCTGTCTTGGATTTATAGCTTTGGACAGTATATATAGTCTCTCTCTCCCCTTTTCCCTTTTCAAATTATTTACAGACATTACTTTGCCATACAGAATTCATTGTGTCTAGTGTCGTAAGTTTTACATATATCAAAAGAAAAAACAAAAATACTGTCTGGGGATCTTCTAGTCTGCAAATTTTAACTTAATCCAGAGGTGTGTGTGTGTGTGTGTGTGTGTGTGTAGGATGGACAGTATGTTTGCAAGAGGAGTTGTGCAGAATTACCACTCCAGGGCCTTTGGTTTTGCCTATGGTCTACAGCAGCTTCCTCTTCATAATGTAAACTGGATGCTAACCATCCCCAATCCAATGGCTAAGTAACCATTCATCATAGCCAATAGTCCCTTGACCTCCTACGACTCATCCTTAAAATTTTACTATAGCTCTTTGAACTGATCTTTCTTTTAAAAGAATTACCTCAATATTTAGTCTTCAGCTTAGAAAGATGTGTTGATGGAATGTCTGATATGCCCCAAGAAAATGTGGTAGTGATAGCATTACTTACTGGTAATTCTTTCAGCCAAATCTGGATTGTGGAAACATGTGGAGGATATTCCACCAAAGGGCAACTTATCCAATTATAAAATGCCAGGATCTCTGTTCCAGTCACAAAACACCCTTTTCCCAAAAGACAAGCAAGCAAGGTTACAGCCCAATCCATTCTATTTCCCTTGGGATGTTTTCTTTTCTGTCCTACTGTATATTTGGCTGTTTTCTGAGGTGGGCAGATTTCCTTTTAAAACACTAGACTGTAGCCATCCAAGTTTTATTATTATTATTTTCTAAAAATGCATAAGAGACCTAGAGGCATATTGTACTTGTAAATAAAGTTCATGCTAGAAGTTGGCACTTTCTTTGCAGCATGGCCAGATTCCACCTAATTTTATTTTTTAATTAAAATAATCTATTTAAAAAGTCAGATGGGGATGGCAGAGGATTTGTTGGTGAGGCATTGACTGTCGTGGGCATCAGGTATCCTATCTCTGAATTAGGAAATACTCAGATCTCTTCTTGATCTCCAAGGTCCTTTTTGATCCTGTGAGTTTATGATTCTATCAAGGCAGGGTTTTTTTTCCAGTTTAGCAAAAAGATTCTACATCAGGTGCTACTATTACAGCAGCCAAATATAGTGTCTGAGTAAGGGAAATAATGGATTTGACTAAGATTCTGCATGCTAGAATCCCAGTCTGCCTTTCTCACTTGTTAGCCTTTGATATGTTAATAACCCCATGTTAGCTGAGAAAACATCTGTCAAGTAAACAAAAGTGGAATAATAGTTCATGAAACATATATTAAGAAGAGAAATACAGGTGAGGTACTATCTTATGCAAGCAAAATTATGCACACATGTACAATAATTGAGACTGCACCCATATATTGTTTACTTTGCGATTTTCAATTATAAATTGTCACTGTCCTGGACAGTTTAAATTGTGTCTTCAAAGTCACCCTCTTGTTTGGCTTTCTTTTGAAATTATCTTAAGATTTTATTTGTATACTTTGCTACGTAGAGTATATACACACACACAAATAAATCAAAGCAACAAGCATATCCAACACGTCTTCCTCTTCTCTTCATAATAACAAACCTGTGAGGAGGGGGTTGGGCTGAAAGTGAGTTGCCCAAGATCAGCCAATTGGCTTTCATGGCAAAGACAGACTTTGAATTTATGGTCTCCTGCTTTCTAGCCTGGTGCCTTAACCACTAGACTAGCCCAAACTGGCCTTTACTTATTTGCTGGAATAAGACTAGTCAATTAATGGATGTTGAAAATATCAGGCTTTTTTGGGGGGAGGGGGGGATTTGGTAGTAAAGTTATCAACGACTTGATATCAAAGCTGAATTTGGTTTGTATGGTTTGGAGCTTAAACTATAAATTATAATGTGTGTTCAATAGAAGAGAATATACAGTATGTAGTTCAGGCTTGCACAGGTTTGAATAGGCTGTTTGGAGCAAACCCTATACTAACTAGCACTGATCATATTACCTGATCAGAGAATGAAATGTCTGCAAGCAAATAGCCAAACACAAAGACCAAGGAGGACTCTAATGTATGTTCAAACAAAAACATGGGAAAAGCCAAGCCTTATTCAGGATAAAACAAGTCTGTGAAATAAAATTCAGGATTATCAAGTCTGAGATTCTTGCATATGAGCAAATTTCTCTGTGAAACCGTGTAATCAATCCAGATTACAGCAAGGCTTTAGTTACTGTTTTTTGTTATCACAATTGTTGCAGCATCATTTTACTATTTAGATGAGGGGCAGGGAGGTCAATTCTAAAGAAAAGTTCAAAACCTGCCTTTGTTGATAAGTCACAAGGGAAAAAAAACATGTCTGAGTGTATCCTCTTTGTTGAAAGTATGCAGAAAATTATTGTTAGTGTTATTTTTAGTTATGCACCATTAGCATCCTCCTCAACTGTCTACATGTCCCAATCTTCAAATGCCCAGTAAAAAAGTTTATTTGTTGATACCTTTAATTTGCATTGAGTGATCTTGTGAGAAGCCACCAAAATTGCAAAGCATTCAACAGATTATTATTCAGTGGAAAACAAGAGATTCAGATGAGCATGTTGCATGAAATCAACAGTATGAAAAGCCACTGCTCCGGGCAGCTTTGGTTGCTTGTGAGTAAAATGGCATATTGTCTCAGACAACACACACACAAAATCACTTCATGCTGAACAAATAATTTCCAAAATATTTTATTGAAAACCATAGCAGCACGTCATTACATTTTAAAGGTTATAAAGCACATAGTATTTGGCATGTAAGTAATTTAACAGAGGCATTAGAAATAAGAACTCACAATGCCTACTTGAGAAACATGAGAAATATTATCAAAATTTTATTAAGTTGTTTTCAAATTCATATAGTTATACCCCATATCAGATTCTCTAGAAGGCTGATTAATTTTCATTTCACTACCTATAGAAACTTGCAATTTATTCATCTGCTTTAACATACTGATATTCTTTGATTTCTGAAATTATCTAGGTTTCCCCTCACCTCCTACAGTAGGAATCTCTAAATTCATGCTAAGATTTGCTTTACATGTATCAAACTGAACATGCCACAAAACACCACAGAATCTCCTCACCATACAGTATTCCAGACAGACAGATCTTTTTTCAAGATAGGCCATTTCATTGCCAACCAGTTATTCCATTTTTTTTTCAATGTTTCAGGGGTATGAAAGAATGTATGAAGCATCATTCAGTGAGGATGTTCTCAGTTCTCACTCACCTGGAATCTGCGTGAAGTTAAGATTCCCCTTTTTCCCATCCCCACCTCCATTTTTTTCTCTTTATTAAAACTTCTGAGTTTTTTCAAGATTTGCTTACATCTTTCCCCATTATTTCTCAGTGATCTTCACAAAGGTTCCAGTCCTCTTGGCAGTCCATCTTCAGTTCACATATCAAAAAAAAAATTATTTGTTGGGAAATCTACTATTCAGTTTCTAACACAATGGCCAATACCTGATCACGTTGTTTCTTAGAATGCTAAAAGTGGAGTTATGCACTTTAATTCTAAATTTTATTAAGAAGTGTTGATTCACACTATCTACCACTGAATTACAGCAAATAGCTCGAGAGATCTCAGTTGCAGAGATAATTGCTTTGAGTACAAAATAGCCCTTCTGAATCTGGAGTCCTATCATTCCCAGCCTAGTATCGCCCATGGTGACTAGGGATTATGGGAATAATAGTCCTGTATATTGAGATAATCAAAATTAAAGAGCAGCAGCAGGAGGAGCAAAGGTTTCAACTCCTATGGATTACAGATTAACAGAGTTGGAAGGGACCTTGTAGGTCATCTACTCCAACCCCCTGCCCAAGCAGGACACCCTACACCATTTCTGACAAATGGCAGTCCAATCTTGAAAGTCTGACGTGATGAAGCTCCCACAACTTCCGAGGGCAATCTGTTCCATTGGTTGATTGTTTCACTGTCAGAAAATTTCTCCTTATTTCCAGGTTGAATCTCTCCTTGTTCAGTTTCCATCCATTATTCCTTGTCTGGCTTTCAGGTGCTTTGGAAAATAGCTTGACCCCTTCCTCTCTGGGGCAGCCCCTCAAATATTCGAACACTGATATCATGTCTCCCCTGGTCCTTCTCTTCACTAGACTAGATTAGACATAAAGTCCTAGTTTTACCAATGAATACTACAGTGTGATTTAGTATCATGTATTACTTCCTGAAAACAAAATACAATCTGACAGGCTACTATGGGAATACAGTTTGGATCTATGATACCCTTATAAGCAGACTATTTTTTTTTTATTAAGGATTTGGTTTTTTTTAAAAGACAGATATAAAAAGAAATCTCCATACTAAGTTAATTCTAAACATCATAAGCATTCAATTGCTTTTTCCAGTAGGTTGTAGAGTTTGCACAAACAGTGCCTTTCTTCCTCACAGTCACTAAGGAACATCATGTATCTAAAGTTTTTTTTTAAATGACAGAGAAGGAGAGAAAGAGAGGTGGTTAGCTGTCTGAGTATTACTATAAAACAATACCTCCCTAGTCTTAATATCTGCCTTAAAAGGTAGGCTTTGACTTACACCCATACATTTAATGACAATTCAAAGTTACAATGGCACTGAAAAAAGTGATGCATGACCATTTCCCATACTTACAACCGCAGCACCATGGTCATGTGATCAAAATTCAGGTGCCTGGCAACTAGCGTGTATTTTTAATAGTTCCATAGTCCCAGGCTCAAGTGATCACCATTTGCAACCTTCCCAGTTGGCTTCTGACAAATAGTGTCAATAGGGGAAGCCAGATTCACTTAATGAGCACATGATTCATTTAATAATTGCAGCAATTCACTTAACAACTGTGACAAGAAAGGCCGTAAAATGGGGTGCACCTCAATGGACAACTGCCTTGCTTAGCAACGGAAATTTTGGTCTATGGTTGTATTTGAAGGACTATCTAAATTGCAATGTGGATCCTGACTCTATCGGGATCTTCTGAAATACCACATTTTGTCGTCTTCTGCATTTTTTGTTGTTTTGTTTTTATCTGTGAGTCTGCTTTCTCTCCCAAGTCATTCCAGAAAAAATATTTCCTTCTCAAGCTGAGAACACAAAACACCCTCAAAATTAATTTTCTCTCTGCAACATAATTCCAGTGCAAAAATGTTGCTGACAATTTGGTTGCTGGAATAGACAACTATTAAAATGCTGATATCTATGTATATCTCAACATAATATACAAACATATATGCTAGAAACTTTGCCTATGAGGGCTTTAAGACCATTTCATATCCAGAGAAAACTAGAAACCATTTCATCATGCCTCTGAAGCAATGTGAAACTTCTCCCACATTATGGAAGGAGCCATTTTTCTAATAACCTGAAACCCCAATGGGGATTTTGCAGACTTTGTTAAATGGCTATAAAGAAAAAGAGAGCTGTCAGCAACTGTGCCCTGAAGAGGGAGTTTCAGCTAACCACAGATCCACAGCATGAGTACCAACACAATACACTTTTTAAAATCCCTCTTCATTTCATTTCATTCAGAATTTAAATCTGTCTGGGTACGTTACCAGAAAGTTTTAAGTAGCTAGGAAAACAAACGTGTGCCCACTGTTTGCTTCTAAAAAGCTGATGAGTATAGCTGATTTGATTCTAGGGACCTCCTGTCTGAATGTCATCTCTGAAATCGGTGGTTTCAAAACTGAACACCTTGAGGATCTGGGACAATACATACCAGGATTCCGAGTTTCAAGTGGAAAGAAACTACTTTTATAATTTTGTACAGATTAGAAAAAAGAAGTATCCCAAAGTCTGTTTCAAGAAGTAGACTAATCTTGCTGAATCTTGTTTTTTAAAAAAAACCTTGGAGAGACACCATCCTTGATCTAAGAAAGCAAACTAGATTATTCCAAAATGGTTTAAACCTTTGCCTTACCCCCAAATTGTCTGTTTCTGGGTAAAATATAATTGTGTGAGGATTGCAATACACAGAATTCCCACCAGAGGTGGTATTCAGCAGGTTCAGACCAGTTCTAGATAACTGGTAGCGGAAATTTTGAGTAGTTCGGAGAACCGGCTCATACCATCTCTGACTGGAGATTTTACAGTATCCTTCCCCTGCCATGCCCACCAAGCCATGCCACAGAACCGGTAGTAAAAAAAGTTGAATCCCACCACTGATTCCCACCCAACTCAGCCAATTCCAATAGCTCTAGTGCCAGAAAATCTGGAGCATATAAATTTGAGCAAAGTTGATTTGGAAACCGGATGGATGGATGGATCGAGGGAGGGGGGGAGAGTCTTGTGATCTTCAGTTGGGAAAAAAGTTTAAAAATAGCAATTTTACATGGGATTTGGGAGATGAAGGGTAAAAAAAAGTGTGTGCTTGTATAAAAGAAACTTTGCAATTATGTGGTGCATCTATGTAGTTAAATCCTGGATGCTTAATTTAGGGATCTGTTTTCACTCAAAGTTTATTCTGAATATAAATTGACCACAAATACCAATGTTTTCTGAGCTCTTTATTAATACATAGAAATAAAACCTGGAATGTGGTTAACTTTGAAAATCCTACTGCTTAAATAAGAGAATCAACTGTTCTTATAAATACTTTCTCTGCTTTTTTCAGTCCTTTAATGTGTGAAGATATAAAGGATAATAACTCAGAGAAATAAGACTGGTCTGAAAACATCCTCATGGAATTCAGTGCAAACATAAATGTCCTTTCTAGAGGTAGACTATGAAACCACATGAAAAAGTAAAGTAGCGTAAGTTGAAGTAAAAAAAAAAAGCCTGCATTATACAGATTAGTTATTCTCGCACAAAAAACATTTCCCCTAATTTACAGAGCAACTTAAAAATCATTTCATTTTATTTATTTTTCAAACTGAAATAAGCTCACAAGAATGGCTGTTATAATTTGTTGTAGGAAAACAAAATCAAAATCTTTGGGCACCCTAAAGACTAATATAAATTTCAATCTATTTTTGCATGGACCAAAGCTTATAAGGTACTTGAGGACAAGGAAACACATAAAAGTAGAAAGTTATATGAAACTTTTGGAAGTAATAAAGCAAAGCCTGAAGATTTGAGAAAGGGCAAGACTGAGAAATATATTAGTTGCTATTAATTCATTCATGTACTTGTCTGTAATTGAAACTACAAAACCCTTGCAGGTTAGCCAAATAATATACTATGAGTAGTATTTACATTACATTTGTCTTTACTGAAACTGAAAAATGCCTAAAAACATTTTGCTGGTTCAAGTATCTTAACTCTCAGCTAGTTCTACACTCAAATCACTCTTCAAGCAGAGAAACAAGCACATCTGCTATAAAAGTCAGTGGCAAAATGACAAACTTGAACCAGAGGACCATGACCTCACCCATCGCATTTTCAATATTGTGCTGCATGACCAACTGATGTACAACAATGAATGCTAGTTTTTTTTTAAAAAAACTTACCAAGTTCAGGATGCCAATTTATTGAAAAACTCAATGACTTTTGCATGTCCTGCAGCCTTGGCCTATAAAAAAAAAAGATTGCAATGCCAGTAAGCACCATCACATTTACATATACTAAGGAACACGGTGGCTCAAATGATTGGAACATTGGGCGGGACCTTAGCAAGCCTGGGTTTGAGAGCTGAGAGCTGCCATGGGGCAGTGTTGAGCTCTCATCCTTTACTCCAGCTGTTGGGGACATGAAAGGAACCCCCAAGTGGGTGTGCCCAGGGCAATGGTGGTGTCACCATTCAACCCCAGAAGCACATTTGGTACCTTGATGCTTCTGACTTGAGTGCAAAATTTACATATACTGTATATCTTCCATAAACATAGCAATAGCAATGGCAGTAACATTTAGATTCTCTGGGTGGTTTACAATGTCAGCATATTGCCCCCAACAATCTGGATCCTCATTTTATCAACCTGGGAAAGATGGAAAGCTAAGTCAATCTTGAGCCCCGTCATGATCAAACTTCAGGTTGTGGGCAGAGTTTACATGCTATATTGCAGTCTAACTACTGCACAACCAGGGCTCCTCAATATGTTTGTGATATATATTGCGCATATGTGCTTATATGTGCCTATAAGCATCATCCTGTTTTATGGTTCAGTCAAGGCTCTGCTTCAAAATTCTCCAATACTTAATACCTTCCCAGGAATGATTTGACATTCTTTGAAACTTTATTAAAATGTGATCAATGTTTTTATTTCATAAAGTTTAAAATTATACTATCTATACCCCATCCAAGAGTCAAGGAATGCTTGAAAGACACCCATTGTTTGAAAGAAAAAAACTGAGTTGTTTTATTTTTCTTGATCTTCTGATTTTCTATTCACTTTTATGGCTGTTTATTCCTTCTGAGACTTTATTACATATTTTGCTACTTTTAAATCATGGGCTAGAAACCTCTTTCAGCTGCACTAGCAGGAGACACATGCAAAATAGATAAATAATCTATATATACTACACATGCATAATTAGAAGGGTTAATTCCATGAATTGTATTAATGCCATGGCTAGACAGCAGTTATTTTCCTCCATACATATGCACACCTATAGAGACATACACTGCAATTGTATAGGTATTTGCATAAAATACATGGCAATTACCCATTTGAGCAATGTAATTCTTACTTGCTGGCCCAGCTACTTCTCTTTATTTGGAGGCAGCACTATCAAACTGAATTTGCCCCAGTCAGCCATGAGAGTTAATTATGCAGAACTGATGTGATACATGTACAGTTGGTCTTGCAAAATCTCCCTCAATGGGTTTCCCATTAAAATGTCTGAAAAAACCTCTTACAAAGCTTTGAGCATGACCTAGCAATATTCCCTGCATCTAGAACTGAAATCGGAATATAACGTATAGTCATCCACATTCATTCTTACCACGTTAGCTGGAGTGTTTCCATCATAACCAGTTTGATTCAGATCTACCCCAGCTAAATGCCATGCCAGCAGACCATCAAGATCTCCGTGAAAAGCAAGACTGCAAGAAAAAATATATTATTATTCTAAATATTCTGAGTTCAGAAAAATACAGCTTATTTTACAAATATACAGAAAACCAAGCTTTTACAAAATGATAATTAACCATGTTTCATTTCTACCATATATTTGTTTTCTGTAATTCTAATTGAAATATTTTTTAATTTATTTATTACAAATGTTTTTATGCTAATTCATTTTTATGTCAGTCTCTAATCAACTTATGACTATAAAATTCAATACACCAATCAATAAACATATTAATTTATCAAAAATAAAAGGTACAATCAGTGGTTATATTATAAGCATCAATCAAGCAGATTCATCCCAAATTCAAGTACTTCTAGACATTCTTGCCTTAGTCTCCAAATCTACACTGAAAAATCTATATTATTAAAATATCTCTATCATCTATCTATCTATTTATCCATCCATCCATCCATCCATCCATCCATCCATCCATCCATCTATCTATCTTCAAGAGCTAAAAACTGAGTTCCATGAAGAAAGATTGGCAGAACTGGGAATGCTTAATCTTTAGAAGAAAAAAATGGAAATTTTCTTTCCTTTTTGTTTCTTTTTTGTTCTTCCATTTAATCATGTCTGAATCTCAGAGACTGTTTGGTCAATTCCCTGCCTGGCAAGGTTTTTCAGAAATGGTTTGCCATTGCTTCCTTCCTAGGACTGAGAAAAAGTGGCTGGTCACCCAGTTGTTTTCATGTCTTCATGGTGGGGCTAAAAACCACAGTTTCCCAGTTTCTAGCTTGATGCTTTAACCATTACACAAATCTGGTGTAGCCTTATTGTAATACTCTCCACATATCTGAAAAGATGACACATAGATGAAAGCCCTGTCTTCTATCATTCCAGAGTATAGAACATAGAATAATTACTCAACAATCGATTAGCTCATCTTCGCTGGATGTATTCAAATAACATATTTCAGGGATGCCTGCACTGAGTAGTAATTGGATTCCATGGCATAAATAACTCCTGACAATTCTATGATGCAGTATGATTCTTGTGCGTAATTTTTACTTAAGATGTTTCAAATAAAATGGTCCCCATTTAAAGAATAATACTTACAGTTCAGCAACAGCAGAGATTATAATTAATTTAAAACATTAAAACAGAGTCTTATATTAGTATGTTAATTACATCTATTTTAAGTTTTAAAACGTAATTTTACTAAAATCTATTTCTGAGAAACTATGCTTAGATTCAAAGCACTAATGTGAAATACTTTAGTGTCAGGTTTGAAAAGTTTAGTGAAACATAATAAGCGCATCCTCTATCCTCCAATTCTTATAACATGCACCTGGTAGCAATTCAAGAAGACTGGACTGGAAAAAAACTGGCCTTCACTTTCTCTATGCAGACTGAAACATTTGAAATCATAGTCCCAACAAGATGGTTTATTCACAGAAGCTACATAGAGTTTTTTTGGGGGGGGGTTTTTTTTGTTTGTTTTTTGTGGGGGGGGTTGGTGTGGGGGGGGGGGGGGAGGACTGAAGGAATCCGGGAAGCTCCTTCGGATTCACTTATTGGGTTTGCCTTCTTCAGCACCCACCTTTACTCAAAATCTCGTTCATCTTGTGGAGTCCTTGGTGCTCTCTGAGCTGGGTTCTTTTCTTGAAGACATTTCATTACTCAACTTGAAAGGTCTGCAAGAAAGCCACCAAGGACTCCACTGTTTAATCCTGAACTACAAATATTCTCTTCTATTTGTATTTCCTTCATCTTTTCCAACCAATATAATCAAATGGTACTGTTCTGTTGACACATACTGTTTCAAACTGCAGAGGGAGGAGTGGATTGCTTTTCCAACATTCCATTATTAGAGAAAAACCAAAACTCTTAGCAGGTAAATGAGGCAAGCTTATTTTTATTCTTCACATGATCTAACCAACAAAAAAAGCAATCTATGTACCTGTGAGTAGACATGGTGGAAGCAGGGATGCTTTACGAGGATAGAAAGGAATGGAAAGGGCTAGTGAATGAGGTTACTATAAAATATCTTTACCTAAATGTCCTTTTCCTTTGTGTATGTGATTTTAATTTCTTTGGCTTACTATTTCTTACTCCTTTTCTGTGGTGATGATGTTATTCATTTAATCAAGTCCAATTCTCGGTGATTCTATGGGCCAGGTCTCTCCACACGTTCCAATCTTGAACCATTTCTTTGATTTTTTCTATGCTCTGGCTGGTGTCAGCTTTGACAATGCCCAGCCATCGTGTTCTTTGACAGTCTGGTTTCCTTTTACCAATAATTCTTTCAAACATGTTTCCAGTAAAACCCTTTTCTGTACTTTGCATAATATTGCTAATAAATATTAAGTCCTAATAAAGTCCTAATAAAGAATAGGGTGATGGATATGAATATATTTATATATGACATGGCAATTTTTTTTTTCTGAGGAGGAACATTATGTCAAGGAAGCATAAACCTAAAATGGTTTACTCCTGGGTAGATTTTAGCAATAGTTTCTTGTGATTGCATCAATTGGGCCCTTCACTCACATATTTTTCTATTTATGCTTATCTATCTTGTGCAATATAGTAACAGGGCCAAGATATCCTTGTTCTCTGCACTCTCTACTAAGGCTATAATATCTGAGCTTCAAAAAATCTGAACAATCACTAGATGGCAGCAAAGAGTTATTTCCATAGAGCTACCCCCTTGGCAGCCATCTAATGACCATCCAGATATGTCCAAATATTGAACCCTATCTTTCAGACTATTAAAATTGGTACCTACATTTTTTTTTTTGAGAACAGGTTTTTTTAAAGGGTGAGAAACAAAAGGCTTGGAAAAGATGCCAGAAAAAGAAAGACAAGATTACAAAAGCCCAAATAGCTGAACAAGCAATACTGCTTGATGAATCAGCTGTATAAATTAACAAGGGCGTTTGGGAAGAAGTTTTCGACAGGCTGGTTTCACCCAGAAGGTGTGCCCATGACCAAAGGGAAAGAGGCAGAGGCAGTTTCATATTTCACAACATCACAGCTATCCCATAAAATGCAGTTTAAAGGGGATGTCCTGCACTGATGTTGCTTCATATTTCATGTTTTTGCTTCAAAATTCAATACTCAAATACAATATGGGAACAAAGCAGTCTCATAAGCATGTTATTATTTAATATTAAACATGATCATATAATCTCTAGCCTCCTGAAAGATACTTGCCTCCTCAAGGTTCCAAACTAGAAGCTAAGGAGGCGTTGCAAAAGAGCAAGTAGGCAGGATATATAAGGTGCCTCACTTAAGGGCTGCTCCTATTATTAGGCAAAGTGAAGCAGCCACCTATGGCAAAAGATGCTGGAGGACAGGAGAAACAGTCCCCTAGCCAATTCAGCTAAATCCTTGGATGGAGCTCCACATACCACATATCTATTCTGGGTCAAATAAAGTAAGAATTTATAGTGATTACCCATAACTAGAAAAATACCATTTCCTTTTGCTTTAAACCAGGGGTGTCAAACTCAATTTCATTGAGGGTTGCATCAGGGTTGTGTTTGACCTTGGGGGGGTCAAATTGGCGTAGCCAGGGTGGGCATGGCCAGCTCAACTACATGCAGCCCTCTGCCAGTGAAAATGGAGCTCAGGAGGGTGGCCCTCCCAGGCTCCATTTTCACTGGCGGAGGGCTGCAGGTGGCCATCACAGCTAAAAATGGAGCCCAGGCGGGCCACACACAGCTCTCACAAGCTCCATTTTCACTGGCAGAGACACTGCAGGCCGGTCCTTCACTGTGTCCAGGGTGGCCTTGCAGGCCAGACCTAAACACCCCATGGGCCAGATCTCCGGATCCGGCCCATGGGCCTTGAGTTTGACACCTCTGCATTAGACCATCAGGGATTGTTGTCCACATTCTTTGGATATCATTGGCATTGCCTCATGTTTAAATTTCTGTGGTAAATTCCTGGCAGTTTTTCTCAGTCCCCCTATCTCTCTCTGATCTTCGTCCATAACAATATTGCTTGGGATGTCTTGACTCCTCCATGTTATTCTCATGGCTTAGTCAGTACAGGATTCTTCACTGGCTCCCTATTCTAGTCACTATATAGCCCACAATAAATTATTAGTGATTAAGTTTACAGCCTTTCAGGGATTAAACAGTACAATACAGAATAGACAGCACCTGACACAACAGTAGTACCTGTCACAGGGTTCTAGATGTCTTAGTAGATAACCACATAAGTATGAGCAACAGTGTGCTGTAGCTGCCAAAAAAGCCAAAGCAGTGCTGGCTGCAGCAACAAAGGTATAGCATCAAGATCACAAGAAGTTATAATACCACTCTATATTGCACTAATAATATGGAATATTGCATCCAGTTCTGGTCAACACAATATATAAAATATGCTGAGACCCTAGAAAGAGTGCAGAGAAGAGCAACACAGATGATAAGGGGTCTGGAGGCTAAGCCATATGATGAATAGCCATATTTATATATATATAAATATTTAGCTTAGGAGTGATATGATAGCCATCTTCCAATACTTGAAGGGCTGTCACAGAAGATGAGATTGGTTTATTCTCTAAAGCGCCTGGGGACAAGACATATAACAGATAATCAGAGTTGAAAGGGACCTTGTAGGCCCAAGTGGGAGACCTACATCATTTCTGACAAATGGCAGTCCAATCTCTTCTTGAAAGTCTCAAGTGATGGTGCTCCCACAACTTCCAAGGGCAAGCTGTTCCATTGGTTGATTGTTCTCACTGTCAGAAAGTTTCTCCTTATTTCCAGGTTAAATCTCTCCTTGTTCAGTTTCCATCCATTATTCCTTGTCTGGCCTACAGGTGCTTTAGAAAATAGCTTGACCCCTTCCTCCCTGTGGCAGCCCCTCAAATATTGGAAGACCGCTATCATGTCTCCCCTGGTCCTTCTCTTTACTAGACTAGCCAAGCCCAGTTCCTGCAACCGATCATTGTATGTTTTAGCCTCCAGTCCCCTAATCATCCTGGTTGCTCTTCTCTGTACTTTGTCTAGGGTCTCAACATTTTTTTTATAATGTGGTGAACAAAACTGTATGCAGTACTCTAGGTGTGGTCTTACTAAGGCTTTATAGAGTGGTATTAGTACTTAGAAGCAATGGATTGAATCTTGTCAAAGGAGATCCAACTTGGAACTAAGGAGCAATTTTCTGTCAGTGAGAACTATTAGTTAATGGAACAGCTTGCCTCCCAAAGTTCTGGGTGCTTCATCACTGAAGTTTTCAAGAAAAAAATTAGACAACCATTTGTCCAGGACAGAATAAAGAATCCAGGCCTGGAAAGGGGGTTGGAGTAGAAAATCTCAAAGATAATTTCCAGCCCTATGATTCTGTATTCTTCAGTATCTTTTTTCTCCCTACAATTCTGTTCATTCTTTATATTTCTCTGAGCAAAGTCTTATTGTGATACCTTTATAGGGGGTTATGGCCTCCAGATTATGAGCCTGGCTGTGTGATTCTGGAATCATTTCCTTTCATCTTTATAAAAATCTAATGGCCTTTAAAAGGATTTAAATACTTTTTATATACTCTGTTTATTTACTTTTTTGATCAACTCCTCCTTAAAACCACTGTGTGCAATGTGAGAATAATATAAGAATGCAGGTGAAATATTTTAGAATAGAATAGAATAATAGAGTTGGAAGGGACCTTGGAGGACTTCTAGTCCAACCCCCTGTTTAGGAAGGAAACCCTACACCACTTCAGACAAATGGTTATCCAACATCTTTTAAAAAACTTCCAGTGTTGGAGCATTCACAACTTCTGGAGGCAAGTTGTTCCACTGATTTTAAAACTTGGACATGTTCTACAGATACTAATGCTCTATAGATACTAATGTTTATTAAGATTACTATTATAATTAAACTACAAAGTAAATTTGATTTGCCACAAGTTGTAGGTATATGTGATCATCTAAATTGTTAAATTGTTGATTTAACAATTTATCAATCTGTTTATCAATCAGAATAAAAAGTGTATAAATGTGCAAAAAGTTCATCAAATTGTCAAATCAATTACAAGGCACCTAATCTGATACATGAAGTTGACTTGGCAATTGGCAATTTAATTCAAAGATTTGATTTTAAGACAAGATAACTGAATCACCACTTAAAATTGAATCTTCACATAGCTCTAGAGAGTTTTCAATCTAACTCACCTCACCAATTTTCTGTGTACTAACCTTGGAGGAAAGATCAAATAAGACAGAAAAATAGTTATTATTTTGTATGTTGAATGTGCCATCTCACCTTAGACTTGAGAAAAGTCAATGGCATGTTACAAGAAGCAGCAAGGATTTCCCATAAGAATTACAGAGAATTGGCAATTTCATATCTTTCCTGCCTCTGAGGTCACTTCTCAATCCAGCATTGCTGATAAAAATATGTAAGCCTTTGGGAACATCAAGCATTGGAAAGTAGGGGAATCAACCTGCTGAAACATCCCAGGAATGAAAACAGAAGTATATAGAGCCAGGAATAATGCCCATAGTTAGTAAAACTCATGGAAGGATGTCTGCCATTTTTAAAATACATCCTTTAACACCAGATGGGAAAAGCTATACTCAACTGGAGAACCAGGACTGAGAAAACCTTTATTCTCTTTGTTTGTTGAGTGAGTGGAAAGCTATAAAAGAATGCCTCTTCTATACCAAATGGAAAGAAAGGCTTAAAGTGAACCTCTGAATAATCTAATTAAGATAATGGGACTCTTTTGCAGATGCTCCATTATTAAGGAGTGGCCATACAATCAACCATACAATTGCAAACTTTGTACTGGCGAGACTTCAGCTTCAATGAGTGAGGAAACAAGGCCAATGTCAGGTTAAGTAAAGCAGCTACCTTACTTTAGTTAGATATTGAGGACAGATTGTAGCATGGAAGCAATGAGGGTAGCGCTATAGTTATTGTATATCATGAAACCTGCATTGTACCTCACTAAGCTAGCCTGCTGTCCTCAAGTGATATTAAAGAGAGAGAATGCCATCTTGGGCATAAAATGTGTTGGGCTTGTAAAATAACACATTGCTTTCCAAAGGTCTGAAACTATGTGCTACACTGATATCCAGTTTTTGGTTGCTGCCATCTTCCATGGTCCCACCAATCTTATTGAATTATATCTCCAAGCAATCTTCACCATTATCTATGCTGGATAGTCTTCTGGAAGGGATACATGAGTAATACCAAGAGAGACACATATTCCACTGTCACCAAAAATCTAAAGCCAGGATAGGAACCAAGCAAAACTTACAGAGAGCTATCAAAGAACAGGTAGGTGCAGTCCTAGTGGTTCATGAAGACTTTTCTCTCAGAATAGGGACTATGTACCATTCACTCCAAAGAACAAATGCCGGAAAATCTGAGCATCTAATAGAAGGAAACAGAGAGCTTAATATATCTAAATAGAGGATACTTCTAGAGTTCCTCTCTTCACATAAACATCACGGCTCCATAATTACAATGACCATGTTACTAGTTTTCTGTAACGTTCATTCTATGTCTAAACAAGTTGTAGACCTTCTCAAGCTAGGATGCTTGCTTGCTGCTATGCCTCATATCCTCATCACCTTGTCTTTAGACTCCTATGGTTCACTTTACATGAGGCACCTTTGACAGCAACTCAAAAGCTGCAATTGGTTCAATATGCAGCAGCCCAGCTATTTGGAGGGAAAAGCACAATCTGTTTAGAAGCACTGCCTCAGTCCCTCGTCACTCAACTGCTGACAAATTTCTAGAACTAATTCATGGTGTTGTTTTATAAATCCCTAGTGAAGCCTGTGCTCCCAACTTGTGTGAAGTGAAAGGACAGTCCCAGGTTTACTTCTTCACATTGGTGGGGCCCAAACTATGGCATGCCTTGCCTCTCACAAAGCAGCCAAGATTGCCTTGTTCTAAAGGGCTTCTGGTGCAAATAGTGAACCTGAACTATTATGGTAATATTATTTTTAGGAGTTTGTTATTCTATTTTTACCATAATATTATTGTAAATTGCCTTGATTTGTTGGAATAGAGGTGTAGATGCATGACTATATAAACAAATGAATAAATAATAAATAAAATATCATCATAGAAGGGAATCACCACTTCTAAGGTCAATATGTGAGCTGAATTTGTACATTTCTCTCCAGTCCTCCTATCCTGCTTGAAAGTAGAAACAAGGATCCAATTTTGCAACACAAATATTCTCATGATTCTGTGTGAGGTTTTATAACATGGTTGCCATACCAAAACATTAAGTCATTCAAAAGGCTTCATAATTTAATCTTTTCCTTATTTTCTTACAGATCAAGATATCACCTTTAAAAAGAATAGAATTGATTAGTACAAGTCATTTATTTACCCATACCAATCTCCTCATGGTTCACATATTGGGTTAATGATGTTCCTGGCATGGAAAAATTGCCTTTTAGATTTCAGCCCTTTCTCTCATTACGAGTCCGGAAATTTACTTAATCTGTTTCATCAGATGCATCACTAATTATGTCCTTTCCACCATCTTAGATATACATAAGATTAATAATATGCTGAAAGACATAAGCCTTCAACTAAACTTTAGATATCCAAAAGACCTGTTATTTAAATAAATTTAAGAAAAAGGCTGAGATGGAAGTTTATTAATTCATCTATAAACCTAAGACCTTTATGGATCAATATTTCAAAGCAAAAATGGCAAAATGTAAATCATTGATTACAAGATATAGCATAGTACTAGAATTAGAGAATTGCATGTTTGATAAAACACAGTGTAAAAACTTGCAGACGCTTAGGGGATTCAGGGAAATGTATTTAGGTTTTAACACAAAAGAATGCACAGCCTAGAGACCTAAACAATATGGCATATCCCAAAGAGCACAGCACTCAGAGCCCTACAAATGTTGTTCCAAATAGTCATTTTTATAAAATAAAAGAGAAAAATATAAACTACATGTCTAGAAAGTAATATCAACAGATTTTAACTGTAAGTTAAATGTTAGTTTTTCTTCACCTATTGCTTTTTGGACTGCAGTCTCCATACACAATTCAAAGCCAGATATATGACAGCCTTGACCAAGAAAAAAATAAGACACTCTTTCTATAGGTTCACAAGCCTTTGGGGTTTTTTTTGGGGGGTGGGGGAGCTTTCCATGGGAATCATGTTTTCGTAACTTTGGAATAAGACATCCTACCTATCCCAATCTGGCACTATCCAAAATTTGGCCAGCCTAACCTACAACTAGTGTGATTTGTTTGGATGTTTAATGGATTATGCCAGGAGTGTCAAACTCTGTGAGCTGGATCTAGTTCATGGGGTGCTTAGATCTGGCCCACATGGCCACCCTGGAAACAGCGGCCCATAGTGCCTCTGCTAGCAAAAATAGAGCTTGGGAGCAGCCCTCCCAAGCTCTGTTTTCACTGGCAGTGGGCTGCAAGAGGCTGTCGTGGCTGAAAATGGAGCTTAGAAGGGCCGCTCACAGCCCACCCAAGTTCCACTTTCATTGGCAGAAGGCTGCAGGAGGATCCCCCCCAGCTCCACCTGGCCCACCAATGATGGCTCCAAAACGAATGACGTTGAGCTGGCCACCCCACCGTGGCCATGCCCCCTCCAGCCACCCAAGGTCAAACACAACCATGATGCAGCCCTCAGTGAAATCAAGTTTGACACCCCTGGATTATTCAAACCCAGCCATTATCATTTGAAAATTGAGGCAATGGTTTATATAATGTGTAAAACCATGGTTAATTGAAGAAAACATGGCCCAATAAACAATAAGTAATCTCAACCATTTAATGCACATTCTAGGTGTGCTTGCTGGACATTAACTGAACAATTTAACCAATCTCTTCTAAACAGGTAAAGTTCATTAAGACTGATGAACAGCTAATATTGCACCTATCTATAAAAGGGGGGGGGGCTAGAAAAAAAGCTGGCAACTATAGGCCAGTGAGCTTATCATCTGTAGTATTGAAGTTAATGGAATCACTCCTGAAAAAAAAGATAGATGAACATTTAAAAGGGTACAACTTGATGGACCCAAAGCATCATGGGTTTACTATAGGCAGATAATGGCAAACTAATCTGATATACTTTTTAAACAATGTCATAAATGTTTGGGACAAAGATGTAGACATAGCCTATCTCAATTTTAGCAAAGCATTTGATCACAGTTCCACATAATGAACTTATAAAAAAAGTTGTACAGGTTAGGACTTTATCACTGGGTAGTTCAGTGAATAGGAAGTTGGATCAGGAATAGATCCCAGTGAGTAATTGTTAACAGGGCACTGTCCGAACAGAGGTCAATCACAAGCGGTATTCTAGGTCCTATTGTGTTTAATGTGTTTGTAAGTGAAATAACAGAAAGATTGCTAGGTAAAGTTTGTCTTTTTGCTGATGATACAAAGATGCATAATTTCGTGGGGGGTATCTGTATCATGGAAAATGATTTGGCATGGCTGGAAAAATTATCAAAAACTAGAATTCAATGTTTCTAAATGTAAGAACATGCCCTTAGGGACAAGGAATCCTCTGGCGGGGCATAGTATTGGGTCCACAATGTTAGACAGAACAACAGAAGAAAAATATTTAGATATGCTTATAGCAGATGACTGCAAAATGAGTGAACCATTGGCCAGGCAGCTGTGAAGGCAACAAAATTCTGGGATGTATCACTAGAGGGATCACCCGCAGGGAAAAGGAGGTCTTAGTCCTGCTACATAGAACATTTGAAAAAGTTTGAAATACTGTTTTGAGAATACTCTTCTTGCTCATAACAAATTACCAATACTTTTGACAGAATATTGTCCTTCAGAGCAGTGATCCCCAACCTTTTTACGCCGCGGCCTGGTACCGGCATCAGCTGGGCGCCGCCATCTTTTTTGATGAAAAAGTGCTTCCGGTGACCTCACGGAAGCACTTTTTCATCAAAAGATGGCGCCACGCTCGGTGAGCTTTTCGGGTAGAAATGGCTTTCTACCCGGAAAAGCTCACCGAAGCGCTGGTGCCATCTTTTTGATGAAAACGTGCTTCCGGTGAGCTTTCTACCCGGAAAAGCTCACCGGAAGCGCTGGCGCCGCCATCTTTTTTGATGACAACGTGCTTCCGGTGAGCTTTCTACCCGAAAAGCTCACCGGAAGCACTTTTTCATCAAAAAGATGGTGGCGCCAGCAAGCCAGCGGCCCGGTAGGACTTGTTCAACCGGTGGTTGGGGACCCCTGCTTCAGAGAACATCTTAAGAAGACTGCAGCCAAACTGCAATCTAAGAATAGCATCCTGCAAGCTGTGTGGTTCTACCTGGAGTTCCTTAGCTACCATTCTTGAGATCCGTGTTTTTCAATAGCAGAATGTTGTTCCCTGATCTGAATAAATAATAGCCATACCACAACTGAATCACATGTGCATCTTATTGGACACAATAAGATCTACCCCACTTTCTGATTATCAGTTTTGAGCCATATTCCTCCACTACATCTATGAAAGAAAATGCTCTGCTGTGAGATATAAGAAAATAATTAGTACTGTAATATTCACTCACCAATCAATGCTGCTATATCGCTGATGCTATAAACAAATAAAAATGAGTAAATATTTGTTCATTTAGAATGTAATTGTGATCTACTTTTTAATATTTTTGCCATACAATCAATCAATCAATCATGGAATACTGTGTACAGTTCTGGAGACTTCACTTAAAAATTATTGATAAGATTGAGTGAGTCCAGAGATGAGCAATAAAAATGATTCAAAAACTGAGGGACAAAATATATCAGGAAAGATTGGAGGAACTGAATATGTACAGCTCAGAGGACAAAAGAGGAAGGGGGACATAATTGAAACCTTTAAATATGTTAATGGTGTGAAGGTTCTAGAAGGCAGTATGTTCAATATTAAGCAAAAATCAAGAACATGGGCATGACCTCAAACTGATAGGAGGGAAGTTCAAAAGTAATATTAGAAAGTGTTACTTGGAATAGAATTGAGCTTCCTCAGCGACAGACCGAAGCCTCGTCTCTGCGAGGTTTCGATCCGTGCTCGCTGCTGGAGCGCCCGAGCTGGCTGGTTTCGGGGCTAAGCCACCCCGTAGAGGTGGTGAAGAGGGGGGAGACTGCCAGCAGGGTTGAGGAGAGCCGCATCTCTCCTCCCCAGCTGGCCATTACTCCCTTTCCCGAAGGTGGTTGCAGCAGTGGTCAGAAATGGCCACCACAAAGAAGAACTCGTCCGGAAAAGAATGTGCAGCAAGAAGATAAGAAGAGAAAGTTTTGGTTTACCGGGTCAAACAGCAAAAGTAACAAATAAGGTACCCTGGAATTGAAACTGTTAAAAAAAATAACATTGTTCCCTAAGAAGATTTTTAAGCTGCGAAGGAGAGAGAAAAGGGAAAAGATTTGATTTGCTCCTTTTCCTATACTGACAGCTAAGAGACTTAAGCAAGAAATTGAAAAAAAAATCCACTTTGACATCAATAGGCATTTAATGCTGAAAATAAAAAGTCAAAGGGATAATAAAGATTTCTGGATAATTAAAAGCTTTTGAAAACAGCAAAGGAGAGAAAAAGAATAAAAGGGTAGGATCTGGAAGGGAGGAGATTGCTTGGAATTAAAAAAAAAAACTTATAGCAAAATCTCAACAAGACTTCCAAAAGATACATTCTAACTGAAATATCGCAACAAAAACCCCAGGAAGAGAAAGTCGAAAAAGAAATAAGAAGATATAACTCGGGACTATCTGGATTACTTGATGATTTCTGGATTCTTGGTCATTGTTTTGAATGACTAAATGAATCGGGTAGTTGTTTAAAACTTTTTAAAATGGCTCCACTTTTAGAAGAACTGAAAATGGAACTTAAAAAGTACAAAGAAGATGCACAAGAAGGGAGAGGGTTTTTTGGCTTCGTATTTCAGTTTTTAGAAATGGAGATTTGGAATTATGAGAAACAACAAGAAATGCCTGCAGAACAAGAAGATTGCGACAAAGAAGAAGCCATCTTTAATGAACAAGTAATGTTAGATGGGGGGGGAAAAGGAAAGGGGAGAAAGAGAATGGAAAGTTTAAAATTGGGAAAAACAACTCCCCCCCCAAAATAGAGTGAAAAATAAATATAAAATCAGAAAGCAACAGAAGAAGGAAATGCAGAAGAGAGAATTAGAGCTAGAGAGACAAGGGGGTAAAAAGGAGAGGGAGAAGATGAGAGGGAAGAAAGAAAGGAAAAGAAGTTATAAAGGACAGAAGCAAAATATAGAGAAACAGGGCCTATTTAGAGATAATGGGTGAAAACTTAATGGAAAAAGGGATTCTGCAAAGGTACGTAAGATAGTATGGTTATATTAGAAGCAGAAATAATTTTAGAAAATATGAAACAATGTATGATTAAAATGTCTGATAAAATAGCTATCGTAATTCAGTGGAATGCTTGTCAATAAATAAATGTAACAAAAGGTATATTTAATGATTTATAAAACATATGTGAAGAGAAATAAGGGAAAAATTAATTATGGAGATTATATGTGTTTTTAAGGAAGTATGATATTTAATTGAAAAGAAGTGTTAAAGATGTTAAGATTTTAATGATTATTAATGATAGAACTGAACTGGAATGGAATGAGGGTTTATAATTACATATATTTACAATCTTTCTTTTTTTTTTAAAGAATATAGTGTGTATTATAAGAATGTACCAAGCAGAATTCGATTGGAAGTTATGTATTATGTATTATATTGAAGGTCATAAACTTAAGGTATATATTGAAGTTTAAATAAGAGTTGAATGGATGTAATTAAAAGATATAAGGGTGTCATACTCCAATTAGTAACTACAGGAGAAAATTTGTTTAATGAGAAAAGATAATATGAAATTGAAACAGAACAGACAAAAGTATAAATATAATGATTTGAATTGAGATGAGATAATCAAAATAAAATTGAGAAAATTAAAAGAGGGGAAAAACTATATAGAAAATGTAAAATAGTATAAGATATGGAATAGAATACAAAAAGGAGCATGAAATCGAGTTTTGTGTCTGTATAAAGAAGTTCAACCCGGTACCATGCTATTTTCAAAAAAGATGTTTTACTTGTATTTTGTGTGTGAAAACCCAAATAAAACTTTATTTTAAAAAAAAAGAAAAGAAAGTGTTACTTCACAGAAAGAGTAGTGAAAGCTTGGAATAAACTTCCAGCAGAGATAGTGGGTCAGTCATTTGTAACTGAGTTTAAATATTCTTGGAATAAACATATATCCATCATCTGTGGTGACACAAGAGCTATGGTGGCATAGGGGTTAGAATGCAGTATTGTAAGCTAATTCTGCCAACTGCCAGTAGTTTGATCCTGACCAGCTCAAGAATGACTTAGCCTTCCATCCTTCCAAGGTCAGTAAAATTACTCCCAGATTGTTGGGGGCAATATGCTGACTCTGCAAACTGCTTAGAGAGGGCTCTAAAACATTATGAAGCAGTATATAAGACTAAGTGCTATTGCTATCCAGCAAAAATTAAAATAAATAAAAAAATAAACTAATTTTTAAATTAATTAATAAGAAAACCAGAAATAAAGATGTCAAAGGGCAGACTTGATGGAACACTAGATTTTTTTTCTATCATCAGTTTTCTATGTTTCTATAACTCTTGCCTAACCTTTTGATTTTCCACCCTGGGCAGCAAGTTCATTACTGATAATTCTAGAAGTTGAAGTCCACTCATATGGAGGCCAGCGAGGTTTAAGAAGCCAGCCGTGGCTGGTGTCTTTTAAAAGAAATACAATTTGTGAGCTAATTGAAGCATAGCCCATCTTTTCTATCATCTTGTCCATCTAAAGCTTTGTCATAGGACTTTGTTGCCTACCTTGGTTTGCAAAACCAAGTAGATTTAAACATCTTGCAGGGCACTATATCTGGTGGTGGCTTAGTTGACTCACTTTTTCCAGGAACTCTTCCATACCTTCCCACCTTAAATCCTCCCAACAAGCACATTAAGTCCTGATGGGAGATTTAGATGTTTACAGCTGAAAACTATCTTCCAGATAGTGAAGATATTATCCTTCTGTGTTGGTGAAAAGCCTTGATAAGAGAAATAGAGATTTTACATGCAGGGAAAGTAATTCTACCTGGAGCATATTCATGCAATAAGTCTATATCTTTTTATGAATTTCCTATAAAACCTAGTACAGATTCAGACTATAAAAAGATACTCCATATTTTATTTTATGAGAAAGATAAACTGGTATAAGAAGCATAGTCAAAGTTCTATCAGAAGCCTAATTTTTTTTCTAACATCTATAATCATAAATGAACAGCGTTTTAGCCTAGAGAGCTAAAAGCTTTAGCCTAGAGAGCTAAGAGCTTTGGAATAAAGCATTTTTTGATTTCATCATCCAGTTTTTATATAAATAGTATATAGGAGAAAGAAGAAGGACGGAAAGGAAAAGAGAATTTGATTACTTCTCTCTATCTAAATATTCTTATGTTTTCACATTTCATTCAGAGAAACAATCCAAAGATGAAAAGGTCAAGGCTGAACTTCTTTTTTCCTAAACAGAGTTAGGGATGTCAATTAAATCTGATCTCTGGTCCAATATGTTATTGCAGAGTCATTTTTAGAATGGATATTTATGTTCCTGCTATATAATTTCTTTCCTAAAACAGGAAATCTGGTTTGGCAGTTAAGATGAGAACAACTGTGAGTCAGTTCACATCACACCTTAGCAATGCGATATACAAAGAAGTCACAAATTAAGTGATTCTATCCAAAGTTTTTTTTTTTCAATACTTGTTTTTCACAAATGGAATCTACAGATATGCAAAATATATAGGGATAGCCAAATGATAGCTTTGGGTCTAATTCTGTATATCCAAAAACAGCTCATGAGAGCTTTTCTATTTTTTTCTCACACATTGCAGCAACAGCATTTGCAGAATTACCTCTGAGTATTCCCTATCCTACCCTTTTTTTAAAAAGAAAAGAAAGATGCCTGCCATTAATGCTTAATAATGGGACATTTAGAACATCATAGACTACTTAGCATTACTATAGTATTGCTCATCTGATCTTTACTGGAAAAGCAGACAAATATGGTGCAACTACTAATGGCGAAGTTTCCCTCCAAGAAAATAGTGGAGAATTCTTCCTTTCCCCAGAGAAACAAGGTGACATAGTCCTTCCAATGTGGTTGGGCCCAAACAGGGAAGAGAATATCACTGTGTCTACCAGGCAACTAAAAATTATGGAAATTGAAACATAAATTTAGAAGGCACCAGATTGTAGAGGTCAGTTTATGGGAGTGTTTGGCTCTAAAAGCCACTATAAAATTGTAATCAAATTTTTTAATGTGAAATCAGGAGAAATTACTTAATGCACAACATATAAACATATTAAATGTATTTAAGTAAATGTATATTGAAGTTAATTACACTAAAGTTAATTATCCTGCTCAGCCCAAAACGAAGAGTTTGAAGTATAAAAAAAACTTATATAGAGATAAGCATCCAATATAAGGTCCAACTTTCCTCACGTTTTCAAACTAGGTTTCCAACTTTAGTTAAAGCTAATAAATGTATATACAGGTTATACTTGTGCATATGCACATGCCAGAAATAATCCTTCAGGGATCAGAAGGGTGAAGTCACCCACATATATACAAATACAGAGAGATATTGTATGCTACTGATTCAAATTAATTAAGAATTCCATTTGATAAAATTGATTCCCCCATCTGCACATACCAACTGTTCTCTCACACATAAATAATTCTCAGAAACACAAGTGTTTGTGTGCATGTACATACACTGCCCTTCCAGCAGCTAAGGGCATCCATGGAGAGCAGATTTCAAGATGGTGACCTCAGCTGCATGACTAAGATCCTACATCTTTTCGCAAATAATGTAGTAGTAGTAGTAGTAACTGTGAGAGGGATCTTGGAGTCCTAGTGGACAATCATTTAAATATGAGTCAGCAGTGTGCTGCAACTGCCCAAAAAGCCAACACAGTTCTAGGCTGCATTAACAAAGGGATAGAATCAAGATCATGTGATGTATTAATACCAGTTTATAATGCCTTGGTAAAAGAAGGTTAGGGGTGATATGATAGCAGTGTTCCGATATCTCAGGGGTGGGACCCATATCAAAGAAGAGGGAGTCAAGCTATTCCCCAAAGCTCCTGAGGGCAGACAAGAAGCAGTGGATGGAAACTAATCAAGGAAAGAAGCAATCTAGAACTAGAGAAATTTCCTGACAGAACAATTAATCAATTAATCAACTTGCCTCCAGAAGTTGTGAATGCTCCAATACTGGAAGTTTTTAAGAAGAGATTGGACAACCATTTGTCTGAAATGGTATAGGGCCATGATGGCGAACCTATGGCATGTGTGCCAGAGGTGGCATGCAGAGCCCTCTCTGTGGGCACATGAGCCATCACTCCAGCTCAGCTCTGCCACACATGTGTGCGCGCCTTCTGCTGGCCAGCTGGTCTTTGGGTCTCTGCCGTACATGCTCAGGTGCATGTGGGGGGCAGGGGGCATGCAGGGGGATGGGGTCCATGTGTGGGACAAGCACGCGCATGTGCAAGGGGTACGCACCACATACATGGGGCAGGGCATATGTGCAGGGGGCACCCATGCATGCATGGGGGACGCGCGTATTGCATTTTTTGGGGATTTGGGGCACTCGGTGCCGAAAAGGTTAGCCATTACTGGTATAGGGCTTCCTACTTGAGCAGGAGGTTGGACTGATCTCCAAGATCCCTTCCAACTCCGTTATTCTACTCTACTCTACTCTATTCTATTCTGTTCTGTTGCTCAAATAGTGCCCATAAATAGGGGTATGCCCTCAATGACACAATCATGACTGCCACCTTGGTGTTTCTGACCTTTCCCTGCAGATACTGACAAAAGCAACAAGCACCTGTAGATACTAATGCATTGAACAATCTATTAACATGACCTGAATTCACATATGACAAGAACTTTTAACCAATCACGTTTAGCATGTTATACTCCATGAAGTTTTTTATACAAGTATAGCCAAACACTGTATAGGCACTGGTTGGGGGTAGTCCTATATATGTATTCAAATGAAATAGCCACATTTTATCTGATTGTAACCTTACATACTTGCCAGGTTATTCCACCTCCCTCACGTAGACAAATTGAACTGTATGGGAAAACATCATATGAGATAGAATCCACTGCTCAACATTTTCTGTATATAGAACCAAGATATTGCAATGGAGTTTCGACTGGGCAAATATGTCACCCTTAACACCAACAGGAGAAAAATAGTGAAAACTGAATGAATATTGATGCCCTTTGGAATAACTTCAAAAGTCTGGATGAGGAAAATCACTGGCCACACTTCAAACTGACAACATCAAGCATAAAGACAAAAGGAAGGTTAGAAGTGAATACATCATGAGAGTGAAGAGAGTACAAACTCAGTGGAGGAAATTCCATCAAGGCAATTAATATCTTGGGAATTCCAATCATTAGACAGTTGGAATAGTGAACTGGACTCAAGCAAAACTAAAAGTTCTGGATAGGGAGACCAGAAAAATAATCACAATATTGTAAATCATATCTTTCATCCACACAGCAACATTGACAGATTCTACTTACTAAGAAAAATAGGTGATCATGGAATGTAGCAAGTATACAAATAAAAGGGCATTAGAAGAATATCTGCAGGACTTTTCAGTTCTTTCAGTCTTAATGTCACCATTGGCATTGACAAAAGCAACATAAGTTGATTGAAAAAGGTCTCTCATTTTCAATTTGCCCTACAAGAAAGACCAAATGAACTGAAAAAACATGACAAGTCAAAATATTACATAGCCAATAGTAGGCAAAACAGACCTGGCAATAGTTAAGAGAAAGAAAGTTGAAGAAACAGACAACGGGCTAATTTTTGGCAGTATAAAACCAAACCTTCAGAACAAATGCATATAAAGCCAGAACTGAGAAGACAGTGAATGCCACATCTGCAAAAAAAAAAACTGGAAAAATAATGGGCCACCTAGTTTGCTGCTGTAAGGAGATTACACAAATTTACTACAAACAACAGCATGACAAAGTAACAACAATGGTGCACTGGAACATCTGCAAGAAATATCTTTTGTTTGCAAGCTGATGGGACTGCAACCTAGGAAAAGAAATAAAAAACAAAGAAGCTAAAGAGCTGTGTAATTTTAGAATTCAGTCGAATAAGCACCCGCTATATAACACTCCAGAGTGAACAATTACTGTTAACAAAGGGGGTGGGAGGAGTCTGGATAGTTGATGTTGCAATACCTGGAGAGAGCAGGAGAGAAGAGAAAAAAAATGGAGAAAATCACAAACACATAAATCGACAAACAGAAGTAGAATAAACTGGCAAAAGAAAAGTATGTTAGTACCAAAGAAAGGTTCAATTCCAAAGCAACAGGAGCAGAATATAAACACCACCAGCATTGACAAAATCATCATCGCCATCAATTGCAGAAGGCAGCTTTATTTGGAACAGCTTACTTCCCGCAGTGATACCTTTAACACCATCAAACTACAACAGATCCTTGGGAAGAACTTGATAGGAAGATAAAAGTGCTAAATCCAGTCTGAACACCTGGCTGACTATGCAATGAGCCATAATAAATAAAAACCTTCATGGAAAAATGAAACAATTATTCGGTTAGAAAAGCAATCTAAGCAAACAAAATGTCTCAATAAAAAAATTATTTATGCAGTTATCATTTTTCTGATTGTTGAATGCAGCCCCAAAGCAGTTTGCTGTCTTCTGTGATTAACCTGTTAAACTGGATTTTTACATGCAGAAAAGGCTAAGTGGGTTAATCTATTTCCTAAAGAATATAAAGTTTTTTAAGCCACTCCTCTTAATTATCTTGACAACTAAACAAGATTTTACAAAACAGATTCCAAGCCTCTCATTCTATAAATAATGCTACATTAATTGGCTTCATGGAATTGTTGTTTGGAAAGCACAAAACAGAACTAGTCTTATATTCAACAATTTTATGTCACTCCTATGCCTCAGTACTTTTGAAAGTTAACAGTAGCTAACTAGCTTTTCTCTAAGTTCTTCTTCTTATCTTCAGCAACTTGATTCATCTAAGCCAGAGATGGCAGAAAGTAACTGGGATCATATATCATTTTGCAATAGCTCAGACCCTATATACCAAGGGTCTTCAAACTTGGCAACTTTAAGACTTGTGGACTTCAACTTCCAGAATTCTTCCTCCAGTCATGTTAGCTCAGGAATTCTGGGAGTTGAAGTCCACAAGTCTTAAAGTTGCCAAGTTTGAAGACCCTTGCTATATACCAATGACTGCATCTCAAACAATCCATCTGTTAAACTACTGAAGTTTGCAGATGATACAACAGTGATTGGTCTCATTTGAGACAATGATGAATCCAAATACAGATGGGAGGTTGAACAACGAGCCTCATGGTGCAACCAGAGCAAACTGGAACTGAACACACTCAAAACCATAGAAATGGTGGTAGACTTTAGAAGAAACCCTCCCATACTACCACCTCTTACAATACTAGACAACACAGTATCAACAGTAGAGACCTTCAAATTTCTAGATTCTATCATATCTCAAGACCTACAATGGACATCTAACATCAAAAACTTCAACAAGAAAGCACAACAAAGAATGTTTTTTCTGCACCAACTCAGAAAGCTCAAACTGCCCAAGGAGTTGCTGATACAGTTCTACAGAGGAATTATTGAGTCTCTCATCTGCACTTCTATAACTGTCTGATTTGGTTCTGCAACCCAACAGGACAGACACAGACTTCAGAGGATAATTAGGACTGCAGAAAAAACAATTACTACTAACCTGCCTTCAATTGAGGACCTGTATACTGCACGAGTCAAAAAGAGAGCTGTGAAAATATTTATAGACCCCTCACATCCTAGACACAAACTGTTTCAACTCCTACCCTCAAAATGACACTATAGAGCCCTGCATACCAGAACAACTAAACACAAGAACAGATTTTTCCCAAATGTCATCACTCTGCTAAACAAATCTCCAGTCAGAGGTGGTATTTGCTGGTTCTCCAAACTATTCAAAATTTCCGCTACTGGTTCTCCAGAACTGGTCAGAACCTGCTGAATACCACCTCTGCATTAGATAGTCCCTCTTATTTTCAATTCTACAGTCAGTTCACAAAAATACCATAGTCAATGGTTTGAAAAGCCACCAAAAGATCTGAAAAGGCCAAAAGAGGTGCACTATCCCCATTGAGGTCTGTTACCCCATGGAAGTCATCAGTGACTTTCCATCAAAACTAAAACAATTTGGGATCTGAACAGGATAATAGGGTAGCTTATAAAAGAAATATATCAGTGAATCAGTAAAATGAGAATTAAGAAATTACAATATTAATATGAACACTGCACTTGATACCTTTTAATTTATTTTATAGAATATCTTCAAGTAAGTCTTAACTTACTTGAACACAATTAACAATTAACAATCACAGTTGAGAAAGTCCAGAAATATTTCACAAGAAGAGTTCTCCACTCCTCTACTCGTTGCAGAATACCTTATGCCACCAGACTCGAAATTCTTGACCTAGAAAACCTAGAACAAAGCCGCCTTCGGTCCGATCTAAGTATAGTATATAAAATCATACATTGCAATGTCCTACCAGTCAATGAATACTTCAGCTTCAACCATAACAACACAAGAGCAAACAATAGATACAAACTCAAGGTTAATCTCACCAAACTTGATTGCAGGAAATACGACTTCAGCAACAGAGTGGTCAATGTCTGGAATACTCTACCTGACTCTGTGGTTTCTTCCCCAAACCCCAAAAACTTTAACCTTAGACTGTCTACTATTGACCTCACCCCTTTCCTAAGAGGTCTGTAGGGGGCGTGCATAAGCACACCAATGTGCCTACCGTCCCTGTCCCATTATTTTTTTTTTATTTTTTTTATTTTTCTTGTATGTATCCATGTATTCATAACTATGTTTTTACTTATACCTATTATCTTGTAAGCAATTGACAAATAAAAAAAAACAAATAAAAAGAAATAAACTTCTGGCAGTTGCCTGAACAAGTCCTTGCTGTTTTCTTGTTAAGATTTTCAGAAGTAGTTTGTCACTGTCTCCTTCCTAAAGCTGAGAAAGAGTGACTGACCCAAGGTCACCCAACTGGCTTTGTACCTAAAGCAGGACTAGAACTCATAGACTTCTGGTTTCTAGATCACTGCCTTTAACTGCCGCACCAAACTGGCTCAGTATTACAGTTTTATTATTTACTAATAAAATAAGATTCTGCGTTTCTTCAGATTGTTTGATTCAATTTCTACAACATCCAACTCACCTAAGTGACTCTAATAATAGAAAATGTCAGATTAAGAATGAGAAAACAAATTGTACTGATGCTTAATGCTGAATCTGGAGCATTATTTCTAATTCCTATAATTCTGCCACTATTGACAGAAAGATCTGCGTCCAGAGGAACTGTTTCATTTGAAGTTCTGCAAAACTCAATATTTGTTAGGTCTGAACAGGATGAAGAGACAGCATTTTGTTTTTCTTTGCCAGTTATTACACATGAATGAACTATATTTATTTGCCCTAGTTTCTGAATTACTATAGATCTGTTTCTGATTTAGAGGACCAGTACATTTATACATCCAGTGACTCTCTTTCAATACGCACCAAAATGTTTGAAATGCTCCTAGTTCTCTTCTCTGATCTCAAAGTTTTGCCACTATCTGGGAGAGAATTCTTCTACACCACCAATAACTGAGCAATAATTAAATGTATGCCAAAACCACTGTGAAGGCATATCAGGGATCATAAAAAAGCAGCCTTAATCAGAAAAATCAATATTTGATATATATTTTTAAATCACATTCATTCAGCGTTAGTTGCCAAATATTCAGTTCTTGAATGGAAGGAAATCAGCTGATGGAGATATATATTTGTATCAGTGGTGGTATTCAATTTTTTTTACTACCATTCTGTGGCTTGGTGGGCATGGCGTGGCTTGGTGGGCATGGCAGGGGAAGGATACTGTAAAATCCCCATTCTCTCCCTACCCCACTAACCTGCTTTCCAGCTCCATTCTCCTGTGCAGGACAACAAAAGAAGACCCAGCCAATCAGCTGGGACTCAGGAGGCAGCGAATAGATGGCGCGGGGCCAACCAGAGATGGTATTTACTGATTCTCCGAACTACTCAAAATTTCCGCTACTGGTCTTTCAGAACCTGTCAGAACTGGCTGAATACCACCTCTGATTTGTATAGTTCAGAGTCATACTTGCCTGCAGAGTTCTGTCCCAACATTCACAAGTTCTTGGCTGGAAAGGTGAGCTCCAGTTTTGCGGAGTAGTTCAATTACTTTGTGATTCCTTTAGAAAAGAGGGGAAGGAGAAAGTTTAATTCTTCATCCTATTTGTGCTTCAATAAGAGTATCTCCTTCAATCCAATGATAAGCAGGATCAGAGAATAATTTCACATGCTGAATCTCCTTCACAATAGGACCCTGCAAATCACATCTATGGTAAAGAATAGAACAGAACGGGACAAAATGAAAACTGTGCTAGGATGGCATCTTCTTGGATTTCTGAAGGTCATGGTGACTGATGGCTGTTTCCCCAACTACCTGGGCCAGGATATCAGGTGAGCACTCTTGTGTTGTAGTTTTAATCATTGGGATATATTGTTTACCTTGAGAATTATGGATCACTGCTTATAACCATTGTTTTAATCTTTGCATATGCTGTCTTGAATCACTGTTATGACATAAGCAGCCATATAAATCTATATAAATAAAATAAGAATTCTGGGATTTGCAGTCCCAATACCACTGGGAGGCTGGTTTACATCCAGGCCTCCATGTTAAACCACCATAACCCAACTGAGAATTTTCAACTCAAAATATCCAAGTTTCAATCATTAAAACTACTCAAAATTTCTGCTATCAATTCACCAGAACTGGTCAGAACCTGCTGAACTTCTGTTAAGGTAATCTAGTGGCCCACTTAGAGGTGATATAACACCTGTATTTTTGTCTAAAAGTAAAACCAAATCTGGAGAATAGAACAGATTCCTTCTGTATCTCTAGATTAGAAAGCAAATCACAAAATTTCAGTTATATTTTTTCAAATTGTTTAAAGCACCCTCTACTTAGCTTAAGTTGTTAGGTATGCATGGCCAATCTGAGGCATATATCGGATTTTTTTTCTTCTTAGATTTATTGTTTCTTGGTCAGCTACACAAATTTTTTTTCACAATATTTTTAACGCTTCTTTTGTTGCATTACTAAAATCACAATATCAATGAAATTCTCCTTCTCCTGGAAAGCAATATTATTCAGTCCTTTTTGCTGAGCACCTATGTATTAACTATCATAATTACAGGCCTCCCATGTTGCTTATTATCTTAAATACATTATTGCAAGTATTCCATGAGAAACAAAACATCACCTTAGATATTTTCTCCCTTTTCGGTTGGTAGGTAACTTACATTGATTTTCACTTCAGCCTGCAATGTACCATATAAATGTTATATAAATGTTCACAGAACATTTCAACTTCAATTAGCTCATACCATGTTGGGAGGGGTTGAGTGAATTGTGATTCACACAAGACTTCAGGAGTCCTCTTTGTGGGCTCCTAGGTACTTGGAATAAAATATTCTGAATTTCATCCAGGTGTAAGTTAGTGAATGTTTTCCTGAGGAAACATCCATGAGATTTTTGCACTGTCAGTTCCATATGCCTCAAATTGCACAGGCTCATAGGCGCCTTTCTGTACCATCAAGCTGAAGACAATGTGGAACCACTGATTAAACTTCTTGAGTACCTGAAAATTCTTTTGAAGACATCAAGGGCTACAAATAACTTGTTTAATATTCAGGTCAAAATCAGAAGCAGGCAGACAACTCACCTGACACAGAAATGTATAATGACTGGGTGGAATTCTTACTGAGTTGCAGATAATTATATACAGGTAAGTCAGTGCCTTGAATAGGTAAACTGCAAACCCTGGGTCTCATTCTTTGTAACACATGTGCTGGATTTTCTGAGGTAATCACAATTTGTCCCATTGATAGCAGTACATTTTAGGTGTTCTTGGTCTATAACCTGGATTATCTCAGATTAGAACTAGTAGACAGGGTTTTGGCAAAATACAAACTTCAGTCTCAGCTTCTCATCTACATTATGAGACTGAACAGAAAAAGTGAAGTGAAAGGTAAAATGCCTCCTTGGGTTCAGCCCATCAATGGGAGATTGTTGGAAATCCCCTGGATGTTGCTTCTCAGCTCAGAATAAAAATAGAACAGAGATACTTTACATTAGTCATACATTGATCCACTTAAGAAGTGCTATCGGAAATCCTTCTCACTCAGTAAGCCAGAGAATAAATCAGAAATATTTTACATGCAAAACTATAGCCCCACCTTAAACACTCTAAAGCATTATTATACATGATAAAGATGATTACAATTATTATGCTGTGAGTGAGTATGAAGATTCCCTAATGCTGACAGCTGACATTATTTTTACATATGTTTTAAATAACAAGGATATTTCTTTTCCTTCAGGAATTTAAAGACATGCAAATGTTAAACCCAGGCTTCAGCTTGATGGACTTTATTTAAATTCTTTAATTTGGTTCTCTGGTAAGAAATAAAGAATTGACTTTTTACATAGTCTTGACAAAATTCAAACATAGGAAGCAGCAGAGCAAGAAAACTCTGTCCTTAAAAGAGCCAGAACAAGATGCCTATTTGTGGATTACTAATAATATTGTCATTTTTCTTTGCCCAGTATTTAAGAAATCATAGAAGGCATAAATATTGTTGGATGTTTATTTTGCTTTCCCATAAAATATCCAACTTTTCAAACAGAAATATTGATGTCTAAGGCCCACACAAGCTGTTTCCATCATACTTATAAACAAAAAAGCAATACACAGTTCTACCTTAAATCTCATAATTCCTTTTTATTGCTAAAGTTTATTTATTTACTTATTTGAGAAGAAAATGTTGTGGGAAATTAAACACAAAATAAACATGCTTTATGAGTGACTGGGCACATATGTGGGACTATATATTAGTATGCAAGTAATTTTCTCTCACATAAAATGAAAGCAAAGACCTATCCCTGTACAACATTATTTTTGCTCCAGTTGCAGTAATAATATGTAATGCAACCAGATTTAAATCATCCCTTGCCCTTTTAAGATTGGCTGCAAAGTCTTTCAGCACATAGGAGCCTAAAGCATTCCTTCCAGACTCTACAAAATGATGACTAGTAAGTCTCTTCTAACAAGAGCATAATCTTGAACTCAATTTAATTCTGTTCTTCCAGTCCCCCTTTTGGCAGCTTTCAAAAGATCAAGCTCCCTCTCTCATGGGAGTGGTAAAGCAAAAGAATCTGAATAACAAACTCATGTGAAATTCCTCAGGCAGCCCTGGGTGTGGTTAAACACACATGCAGGCACATTACTGTTTACAGGAACATTTTGCACAGGCGTGCAGAGCAAGTTGTAAGTGTTTTTAACTTGCACTAGAAACTCTTAGGAAATTCCTTTCCTGTGTTCTGGTATTTGTAGAACCTGGTTAGCCATCATATTGTCACAGATCATTTGGAACAGATGCCAAATATCTTAGAAAAATACTAACCCAAGAGTGTGAGGAATTGACCACAGTATTAGCCTTGTGGACTGGTGATGATGGAAACTGTCATTCCACAATTCTGGAACTCATCAGAATGTTACATTATGTCAGGCATTTATCTGAATCCTTAAAGAGAAAGCTTTACTAGTGATTGTTTTATGAGGATGAGCCATGGATAAAGTTGTTACAAGCAAGCATTTAGCGGTGTCACGTTGCCATCACAATGTTTTTCCCCTTCGCGGAGCTAGGATGGGTGTGGCCTGTTCATGAAACATCGGCCCGCGGGCCGCCAGTTTGACACCCCTGATTTAGATCTATTGCATCAAACTCTTTCCATAGTTGCGAAGCTCTGCAGACTTAATTTTAATACATGATTTATATAGAAATATATACAATATCTGCAAAAACTTTCTTGTTCAATTACTAGGATAGGGACAGTGAAATAACCAGTTAACCCAATTAGGAATAAAAGGAGAAAAAACAATGTTTACAGAGAGAGGCATAACATGTAGAGAGTGCTAAAATCCATTAAAATGCTCAGAAAAAGTCCCTTCCTGATTTTGAGTTAACAAAAATCTCAACATGTTATCATGTGCATAAAAGATCTGAAACATAATACAGTAGCTTCTTTAACCAGAATTTTACATATTCCATATGCAGAATTCTGGATTTTATTCCAAAAAGTTGTTTTGGGACATCTAGGGACAGAAATGTTTCATCAGTCAAGTGACAGTTGCAGATGACAGTTGAGCCAGGAAAAGATATAGTTACTTTAAAGAACTGCCCATGCATATTATGTTCATTTGCCTGTGCACTTTAACATACCTTTTTGAAATTGATTTCAAAGTTATGAACAGCCTTGATGAGTGAAATGCCATACAGCAGTGTATTTGCCAAAACATCTTTCCAATAGACGCTAAACATGTGCTTTATATGTATTGATCTTTTACTATACTATTAGAAAATTTTCCAGCTTTATTGCTTGAGATACGGCACATGACCAAAAACGTCTCTTTCATTTCCAGCCATGAAACTTGATTTGTAAAAGATAAGTTTTGTAAAGGAATAAACTGTTCCGAGAACAGTCGTTTAGCATATAATATTTATCTGTCCCAAAATGTATAACAATGTATAACAATAAAACTAGCCTTCAATTCATTCAGCTGCTTATGTCCTAACTCTTCCAGGGTGCTTGATTTAAATTATATTTTAATAAGATACCTGAACTTGACAGCATTCATCAGTGGAGTAGCTCCTAATCGGTCTTTTGCATATACAGTTGCACCAGACTTCAACAGATGCCTGACTATCTTCAAATTGCCTTCACAGGATGCAACATGAAGTGGAGTGCGACCATCATAATCACCAGAGCTCAAGTTTCCACCCTATAATAAAGTTGTTTAAAATATATACAAAATTGTATCTGTCTTTAAATTCTTCTTCCAATATTTACTGTCTACCCATATCTTTTTCTAGTTTATCAGGAGTTGGACTTATCACAAGCATGAAATGTTTCTATCGTTGTATTATTCATTTATTTAGTATTATTTCATTCATTCATTCTCATGAACTCTAGGACCAATGGAGAAGACTCACCTAAAATTACTTTCTGAATATCAATCTAGAACCCTTAAGGAATAAAGAAATGTAGCTTGACTAAAGTCTCTAACAGTATATATACAGTATATAAGATGCAAATAGATTAGGGTGTTGTGCAGATCCTCTGCTTTTCAGGAGTCCCTTTTCACATGGAAAACCTAGATGTTGCTAATGATCTCTTTTCAGATATTATTATATTGATAACTGAATTCTACTTGCCCTCTCTTACATTCAATGTACATTCATTGATATAAACACTTTATCCAATAATACAATTTCACGTAACAATCTGATGACTAGAAGCAATAATATAATTTTAACGATTGGGACAAGCAATAACGAAGAGACAAACTCACTTTTGAATTTTCCAGAACAACTGCATATTAACCAAAAATGTGGAATGCAAGAAGAATAAGATAAGAAATCCCCATCTGCAATTTTGAAATATTAAGATCACCTGAGGGATGTACTAGGAGTTAATGGGATTTTCATTAGATTGCAAGGAGCAAAAGAGAAAGTTTGGTGCTTTCTACTCAAAAATATAAAAGTGTAGCAGTTATTTCAAACTATCTCCAGGTTTTAATCAGCTGTAAATCTGGCATTCTTTCTAATAAATACACAAAGCTTCTTGAAATTGATTATAGATAATCTAACATGTCTGGGTTTTTTATTTTCCTTCTAAATCCAGATTCTGGAGGCCATGGAATAACCTCTTGGAAAAATACAGTTCAAATTAATTGGTGAGCAAAAATTGTTTGACACTCCAAAACAGTCATATAAGAAGAAATGAAAAGAGACAGTTACCAAGTCCTGTAAGATTTTCAGGGCAGTTAAGTCACCATTTTTTGCAGCCACGCATGCCAAAGAAGGAGTCAAGGCATTCCTTACAGCTGCCAGTTCCTGAGAAAAGGAAATAAAACTATTAGTTATACATATTTCCTCCACCTGCATTTGCATATACAGTAGTTGGACATTTTTGACTAGATGTGCTTGTTTGAGGAATCACGTTCTAAGCAATGCCTGCTTTCTCCATTTATTATATAGAACTCTGGAATTTAATATGGTTTGTGCAAAATGAGCATATGGACAACATGACTCTTTTTATTTTTAAAGTTTTATGAAATTACAGTTTCCTCTCCATCAGTCCTGTACTTCAGTCACTCCAGCAATCTTCAAACATATTTTTATCAAGCACTTTAATTACTGTATCTTTCTTTAATCCGTTATGGAAAAGAAAAGTTATAAAAATGAATGAAAGAGCCTGATATAGCTAAAGCAAATTGCAGACTTTTTTTAATGTGCTGAATATATAATTGATTAGAAGAAAATACGATGACCATCTCTTCTAATGTCAGAGGCAGTGGTTGGTGAGCACAAACAAGAGGGAATGTATTGCACACATACATAGATGTGGATTTCCATTCAATATCTGGTTGATCTATTTGGGAAGAGACCTCAAGACCAACCGGTTCGGTGGGCCTGGATATTGTTGATAGTCCTTGGACATCATTGTCAATGCTCTTGATTGGTTTAAAAGATTTTGTTTTGTTTTCTTGTTATTTGACAGTATAACACGGTGGATTAAAGTCCTAGGAAGGAGTTGTCCCTCACAGATCAGATAAGGTGCTATTTTGTTTACCTTTCCCTTTGGGTGCTCTAATTATGAATCCAGTATCAATGTTTACATTAATGATAGCAACCTCTATCAGTCTTTTATGGCTCTGGATGATGTGTGGTCTGGAATGTTTTATCTTCATAGAGCATAACAGTGCCATTTGAGCTTGTTCTGAACCTTTCGTATTATTCTCACATTTTAGTACTATATAGAGCTCTTCACTGGCTGCTAAGTGAAAGCAGTCTCAAGTTTAAATTAATACTACTTATATTTAAAGCCCTCCGGTCACAAACTCCTCAGTATCAGTCTGCTTTTATTTCCTCCTACAGTCTACTTATGTTCCAAACAGCAGGGTCTTATTTTGGTTTCTTACTTCAGGGGTGCAGGCTCCATGTGAGATGTGGACCCATGGCTCAGGGCCCACTTCCCCCCTCCCTCTATGTCTGTGGAAATCAGATATCCCTTAAAGGGATTTAAATATTAAATTATTTTATTAGTGGGTTAATCTGCTTTTTCCATCCTATCTGACAGTTATAGATAAGTACCTTTTAAAAATGATTGTGGATGTACATACATTCAGCTTTATTCTGTGGCATTATTTTAAATTTATTGTTGTTGTGTTCATCATTTTAGAGCTAACTGTGCTGAAGCTAAATTCCAAGCCAATGATATAGCACTGGTTGATATCACTTTTTAAAGTTTGTATTGTGCCTTGGTAAAAGAAAGCAGTAATAGGGAAGGGAATATTTTCACCATGGTATATTATTTCACAACTGGTTAAACTGTTCTGCAGTGTCCTTTGCTTGAACAACTGCCATTTGAACAAGTACCTCTTTGCAGCTGATCAACAGATATTTTGCAATCTCTTGTATAAACTTGCAATCTTTGAGAGTTATCTGGGTTCCAATGGGTACAACAGTCATTTCTCCTCTCAGATTCTTACTCAGCATCTGCATAAAGAAAAGACAGTCTATAATCCAAATAAATAAATCTAAGATAACTGAAGGACCATCTACTCCAATCTGAGTGGACCATTCAAGCAGATCCTCCAAGCACATTTTGTGCAGTGGTGGGAAGAGCGCTGAGACTGAGACCTAGTCAATCTGTTTGTGTATAATGAATTAAATCACAATCCCTAGATTTTATGCAAAAAAGAAACTTTAAGAAAGTAACAAGATGAAGAAGAAAAGAGATGGTGCAAAGTCACACGACTCAAACTTATTTCATCTTTTATACGTAGTACGAAGGATTAAGATTATATGTTACTTGGTTTATTTAATGTGCACAATGTGAACACTCACGAAAAGTATTGATTTTTTATGTGTTAATACTAATTTGAAATATTCCTTTACTCAAATCCTGTAGATATTGCCTGTCTTATAATCATAAACTCATTCATAGAAGGGTAAAACCATGTTAAATAGCTTGCTGCTATTAAGATAACTAAGGCAGGAGAAGTACTAGTAGTAATAATCTGAGGCAAACATCATCAGTCACATTATGCCTCTATTTGAAATGCAGGAGAAGAGTAAGAAATGTGGGAGAATGTGGGTTAAGCATAGAAAGATGGCATTGTAGGCATGAAAAAACAGCCTGAATGTACACTATGCGCTGTGCACCGTGCTCACAATCAAGAAGTTTCGGGGATATGTTGAAGGAGGACTAATGATACAGCAGAAATCAAATCTTTTTTCTGGAAAGGTAAAGATAGAAGGGAGAAATGGTTTCCTGAGAACAGGAGAGGAAGACATGTTAAGAAGCCAAGATGAGGGCTGCAAAATATCAGAAGTAATAAAGAATGGGACACCAAGAAATACAAAGTCAAGTGTGCATCATGACAAGTCTCCAGAACCTTACTGAACCTTACTGAAGCCTGTAGAAGTTTACACATTTTATAATACATGACAATCCTCAAGTTTCCAAGCAGGCATCTCATTCTGAACTCTAAAAAGCACACAAAATGGAAAGTAATTTACATGGCTGCTGGACCTATGAACTGGATCTATCACAGACCACATGAGAAAGATATTATGGATAGTATAAAAAAGGATTAAGATCCGTGTCTGGATGGAAATTCATTTATGATCAGGGGCCTTGATCAGTATACCCTGATTCCTGACTTGCTCTTCATAAGATTTTCAGGAACATCATTCTTACTTACTTCATACGATTTTCCTGAATATCATTCATACTTAATCACCTTGAAAAGTTAGCATGTTAGCAATATTAGAAAGATTAATCAATCTCCTTATAAGTTCCTGCTATGATAACAGTTATGAATTAGTAGCGTTCTGATACGGATTTGGTAAGTGGAGGTGTTTTCTCCTAGTTGGCTTGGATTTCAAGTGGTCTTCACTTAATAACCACAATTTGGACTGGGAATTCCATCACTAAGCAACATGGCAGTTAAGTAAAACATCATGTGACCATGCCAGACTTACAATGTCATTTCTTCTGCAGATGATAAGCAAACCACTCATGGTCATTAAGTATGACATCAACTTGAGACTTAATGCTGGCAACCCAACCGACTAAAGTTCAAGGACCAGTTGTAAAACTACTACTTCAATGCTGCTAAATGTTCAAATGGTCACTAAACATAGCACTCTGCAGCCAAGGACTACCTGTATTGTATGAAATGACCCATATGAAATATACATATTTGTTGTGTGTGAGTTAAGGTTCTCTGTCTCAAGAATCTAACCCTAACAAAAACAAAACAAAAGGCCATTGTCAACCACTGTGATCTGAGAGCCCTTAGCCTGTAAGATGCCATAGCTAAGCACAGTCTGGTTCTGACAATAACACTGATTATTTAGGAACAGAGGAAGAGGAGAGGTTCTGGGATAATATTGGAGAAAGACTGAAAACAAAATAAAAACAGTGCTGCACATACATGCAGAACGCTTGTGTAATGCAGAATTGTTCCCTGATTAGAGAGAATATGGGAATATACATGCCTAGTGATGCCTATCTATCTAGAAGCATGGCTGTACAAAGTTAAAGAAAGCAAGAGTACTGTGGGAAATACTAACTCACTTTTAGTACTGTTTAGGCATGTCTGAAAAAGAATAAAATAAAGAGAACATTGTAGGTGTGGGAATTTTTTAATGCTACTTTCCAGGGGAAGTTAGGCCCCAATTTTTATATATGTAAAATATATTACACATACAAGGATTCTTCCCAAGCCACAGGATAACTTTTAGCAAGTGACATGTGTAGTTGTTCTCTCAACACCGTATTTCAACTATCATTGAGTTAGCAGCATTCCTTACTCTAGTTATCAAAACATACACAGATTTTCCCCACAGTTCACCAGGTATCCATAGCTTACAGGAAACATCTTGCAATAGACTATGTAGAATTATATTGCTCCATGGGTAAAAAATCTTTTGTTTTTTTCTTGTTTTGCTATTTTTATACCAAACTTTGACCTACAAGCCTCTGTGTATAGCAGGGGTGTCAAACTCGATTTCATTTAGGGCCGCATCAGGATTGTGTTTGACCTCGGTGGACCGGGATGAGCGTGGCCAGGGTGGGCATGGCCAGCTTGATGTCATTCATGTCAGGGGCGTATGTGGTGGCCTGAGCTCTCCACCAGTGAAAACAGTTTGCTGAATCTCTCTGCCAGCAAAAATGGAGCTCAGGAGGGCTGCGTGCCATTTTCACTTTTCAGAGGCACCATGGGCTGGTCTTTCACTACCAGGGTGGGCCCATGGGCCAGATCTAAGCACCCCATGGGCCGGATCCAGCCTCCGGGCCGGGAGTTTGATGCCCCCGATGTATATCATAAACCACACTGTGGGCATACTGTGGGAGATTCTTTATTAAAATGGGCCTCTCTCCCATTAGCAGCAGCTAAATTAAGAATAGGTAATATTTTTTACCTGTATTATACCATAGGTACTATTTTTTTTCAGCCTCTAAGAGCTACAAGAAACATAATGAACGGGCAGCAATTGAATGTTAAAGACTTTCTTTGACTTTGGGTAGAAATTTTTAAAAAGCTCAGCAGGATTTTGTCTCTGAAGTTCAGCAGGTAAAAACTGGTTCTGAAGATCATTCAAGTGAGTAGAAGTGAACTGATCCATTTATTTTTTTATTTGGGGGCCAAGGCTAACTTGAGATGTTTGATAGAGAAGGAGAATTTTATGTCAATATCATCATCATCATCATCATCAAATTGATAGAGGATGAGAATATCATGATCATCACCCTTGTCATTATCTTCATCATCAAATTATTAATGTCAGTCTTGCTGTTGCTATCCAATTCCTATTTATTCTTATTAATATGAATCTTGAACAGACTTAGCCATACACACTGACTCCACAGGGTCTATTTTCATAGACATTAATAATCAAACACATTATCTCAATATGTTTTGACCTTGCTTAGATATTTTGTAGCTTACTGTGCTGAGAGAACTAAGCCACCATCAAGAGCAGGCTGTTCTTTAAACTTCCCTTGGCCACCGGCTACTAGTTATGCACTTTGTGGGATCCTATGTGCAAGAAAGATAAGGAAACCAGGCATTTAAAAACTGAAAAGAAAAAGTCATTTTACCTTTTTCTTTTTATCAAAAGTAAGTCCAGGTTTGCTCAGGACATAGGATAACTTGGCAAGAGCAGCTTCTGGCGTCATATCTCCTCCTGGAATTACACCGGCATCCATGAGAGTCTATATTCAATGCCAAAGGGGGAAAAAATACAGCTTGAATTAAGGCACTGCTTTCTAATATAACTAGAATGAAAAACAGCTCTGCAAGTGCAAAGTATGATCTGGGGGCAATTACAGATAGTCCTTGACTTACAACCACAGTTGAGCCCCAAATTTCTGTTGCTCAGCAAGACATGTGTTAAGTGAGTTTTGCTCCATTTTATTTCCTACCACAGTTGTAACATGGTTGTTAAGTGATTCTGGCTTTCCCATTGACTTTGCTTGTCAGAAGGTCGCAAAAAATGAAACATGACCCTGGGACACTGCAACTTTTATAAATATGAACCAATTGCCAAGCATCCGGATTCTGATCATGTGACCATGGGGATGCTGCAATGGTCGTAAGGGTGAAAAACAGTCATAAGTCACTTCTTTCAGTGCTGTTGTAACTTCAAAGGGTCACTAAATGAATGATTTTAAATCGCGGAATTACCTGTACTGACTGCAGCCCTCTGTTCAACCAATATTCTTCCGATGCTGCAAATCTCAGGAAGATTTTTTTTTAGAGCCAGCTTGTTTGTGAAGGAATTAATAAACACAGAACCTCTTGCTGTGTTTTGCAATAGCACTTAGACTTATATATTGCCGCTTCACAGTGCTTTCTAAGCGGTTTACAGGAGTCAGCATATTTCCCCCAACAATCTGGGCCCTCATTTTACTGACTTTGGAAGGATGGAAAACTGAATCAACCTTCAGCCAGTGAGAATCGAACTGCTAAATTGCTGGCAGCCAACAGTCAGCAGAAGTAGCCTTCCATACTGCATTCTAATCACGGCTCTGCCATCACGGCTCATTAATGAATATTAATGAACAAGCTTTTTGCTACTGCACCAGTCAATGTGATTTAATATTTGTTATCATTATTTACTAAGTTCTGGTAAATGTCTGAATGCCTAGAGTAAAATTTGAAAATGTAAATAAGATTTTAATTGTATTATTCCTTTGATTTAGATGTCAGTATTATTTTGCTGGGTAATGGACCGTTGGTCCATTATAACAGCTAACTTATATCTGTTTTTTTTTTTTAAATCAATTTTATTTGCTGACTTCCACACACATGGCACATTTTAAACACAGGATTTTTTAAAAAATAATAACAATATCTTAATTCATAATGCAAAGCTAATCAGGAATAGGGCCTACCTGTTGAAATCATACCAATAACAAACAGGCTTTGTTGTTATAGTATAATGTAACATATTTCAGTATATTTGTAATGATTTCAGAGTTATTTTGCATATATTATAGGCATGCTTTAATAGGGCAGTTCGGATGCCCAGAATTGAGTTTTTGTAACAAAAATTATCCTATTCAACGTAAAGGAAAGTCATTGCACTTGGAATCTTCTCAAGGTACATGCTAGATTAAAATAGATGAACACGTTTGTAGAACAGTCCCACAGGGTAGTTTCACTCAAATGCAAATTGTTTCACTATATGTCTCTCATAACCTAATATTCTTTCTTTTTCATTACCACAACGACAGACAATCAGCCATTTGCTAATGGCAAACCTTTAAGCCAAAATACTTCCTGGAAAAGCAAAGCCATTTTAAAACCAAAGAAAAGCAGCTACTTTAAGCCTAAACCATGTTTTTTAATTAAATATTAAAAATAAATAACACGTATGTCTTTGTACATGACAGTATTCATCTGTTAAGATGAATTAGGCATAAAAACCACAATCTTAGAAGCAATTGGTGCAAGAACTAGTCATCTTTGGGATACAATGGGGATTATAGAAAAAGAAATTAAAAAGTTCCAAGTGCCAGATCTGACATAATTCTATTAATTGGCACAACCACTTAAACTTGATCCTATCCTACTCTTCAAATCACATCTGCCTTGGATACAATCTGCCATTCATGCTATACCTCTTGGAAGCATCCTGTCTTGAAAACCATTCAGAAGTTTCAGTCAGTTCAGCAAGCAGTTGCCTGAGCTGTTATTGGAATACCTACCTTCAAGCATATAATATCACTACAAAGGGAGCTCCATTGGCTGCCTATCAATTTCAGAATACAATTCAAAGTGATACAGTTTAAAGTTCTACATTGCTGAAAGCTTGGATATCTCCAAGATCCCATTCTGCAAGCTGAATTTGCCCATCCAGTAAAATCCAGTGCTAAGGATGCCAACTCTGAGGAAGTACTGTCTATATCAGGGTGGGCAAACTACGGCCCGCGGCCACATCCGCCCGCTGGTCTGTCCAATGCGCGCCCGCCCTGAAAAAAATCGCTGCCATTGGTCTGTCCAATCCGGCCCGCCCCTGAAAAAAATCGCTGGGCGTGGCGTGTGATTGCCCTGTGCCGCGTGGCCCCAAAGCTGCAAAACAGTGCGGAGCGATCTAGGGGTAGAAAAGAAAAGAAATTTGCAAAGGCCTCGGCTGGGAGTTCAAATCACCTTCGAGTGCGACCTCTCCGAAGGTGAGTCCCGCCGATCCCCTTTTTTTCCGGGGCTTCCAGGCTTAAACTTTGCAAAGGCAAAGCTTGCAGGCTGGAGTGTCTTCCCGCCGAGGAGCGGAAGGGTTCCACCCGGGCGGGCGGGCGGGCTGCTTGGAGCCACCTAAAGCTAGGCCGCTGCTGGTGGAGCTTTGCCCTGCCTTGGTGCCCGCTTTCGGCTCGGCGGTCCTGCTCGGGCGGCACTTTAAAAGCCTGCTCCCAGCACCCGAGCAACTTCCCCAGCAACTTTCGGCTTCCTTTAACTCGCGGGCGCTTGTGCCTGGCCCCGAGCCGCGCGGCAGAGGGGAAGCCCGGTGGGCGGGCAGGCTGCTTGGAGGAGGCGACCCAGCGGTGCTCCGGCAGCAGCAAGAGGCAGTTTCGCCTGGCTCCACTCAGGTGTCCGGCTGGGGCTGTCAGGAGTTGCTAGCGCGGCGCAGCTCAGGCGCTCCAGTCCCGCGTTGCCTTGGGAAGGAAAAGGCAAAACCAGGAGCCGCTGAGCCTGAGCCTCCGGTGCCGCTGCTCCCGTTGCAAAGCACCGCCGCGGCTCTTCCTTTTGCCTTTCCTTCCCGAGGCAACGCTGGACTGGAGCTCGCTGAGCCGCGCCGGGCGTAGCAACTCCTGACTCAGAGGGCCTCCGAGGGGAGGGGAGCCTCTGAGGGGAGGAAGAGGAGAAGAGGGGGGAAAGGGGGCGATTCCCAAAAATCTTGTGCTGACCCGGCCCGTCCTGTCAAATTTTAAAAGTCAATGCGGCCCCTGAGCCAAAAAGTTTGCCCACCCCTGGTCTATATGGATATCTAACTGATGGCTCCAGACTTCTAGAACAGCCTACCCCCAGTTATTTGGACTACATTATATTTGAAAGAGCTGTTTAAATGAAGATTTTGCTGCCCGATACATCTCAGCCTTCTTGTCGTTATGTTCATGTTAGTGGTTCTTATGTTTTAATTGTATGGAAGTTTCTTGGAATCTTTGGAATGGAGTGGTCCGTAAGAGAAGAAAAACAAGTATGTCCACTAGCTAAGCATATTGTTTAAATCTGCCATCTAAAATAAGAATCTTACAAGTGTCTTTAAGATCATGTGAATTATCTGGAAGCCATCAAGTTGGGAAGAGTGATTTAGATTGCAGAATTCCTCTCACCTTTCCTGTGGCATAGACTGATGACACAGATCCTCGCAGACATTGGGTGCAATTCAAAATCACAATATTGGAATCAGTAGCTTTCCTCAGCAAATCTAGTAATTCTGGACAATTATTTGGAGCATTTCCACTCCCATAGGTCTCAAGTACAATGCCTTCCATAGGACTCTGAAGAAATGCCCTTACCTGCTTGGAAGAGAAAAACGGGAATCAGAAATTACAGTTCAAACTCATTTCAATACAATTTTATGTCTTCTCAGATCCATCCAAAATGTATGAATAATCACATTAGTTCGGTAATGCGGAATATAAATAACTCAGTGTTGTCTTTTGACTGGAGTAGCATAGACCCATTAGTAAATAAATTTTCAAAAAGGAACAGAAGTGCTAATGATTTAAAATTAATAAGTGGATGTTACAAACACATGTGTGTATAAAAATACACACTCTCACACAGATGCAAACACTTGCGCAAGAACCAATAGTTTATAGTATGTCACACCACTGGCTGTGGCTGGCCAGAGTTTTTGAGGATTACTGGGCTGATCATGGGTAGGGAAAAGTACAGCTAATATATACAGCATTGCACTATGTACAAAGAATGTTGAGAAAGCAAAGACAGACTACAGTCAAAAGTGAAAAAAATATGATGATTCAGAAAGATGTAGGTAATCTGTCTATTTTAATTATGTGTTAAAATAATCTGCTTAAATAAGGACATTAATATATAACTTCAGAGTGAACAGCTTGTGATTACTTTTGCACTTAGAATTATAGACTTCTAATACAGACCTCGAAGGCCGTCTGCTAGGATTGCCTGCTTCTAATCACAAAACCCTGATTACACAATGCAGGGAAATATGCTGCTTGAAGTCTGAGACAGTAGGAGTAGAGGGGAGATAAAAACGTCAAATGATCGACTTTCTTTGCTTTAAGTGTTTGACAGCAGAAAATTAGGACATCTTTCCTTTGTTTAACAGACATTTGCAGACTAGCCTCACTTCCTAGCAAGAGCAGTACACTTGTCAACGGGACCGAAGCTGTATGAAAGGCAGTTGCCAGGGTACAAGAGAACTGTAGCCCTAGACTTTTGCTGGAGATGGGGCCAGGTTTAGACATGGTGAGGCCCCAAGCTATGAGAAGTTGTAGAGGCTCTACCTGACAAGTACCAGCAGAGAATAAAGCTGTGTAACAAGTGAATTTGGCAAGACTGCTGCCAGGATGCATAGCAAACCTGTGGTAGAGAGGGGATGGGCCCTCTTTGAACAAAAGGCATTAGTGCGTGCAGAAACAAAGCATATGTTAATCAATTATTGGGGGTCATGTGACCATACTAAAAGGCTTAATTTAATTTCCCATATTTAAACAAAAATCTGAAATTATAAGAAGCCTCTACAGACTGTGAAACCTAGTGTAAGTTATAGCATCTTTGTGTTAGATCTAAATGTTGAGCTTTTTGTTTAATGTAAGCCTCAGCTTTCTTCAAAAAGAAAAAAAAAAGAATTTAACAACCAATTTGCAAGCATAATGATAGAATAGAATCCATTTTATCATCACTATCATCTAAAGCTTTTCATTGCGCTATTATTGCTGAATAAAAAGTATGCATAAACTAATAGATCCTCTGTGCAAAATGCAAAGCCCAGCAGCTCCCATTTGGTGGCTCCTGTGACACTCCATTTAGATGAAGCCAAAAAAACTGCATTTTTTTTCCCAGGTTCTTTAGGCATTTGGGAGATTATTAAGGAGCAAAATGGGTACTATAAACCTTGAAAAAATGAAAGGCCACCACACTCTACAAAAGCTGCAGTGGTCAAACAATTGTTTGACTTCAAGCTGTCTATTTTGACTCCATCTATCTTGTCCATTGCTGCCAATCTCATATTATATATATTATATGCAACTTTGTCTTTTTTCATTTTCTATTGAACACTATTCTATTTTTCCACACCCAAAGCTTGCTATTATTTCTTGTTCATTGTAAAAATTTCTCAAAAGCACAATCATTTGACCTTTTAAACTCCAACATATATTAAGACCAATCAATGGTCGTGCTATACAGTAATCAATTTAAAAAGATAGAATTCTTCTTGTTTTTGCTCAGCCCATTTTTTTGTGCTATGTTAATTATCTGATCTTGGGTTCCTCCACTGCCTTTCCTGAAACCTGCCTGTTTATTTGGAACTCCAGTTTTCATGGACTGTATGGTTCTGTTCTTTGTAGATCCCTAAGCTAGACTTTGATTGTGCAAGAAATTAGTGCAACGCTTTAATTTGTATATTCTCTTACATCTCTCTTCTTTGGGATACAGTAGGTATATACAGCAAACTGTTCCCATCTCTAACTTAGCAGTCTTGTTTTTGACATGGTGCTGCTTTGATTTTAACTATATCTTGTCTTTTAGCTTTAAACAGTTAAAAAGATATTTCATCTCTATCCAGTGATTTTCTACCTGACAACTGTTTTATTGTATCCCACTTTCTATTGGAATTGATATACTCTCTCTGCAAATTTTATCTCTAAATCACATCTGTAAAGGGTTTCAATATATTTCCTCATCTTTTTTTAACTTCATTTACATCAATCAAATCTCTTCCATAATAACTCATGAATAATCCTCTCTTAATGTAAATGTTCTTCTCTGATCTTCTAAAAAGTTTCATTTCTCCTTTCATTGTATTTTCCAATTCTTAATTGAGATATTTGTCTTTCACTTGACAGTGAAAATCTTCGCTTAATCATCTCCCAATTGGACTTGTCGCATAACTTAATGGGGCTTATTTTCTAGATCATCCTAAAGCTATAATTGGTCCAGAATCCAATAGTGCAAGAAATTATGGATTCCTCTCACTATGCCCATGTGATATCACTACCGTAGTCCACATTTAATGGTAGTAATTGGGACCAGATTTCTATCACTAAGCAATGTGGTCATAAAGTGAGACATTATGTCACTGTGCTATTTAGCAATGGCAATTTTGGCAGTCCCTAGTTTGTTAAGAGAGGACCTCAAGTAACTGCAACTTCTGGCTTCCCGCCATCTTTCCCAGTGACTTTGCTTGTGGTCGCCAATGTGACTGCAGATTGTTGCAATGGTCAAAACTTTGTGGATCAATCTTAAGTACAATTCATTCAATTCCATTGCAATGGTCACTGAATGAGTGGTTCTTAACCAAGGACCATCTGTACTCTACAAGCCATACTGGCTCCCCCATTGGATTTTGGCTCCAATTCAAAGTGATGCTTATCATCTTTAAAGCTCTATGTGGCATAGGACCAGTATATTTGAGGGGCCACCTTCTCACCAGAGTGCCCCTTATACACTCTGGATTCATTAATTGAAATAAAGTTATTGTATGGGACCAGGAAGTGGACCTTTATGGTGGCAGCTCCTATTTTATGGAACAACCTTTCTCCCGACATACAGTTAGCCTTGACTTTGCTAGCTGTTAGAAATGCTGTCAAGACAGACTGTTTCCCTGGGCTTTGGAGTCATGATATACTGGAGCCATGATTAGATGATGGTTTTATTTCTGTTTGGATCACCAGTTTATTATTTTATTATTTCATTATTGTCAGATTACATACCTTGGTTTTATGTTCTTCATATTCGGTTTTGTTGAATTTTATGAACCAGACAAAAACACCTTAGTTGAGCTAGGTGACCACATAAATATGTTAAATACATTTTAAGTAGATATGCCCTTTTTCCCAAGGCTATGAGTTAGCAGCTTAAATTTTACAATTGCCCAGATAGCATTCTCCTGTTGTAAAATATTGCCTAATCTTTACCAGGGTCAACTAAGCAAACAAACTGAGGGATCTCAATACAGAGTTATGTCAGATTTGTAAGTAAATTTCCTAGGCACCAAGAAAAGATTTCGAACAAGTCAACCCTGTACAAGATAGACAAGCTCCACCTAACTAAAATGGAACTAGGCTGCTGGCATATCATTAGAAAAAAGCTGTAGAGCAGCTTTTCTACTGATACCTAAGGGAAAATCAACAGACAGGAAGTAGCATCTAGGGTGGAAGGGTATACAGATTTTAGAAAATAATATAAGTAATAGTATTGTGAGTTAATCAGTGGACAAAACAGTCAGGAAACAAAAAGACAAGATGCGGGAAAGGATCTAGTGTAGAGTATAGCTGTTTCTTTCCCAATGCTAGAAGTGTCCAAGCAAAGAATGGAAAATTAAAGTACTTTGTTGTAAACAAGAACATAACAAGAACTTATGTACTGTATAACTGAAATCTGCTGGAATGGAAAGAATGACTGGGTTAGAAACTTAGAATAATTCCTAACTATACAATGTATATAAAGAATAGAAGATATGGGACATATATCTGAAGCTGTATTGGCTTTTTCAAGGAAGTGATCAGGATAAATAAAGCAAACTGAGATAACAAGGGAAAATACTTCTAGGATAGACCACCCTGTCCTTGAATGGCTGGGTGGACTGGACATTAACATTTGAACTACTATAAGTCTATGTACTTGCCATATACTAAATACATAAAACTTCTAGAATATCTTGAGAGGTTAGAGCAGGGGTGTCAAACTGGCAGCCCACGGGCTGGATATATCACATGCAGGCCACGTCCACCCCAACTCCGTGAAGGGAAAAAACATTGTGATACATCATGTAAAAGCAACGTGACACAACTAGTTTGACACCCATGAGTTAGAGTAACAAATCACTGTTGATGAGATCTATCCAAGAGTTTTTCTTTACCAACCTTCTGTGGGATTGTTAATGGCTCCGTCAACACTATATACTTGGATTTTTAAGGAACTTTCAGAATGACCTATACAGTCTATCTTTCTTCACACTGTCAGACAGAGAGATGTATTTTATATCATGTCAGAATGTACAGGATTTAATGTGACTTCCACCCTCTTTCTTGAATTTCTTTATTTTTGCCCAGTATATATCCTCTATGGTATTTTTCAGTTACATTGACCATCAGTAGGTACAATGTTCCTCATCAAAACTGTTGAGTAAACCCAGTAGTCAAGAGATCAGAAGGTTTGCCTTTGAATGACTAAAAACCAGAAAGCAAAGAATAGGAATAAATGAGCTATTTTATCAATAAAGCCAAGAAAGGAATTTCTTCAAGAACCTAAATTAGGGCCAATTTAACTTTCAAAAAAAATTCCTGATTTAAGAGTAAGGAATTCCCAGGCATGATATTCCGCTCTGGAAAAAAAATCGGGGCCGGACAAAAGAGACCCCCCGCCGCGCGCCCGGGGAGCGCCCGCTGCTTTCCCTCGCCGGGGCCGGGCGGCGGCGTGTTGCACGGAGGCTGGTCTGTGGCTGGCCCAGCTCCCTTTTCCTGCTGCTCAGCGGCCTCCGCTCGCACCGCCCGGGCTCCGCTCAGGTATCCGGCTGGGGCTGTCAGGAGTTGCTACCGCCGGCGCAGCTCCACGCGACTCCAGTCCCACGTTGCCTCGGGAAGGGAAAGGCAAAACCAGGAGCCGCTGCTGCCGTTGCAAAGCGCCGCCGCGGCTCTTCCTTTTTGCCTTTCCCTTCCTGAGGCAACGCGGACTGGAGCCGCGCGAGCAACTCCTGACTCGGGGCCTCCGAGGGAGGGGAAGGAGGAGAAGAAGGGGTGGGGGGAAAGGAGGGGGCGATTCCCAAAAAAATCAGAATTCCAATTTTAATCGGAAGAATATCATGCCTGGGAATTCCTGCCACCCGAATAGTTTTATATCATCCACCAACTATTTGGAGTAATGACATAGAAAATGGTTTTGAAAAACTTTAAAAGGTTTTTTTTTAAAAAAACTTGATGAATGGTCAGCCAAATGACAATAGAGATTCAGTTTAAGTGTGAAATGTTGCACATTGGGCAACAAGCTGTAATACCTCTTTTATGCACCGATAGTGTTTGAGCTATCTGCAACAAACCAAGGAACAGATCTTACACAGATCTTATGATTAACTCAGTGAAGATGTTGACAGTGTTCAGTTATGGAAAAAGTCAAATTCTATGCTAGAGATCATTAGGAAAGCAATTGAGAACAAGACTGCCAAATTTGTAATGGCTTGATACAAATCTGTGCTACATCCCCATTGATAATACTATGTACAATTCCAGTTACCCCTTTTGAAAGAGAATATGCAGAGCTAGAAAACATGCAGAAGATGATTATCAAAATGAATAGCAGACATTTCCTTTAGTTTGGAAAACTAGTGAATTAGATATATAAAACATGCATGGCATGGAGAAATGGGCATGGAGATTTTTTTCCCCTCCTTCTTAAAATATGAAAATCAGGATTTATATAATTATGCTGATCAGGAGGAAATTTAGAAGAGTAAAAAAAATTAGCTCTTTACATAGAGCATTTTCATTATCAAAAAGTACACTAATGATTCCTAACATGGATGTCTTTAAAAGAGAACAGGATAAATTTGATCAGAGCCTCCAGTTTATTAGCTATTTGGAAATTACTGAAAACAAAGTTATTTGAGGGAGCTTTCGAACTACATATATCACCAACTATTTATTGGTTGAGGTTTTGGTCTGTTTGGTGGTCAGGACAGAGATATGTCCAGTATCTGCATCCTCAGACTCATTTTTTTGTAAGAGAAAATCACAGTGTAAAGGGCTTGGCCTACTTCTCCAATGCAAATTACCCTTTAACAACCTCAAGCCATAAATAATATAAAAGTGTTTCTCAAGTGTCAAAGTTTGAGAAGATTCTTTTGGCCACAGAAGCCCCCAAAATCTGGTAGCTTCCTATTACAAATGTTGACATAACAGTATTCTTGGAAGTATTGACCAAGTATTATAAGATAATTCATTCAATACTAATTCTCTGAGAGTATTTAAATACCAGCAATGAACCTGGGTAATACCAAATATCTTTTCTCATTGCTTATTCATTAAATTTAATCAATACTCCAAATTTGCTCCGAGATGTTCTGAGGAAGTGGGAGACTGACCGCTGTAGCAGTAATTCCAGGGAAGAGTCTCAGTAGTCCCACGTTGCAATTCATGTTCATATGGATCTCAAATTTCTTCATCGTGTTAGCTCTCCATATGGTCTCCCAATTAACTATGAAAACAAAACAAAAATCATTCATTCATGGAATATTCTTTCCTATTGTGTTCAAAATCTGCCTTACAGGAAATCTGATTAATATTTACCCAAAAATAACTACCACCTTATATATATACAAGAGACCACACATAAGACCCAAAGTCTTATAAATAAATACATAGATAAAATCTAGTACCCTACAACTGAGTGAACTTTTAGTCACACAGAAAGATATTTTTCCTCTCCTCTGACATTCTCTATGGCTCTGCAAATCTGCAAACCCTACTATTCCCTTCCTATTTTTTCCCTCTAGCAAATATTAAATATTGTAGCCAGGATTTTAATCTTAATTCTACCAATCAAACCCATTCCATAAATGAAACTGGGCAATTTATTACGATTCAGGCTTCATTCATCTGGAAAATAAAAGTTAAGTGCAACATACAAAGTTTTCTTGCATTCATCTCTTGTAAGTCTCCTTTTCTTCTCATAGGTAGGTAGCATCTAAAATTTGCAATGTAACCCAATGAGGAGAGAATCAGCCTTATATTATTCTGAAAAGTTTTGTATCAGTAGCACAACATGACTGTTACATAAATGAAAATAATTTCCTTGAGTTCTGCCCAGTTATAGATCCAATATTGGGTCCTGTTCTGGACTTAATTTCTCATAGGAATTTCAGGTTTCAGAAGGTCAATAAGAGATCATATGTATTCACTTTTTAATAATTACAGCAGCAATAATGATGTGAAATACAACTAATCTTCACCTTTATGTTTCAAAAGAAAAGAGGAGAAAAGATTTTAAAACCCAAGCATGGTATTTTATATTTATTTAACCATAAACATTAAATGTCATTCTTTATTTCAAAGAATAGTGCAAAATTAAAATGAAGAATTATTTCAAAAGCATAACGTACAATTAGAAGATCCTGTGAAATTTAACAGTCTGAACTCTGCAAAAAAATAAATAACTGAGACACAGAACTCTATGAACTCAAGAGGGAGCTGTCAGAGACAGTTCATGAGTATGGTTCTTATTAAAGAACAATTCTACCGGTGCAATGATTTAAAATCTTATTCTTTCTCTCTTTTTGCTCAGTAATCAGGGAACATAGGCATATAATAAGTTGTGGAAAGTGGACTGCCATTATTATCCATGGAAATGAAGCAGTGGTAGGATTCAAAATTTTTTACTACTAGTTCTGTGGGCGTGGTTTGGTGGGCGTGGCATGGCATGGCTTGGTGGGCGTTGCTTGATGGGCATGGCAGGGGAAGGATACTGTAAAATCTCCATTCCCACCCCACTTCAGGGGAAGGGTACTGAAAAATCCCCATTCCCTCCCCACCTCACTAACCTGCTTTCCAGCTCTGTTCTCCCTGTGTAAGGCAACAAAAGAAGACCCAGCCAATCAGCTGGGACTCAGGAGGCAGAGAATAGATGGGGGTGGTATTTTCCGGTTCTCCAAACTACTCGAAATTTCCGCTACTGGTTCTCCAGAACTGGTCAGAACCTGCTGAATACCACCTCTTAAATGAAGTATCCAAAAATTGATCTGGAAAAATACTATGCAATGCATTCTGGCTAATGCACAAAAGTCTCAGCCAATTAGAACTGAAGAAGCCATTGGATTTTTGCACAACACCTGTTTATAACAGCCCAAGTTGAAAACCAATATGTCAACACATTCCAAATTGTCTGAATAATAATTTTCAAGTGCTCTGTTATTAGAAAGATGTAAATATGCTTAAGCATAATTGATATATTCTGCTTCTCTAATCCCAGTTTCATTTTATGTACCTAGGGCAACAGTACCAACATGTGCCTGGGGGGAAGAGTGAAGCAAAGCAAGGCCACCTTGCCAGCCGTCTGCAATGTGACACATATTTCACACGTCTTTAAAAGACAGATGTTGTTACTCTTACCACTAAACATCTACAAAGTTTATAATGCAGTTACTAGCGATTAAATAAAATGGCAATGATTCAATTAAGTGTGATTATACATTGCAAGCCAGATGCCAGCTGTTTAACTAATAGTCATGCTTCAGTTCCATTGCTGAAATGCCAAAACATTCATTATTAATTCTGAAAAATCTCACTATCCCTGTCTAGCCGACAATGAAATGAAAGATTAGATGAAAAGCTGCATCCACGAGATGCACATTCGTGGGCTATCCAAGATAATACCAAGTTAAGAAGTCTGGAAAAAGAGATGTTGATTTGCACTGTATTTTATGAAGTATCTAGGACTGAACATTGCATAGGGTCATTAAATGTAAATAAATGCAAAATAAACGTTAAAACACTAAAATAAAAAATACACAAATACACAGGGATTGTTGATGCCCAAATCAGAATGTCTCTCTAGAGAACAGAGGTGTCCTAAACTGAAATTAATCTGCACTGGTAGCACCTTATCTATGCAGTGAATATTTAAAAATCATGTATCTTTAACATTAACTTCAGGGAACTTTTTGAATTAGGCCTCTTCAAAAGATCTCAGATGAGGATACAAGTCTTATAACTGCTGGAATGTGACTCAGAAGAGATACTAAGGCAATTAAAAGTAACACAGAAGTCTATTTCAGAAAGTTTCTGTCACCAGTTAAGCCCTATAATGGGAAGAGTAAGACCTGATTTCAGTTCTGAAAGCAAAAGATGCACCATCATATTTCATGAAAGTATCATTATACCCAACTCAATTTTTTGCGGCAATTGTAGATTAATTTGTTTTGTGGCATCAATATGGCTGGCATCAACTTTCCCGGAAAGAGTTTCTTTCTCAGAAGATGTGAAAAAGAATTATTGTCACATTGAATGTGTCTGGTTTAGAAACTGTGTATTTAATACTTTGGAATAACCAGGAACACCATTTTTGAGATAACATACATTAGCCATATTCACTTTGAATGAAAATACACAAGATGACAAGATGAAAATACACAATTGGGAGAAGCCACAGCAATGAATTTTTTCGTAACTGTTTCTGAATTTGAATGTAACCAATTACTTCCATTTCTTTCATCCATTCATTCATTTGCTGAATTTATATCCCATTTTAACTCAGGGGGATTTACAAAGGGGGGTCACATAACTTTATCCTTACAATAACTTTGTGAAGTAGGCTGGCTTGACAATGAATATAATTTCTTAGTAAATTCAGTGGTTGAGTGGGGACTTACAACTCAGCTCTCCGTCTGGTTGCAATACCATAATCTCTACTTTATATTGGATTACTTCCAGTACAAGAAAGAGAGGGTGATTAAACCACCAATAACTATTGTTTTAATCCAGTGGTTCCCAAAGTGGGAGGTACCACCCCCTGGGGGCGGTGGGATACCTTAGGGGGGCACTAAGAGGCAAGGGGGTCGGCAGGGGGGCACTAAGAGGCGGCAGGGGGCATTCGAGGTGCAGGCCCTACAGGGTCACCCATTGACTGTTGCACTGCTCTGGAGCCAGTGCCTTGATCGCCCCCCTGCCGCCTTTTAGCACCCCTCTGTCAGCCCCTTTGAGGATGCTAAGAGGCAGCAGGTGGGTGTTTGAGGCGCAGGCCCCACAGGGTCACCCATTGACTGTTGCACTGCTCCGGAGCCAGTGCCTCGAATGCCCCCCTGCCGCCTCTTAGTGTCCGCAAGGGGGCCAGCAGAAGGGTGCTAAGAGGCGGCAGGGGGCCGGCTGTTGCACTGCTCCAGAGCCGGCGCCGCTCGAATGCGGCCGCAGTGGCACGTTACGTGCCGCTGCGGCCGCATTCGACGCACCGCCCCCCTGCCACCTCTTAGTATCCTACTTACCTACCTATCCATACATCCATCCAAAAGGTCTGTCTGTCTGCCTTCCTGCCTGCTTGCCTGCCTGCCTGCCTAGCTACCTATTAATCTAACAATCTATCTATCTACCTACCTACCTGTCTCTCTATCCATCCATCCATCCATGTTCAAAGCACCGGCCCCGCAGGCACATCGGGAAAGTAGAGCAAAGCCAGTCTGGGAGGGAGGGAGGGAGGGAGGGAGGGAGGGAGGGAGGGAGAGAGAGAGAGAGAGAGAGAGAGAGAGAGACCTGATGCATCAGATTGAAATGAGGCCTAGTTTAGACTGAAGCCCTTTTCCACATTGAAACATCTTTGGTTGAGGCTTTAAACAGGATCCATTGAACCAGATCTCTACCCTAAAAATTACTTTTCCCCAATGTATTACTGTGCCAATTCTGAAGAAGGCAAAACCAAAATGTACTGGTAAATTACAAGAACACACACACACACACTCCCTTCTAACCGAAAGCAGGTGGAGCAGGTGATTGGACTAGAATAGATAGCTCATTATCTTTCTCTTCCCTCCCTCTCTCCCTCTCTCCTTCTTTATTTCTTTTTCTTTCTGTCCCTTCCTTCCATCTCCCCCTTTCTTTGTCTGTCCCTTTTTTTCCTTTCCCTTTTCTCTTTCTTTTCTTCCTTCTCTCTCTTTCTCTCTCTCTTTCTTTTCTCTGTCTCTCTTTCCCTTTCTCAGGCTCACCCCATTGACTTGGTGCACTGCTCCGCTCGGACTTGCTTGGGCAGGTCCCTCCAAAGCAGCAGGTTCAATGGGGTGGACCTGCAGGGCCGGCACCTAGAACGCGGCAGTGGCAGCACATTTGAAAAATAGAGCAAAGCCAGAGGTTGGTAATTTTTGCTGCAGAGAATCACAAAAGGTTCTGGGTTGTGCACAAGAAGGAACACACATGTCAATGAAATTCAGCACATAAAATAAATACAAATAAAAATCAACAAGAATCGGCAAAGCATCTCTGATTAAATTCTATTCACTACTAGAATCTAATCAGAAATGCTTTGCCGATTCTAGTCCAATGACCTGCTCCAGCAGGGTTGGAAGGGAGTGTGTGTGTATGTGTGTGCATGGCTGTCAAAACTCCAAAAACAGGTTCAAGTATCTCTGGGGAGGCCAGTCATAAATTAGAACACTTGCTAAACAACCAGCCATTAAGTGAGGACCGCTTGTATTGGTTTGCCAGTCACCTGGCCACGCCCACCCAATCACATGACCACCAAACCACACCTACCCGGTAACGTGACAAGCAAGACACACCCACCCAGTCACATGACCAGCAAGCCACGCCCACCCAGTCATGTGACCAGCAAGCCACACCCTCAAATTAGGCCACACCCACAGAAATTTGAATCCCAACCCTGGGTGGGTGGCACTGAGGATGAGTTTGTAGCAGCAAGGGAGCGGTGGACTGAAAAAGTTTGGGAACCACTCTTTAAATCCATAGAATGGTACTCTACAAGTTTTGGGGCATCCCACTTCAAGAGCTTCTCCCACCCCCAAATCATGCCACTAAATATTTGTGACAATCTACAGTAAACATAATTTTCTTCAATTGGAGAAACAACACCCCTGCATATATTCTAGCAATGGCAACTTTACTAACAGGTATCTGTGGAAATAGGAAAGCAAATCTATCTTTATTTTGGAGCACACTTCTATTGGTTACACTAGTGTTTTTCAAACTTGGCAATTTTAAGATTTGTGGAATTCAACTTCCAGAATATTAGGATTCTGGAAGCTTAACTCCATGAAGCTTAAAGTTGCTGAGCTTGCAAAACACTGGGTTGCACTCTTCATTATGAATAAGCCTGATAATGTTCAGTTCAAGTTACAGTTAAATATACATACTATATATAGCCTCTGAGTAAAAACAATTTCATTAATGGGCAGCCACATCTACTACATATATCATTTATGTCTCAGAGTAGCATTGTGGATGAGTCACAGCCCTGAATAATTATTGAGAAGAAACAGTCATTCTCACCCAGCTCTCCACCAAGACCAATTCAGAACTAGGTAAAACTTTGAAGGAAAAGGTAGGTCCTTTGTACTTATGGAGTTCAATCAGCAACAGCAAATACCATAAACCGCTTAAGGTTAAAGGTAAATTTATTTTAAAGGTGACAAGTTCAATGAAACTTATTTATTATTTGGGACAGATAAGGTGTTTTTTTTTATAATTTCTGACCCCTTAAATGATTGTATTCCATGGGGAATATCATTATTAGTATCTAATGACTCTAGATTTACCAAGATTATCTGCAAGGAATCCAAGAATTGAGTTGGCATAAAGCAGACATTATATCATAAATCAGATACACTGCCTTTTCTAGCAGCATAAGACTGGCTATTTTTGAGCTCTGTTTGTCAGGAAGAAACCATACTTCCTGTATGCTCAAATTTTCACCCTCCCCGGGTTCTGGAGGCTTTCTTTGAGAGGGTGAAAATGGCCTCCCCTCTGGAGGCCCTTTGGAGGCTGGAAACAGGCCCATTTATGGCCTTCCGGAACTTCTGGGAGGCCCATTTTTCACCCTCCCCGAGCTCCAGAAGCTTTCCTCGAGCCTCTGGGAGGGCGAAAATGGCCTCCCTGGACTCTGGAGGCCCTCTGAAGGCCAAAAACAAACCCATTTCCAGCCTTCCAGAGCCTCCGGGAGGCCCATTTTTCACCCTCTCGGAGCCACCGCACAAGCCCTGCACTTACCTGGGATCCAAAATGGGCCATGTGGGGACTCCTGGGAGGGGTGGGGTGGGGTGGGCAGGGCCAGCCAGGGGTGGATTTGCCAGTTCACTTAACCAGCCATAAAATTAACAACTGGTTCACCAATTAATAAAATTAACCGGTAGTAGCCCACCCCTGGGAAGGTATCAATTCTGGAAGATTGGACTTGTCACTAGCCCACTTGAACATTCAAAATAAAACTATAGTAGTGGGCTGGAATGAACATGGTTTCTTCAAGAGCCAACAAAGGCTTGACATACACCTACACGCATTAATGACATGCAATCTGACATTTTAATTACATTGCATTTGAGATAATGTTTTAATATCATGGCATTTCTGTTTGATTTAGATCTGTGATACAAGCCACTTCATGTTGCACTCAACAAGTGATGAAATGTAGATGTGGACATTAATACTTACACAAGCTGTTTGCCTTTTAGCTTTTTCTTCTTGTATTTTTTTAGTCACCTGAGAACTATTATGTAGTACAATAAGGGATTAGAAAGTTATATCAGGCCCGTAAAGTTTGGGGAACATTTTCCATCAAGAATATAGTTCTTCCTTAAATCAGCAACCATCGTTTTGAGTATAGGATGGCTTAACAACAGAATCATGCTTAGAGTATTAACACTCCAGATGTTAAGATAAACTAAAAATATTATTAAACATATAAATATTGTGACGGTCTCAATATCAGATGAACTGATCTCTCAAGTTTCCATGTCCACAACCATTTTTAGAGCTTCATAGATGTTACTACCTTAAATGGTAATAAATATACTATTGTAGTATACTATTGGCAACCGAAGTAGTGCTTGAAGAGATGGAGCAAAGTTCAGCCATCTTTTGAGTCCACATACTACCTTGACTGCCATATATAAGATGGCAGCTGAACACAGAATACAGTGCAACAATCTAATTAAGAGATTACTAGTGCATGCACTACTGATGTGCAGCAATCTACACTCAGAAATGGACAAAGTTGACTAATTGTGCATGTTCGACACTGAGGTCACTGTGCCCCCAGTGAAAATTAGGCTTGAAAAATGTTTTTATAGGAGAACATCATCCTATTGGGTTTAAAGCCAATTCCTAAAAATAAGAACTATTTAGCCAGAGAATTTCACCCTTACTCTATCAGTTTTGATCCATTCCATCACAACCTGAAATCATTGATACAGCAATTCCAATGCTACTACTGGTTCCTTTGGGAGAGGCTGGTTGACTATTATCTATTTACTGATGAAACTTCACTCTCAATGTCAGAATGACTTCTACTAGCAGTTTCATACAGATATTTGAGAATACCAGGCAAGATGGACCATACCACAACTGTTACAAGGCTTTACAAAAGTCACCCTGCACAAATCCCTCTTTGGAACAGATTTAACAGATAATCAGAGTTGGAAGGGACCTTGTAAGTTATCTAGTCCAACTCCCCGCCCAAGCAGGAGACCCTACACCATTTCTGACAAATGGCAGTCCAATCTCTTCTTGAAAGTCTCAAGTGATGATGCTCCCACAACAGCACCACAGGTAGGAATGGAACCACTATGAAACAATGCCTCCAAGTTTCAACTCACAGAGTTACCTCAATATGATTCTACATCAACAGCATCAAAAAATGCTAAATAGAAGAATCAACAGAATGATACTATCTAGGGCAGATAATCAAGATATAAGGTTAATTACCAAAGTAACCAAGCTATTTTCTATGCTGGTCTATGATGGATCCAGAAAAATATCCAACATCCATTATTACCACAATTCACTAGTTATCAGTTCATCAAATCCTGTCCAAAAATGGAATGTTGAGAGTAGATATTTCTGGATCCTCTTCAACCAAGGTCAGATCACTGATATCTTCAAATCTGTTGTCTTCTTTCTTTCCATTAATGTGACATCCATTACTCTCTTAACCCATTCCAACATTCTTGACCAGCTTGCTTGTGAGACTCACTAAGAACAAAGATCAAAAGGGCAGATAATCAAGAAAATAGCTTGAAGAACTTTGTCAATCTCCTCAAGTCTCACTGGTGAAAGTGATTCTATAGTAAATAATCATATGGTGTGCTGACAAACTCTCCTAATTTTGGCAGACTTTAGCAATTTTGCCAATAAAGTGCATGACAAAGTCATTGTTTTGCTTCTGCCAGCAAGAACTTGACTGTATAATTCACAATCTTTGGAAAAGTTCAGCTGGGTAATTCAGTGGGACACAGTGGGTTCTTTGACACCATAATTAGTGCTATGAACACAAACGTTTTTGCCCTCATAAGTACCCCATACATATTAAGTGCAATTATATTCATATTGAGACTTTTAATATATATATTTCAATTATATCTCCCCCCATTTCATTCCTGTGTGCTTTTCACTAAACAAAGGAGCCCTGTGAACTCTCACTACTTCTATGATGAAGGTTTCAATAGTGGAGGAGGGATGTTAAGTTGATCAGAAAACTCCATAAAGCTTTCAGGAACTGCTACAATTTCATAAGTCTTAGGAAGCATGCTAGATCCTCACTCCTGAAGATAGAATTGGCAATCTGTCCAAATCATAGCAGGAAGTAATCCAGTCATGACAGAGAATAACTTTCCCTCTTTAACTATCACTTCACTTTCCAGCAATTGGAAAAAAAAAGATAAACCGCTGCATAGTGATCCAGGATCACCAGCATGGGCATTGAGATCCATAAGCAGTCCTAAGTTTCTAAGAACCATATTGGAGAGCACCAGTGTAATCAATTGTTGGACTAGCAACAAAGTACTCAGTTTCCCTGTCCCCCCACCCACCACAAAGTATAGTTGCTGGAGAATCTGATTAATGGAGAGGGTATGTTTTCCCTACAGATGACTGTAATTCTACCTCACAATCTACCTTGATGCGGTACAATATCTCCAGGCAGGCTTATATGGGTTAAATTCAGGCCACCCAGCTCTCCTATTCTGGTCTCTATAACATAACCAGACCAGATTGCTGATCCACAAGAAGATCATGGATAGAAAATACTTTTATAGTGAACTAATCTGGCATTCAGCAACTGAATCAGGAGGTGTGTAAACCAACCGGTTTGACTATTGGATCTTGGTAACTCAGACCTAAGAGTAGCCCTAAGGGTACTATATCTTCTGTGTCTGGGAAGAATGTTACAACCCCAACCCCCTTTCTTTTTCCTGGCCCACAGGTTGCCTATCCCTTGGGTATTGCAAGAAAATATGAGTCCAAGATAACCAGCAAGTGCACCCTACTAATGATGGCATCCAAACATACGTTTGTAGATTTGGCTGAGTTCCTAATCCTTTAACAGCAGTCTGATGTGCAATAATTAAACATGTATAATAATTAAACATGTACTGGGATGAAGAAAAAGTGATGGGGAAAATTTCACTTGCTTCATTTCCTCCCACTCCAGGTGGTGAAGATATATTACCCATCAGGTTACATAATCAAGTTAGGTTGCTTTTGCAGTCCTTGGGAGTATAGACTTGAGAGGTTTACGAAAGCCGAAGCACTTTCGTTGGCTGCCTTCCACTATCCAGTATCTGGAAAGACTTTCATTTCAAAACACACAGAACAAGAAGAAGCAGCTCCCTCTTACTAAGATCAAGCACACAAGATGCTATTTAAGCTGTGAAAAGCCAACACACTATAAGTATTGCCAGCAAGGTCGCATGCAATAAAAGAAACTCTGTCTAAGAGCTGAAGAGACCAAACTAATCCACTCATACAATATTCTAGAAAGCAGTAAAGCTGGATCCATGTTGCCATACAGGTTTGAATTCTTTCCTTTAAAGGAGTACAATAGTTTTGAGAAGTGACTCCTCCCTAAGAGGGAGGGAGTGGGGAATCCATCTGCAAAAGCAAACCTGAAATGCAACTTTCAGATGGTTCCAAACTGCTGGGAAGACCTGACACTGTTTTTTCATCTCTTTCCTGCATGGCTGAAAGTAGCTTAACCTCAATTACATAACTTTGCACGTTCATTCTGAGTACAAAGAGACAGCAATGAGCTAGAAAACCCTGAACAGTCAATAGTGAAAGTTCTTGAACTGGCAAGGCAAGAGACATACAAATAATACAAGACAAAGACAAAGACAATCTTTTCCTAGCCAGAACAAAATTATATATTCACTACTACTGAAAATAATTGATGGAAGTTCTTATAAGCTAAGGTAGCCTAATCCATCCAAACAATAATGTTACGTATAAATATGCTTGTATTTATTGGGCAGGGGTGTTCAGAAGTGGCTTGAGCTTTTTAAGCTGAATAGGACTGCCTAGAACTGGTTCATAAAAATTCTGGCTTAATGGTTCTAAGTTGGTTTTTTTTTTTTTAAATTATGTGGTTAATGAAACAATTTATTAAACAGGGAACTCAGACTGGTCACAATTCTCTACTTAGCTGTCCAATGGGTGTGATTTTAAAAAAAAGTCAAGATGGCGGAACAAAATGTTTCAATCAAACTTCTGGTTGTTGTTGTTTTAATGTGATACACATAAAAAAAGGGATGGGGCTTCACCTTTTTGATCACATCCCTGTTATTGACTCAGAAATCTAGGTTTACTATCATGCTAGGCAAGCTAGTATTCCCTATGGCAGCTGTACATTAAATGGTTTCTTTAAGGTCGTCCAGACTGTTCTGTAGATCTAGATGAAGAAAAGCTAGCATCTCTCACAGATGGATGCCCAGTTTCTGCCAAAAGACCACAGTTTCAACAAAGAACATCTAGTAAGTAGGATTCAAATTTGCAGTTGTATTTGGCATATTGAATGTGGGGTTAGTTCTGGCTCTGGGAATCTCAATGGTTTATTTACCGAGAAAGTTATTCTTTTTCTTCCCTAATGAAATATCTGCCAATTGTCTAAGCAAGTGACAGTATATGGCTGCTCTTGCTTAGTTTGGGCTCCCAAGCAGAGTTGGCTTGGTGGCATCTGGCTTGGAGGCCTCCAGGGACTACTAGAATTGTAATTCAACTGGGAAGTTAAGAAATCATCCTAGAAGAAAGCGGTAGCAAACCACTTTGTACTGATGCCAAGAAAACTAGATCGGTATTTCTGCGAATCTACCAGAAGCCAAAATAAGTCAAAGGAAGCTTTAACTTAAGCTATGTGGCATTGCACTGTAATATTTGTTCTAAACATGTCTCATTGAATACATTTGGTTCATATATGCTTAAGTGCAAGTAAAGATTACACACCATAATGGCTATGCTATAACCATAAGCCAACTACTGAACTGAACAAGTCAGAATTGCTTTAGTCCAATATGTGAAATTGATACGTTTGTCCGCTCTTGAATTATTAGCATTAATTTAAAATCAAGGTGCAATTTTGCCAGGAGAACAAGGCAGGTGAAATGTTTATCCTTCCATGGGAGATTTAATTTATAAATATTCACTGCTAGGCTTAAGCATTTCGGTTATAAAATCTTTTAATGCAATAAATCATTTATAGTTAAAATGTAAATTTCATGCATGTCACTTTATGTTCTGAGTAATCCTATTCCTTAGCTGAAGAAGGACGATAGTATCAATGCAGAATTACAGAATTCTGATATCTGTTGTTAATAAACCCTGTTACTGAGGCATGAAGAGATGAATTCACTTCAGGTTTATGTAACTTTAACTGAAGTTAAATTCAGGTGTGCTTTTATTCTCCAAGGGCCTTGGGAATATGTTATATCCTATTCTAACCAATAGAAGTATGCATTTCATCAATAAAAATGAACACTAGTCAACCCTCAATTACACATGGTATTCTGCTACAAGCAGAACTCACAAGACACTAAAAACACTCCTCTCCAACAACTTCATTTTACCACCTGCCTTCAATTTATACTTTTATTAACCAGTCATTAGCCAGACATTGCTTTAGGTTTATTTGTCTGGTTGACAACAAGTGAAACTGAAGGCCAGTGAGACAAAATTCCTTGACAATGGCCTCTTTTAGGGGGACAACTGGAGAGACAATAAGGAGGAACAATTGGACAAACAGTTGCAATCAGTTGCTAAGCTATGTCAACCACGTCATTCAAAAGTGATATAAGAAGTAGATTTCGTATCATGTCTCTTTTGAATAAAGAGAGAATTAGGTGCTTATTGTAATACTGGCAAACAAACAAACAAAAATGATCTCATAGATAAAAGGTAAAGATGCTTGAACAATTGGACCCATGTGGCCACAATCCAGGAAAGGGTTACAGATTAACTACAGCCTGAAAGCTGAAATCACATCATTGCTTACTTATAATATCAACCTCAGCATTTGCAAGCGGAGGCAGGTTAGGTGAGGAAAAGGCACTGAAACTCCCTGCATCCATCTTAGTCACCCGGTTTCCCCTGTACAGTTTATTATCAAAGTACAGGCACACCTACAAGGATGAGAAAAAAAGCATGTCAGTGTGCAAACCTTATAATTAAAAGATCCAGCAGATTAAAACATACACACACATAAAGTTGACTTTTCTTTCTATACAATGAAAGCTTCTTTAGAGAGAGTTATAAATATAATTAGGGTTATGTAGGAGGGTTTTAATCCCTTGGCTGCTTTGAAAAGTGCTATGTCTCTTTTGGATTTTGATAACAAAATACAGGTAAACTCCTTGTGAGATTTCCTTCCAAGAACAGGTTTGGCAGCTCTCAAGGTTTGTGACGGATCGCTGAAGTTAAAGATATTTTTAAAGGGGATAGAATGGCTTTTAATAATGTGCAAAATCCCCCCAGAAGGGTTGATGGTCGCGACACAGCAGACAAAATTGGGTTATTTAGAAAGGCAAGTAGAAAGTGAGTCTACCTAGATATCAGTCAGGCTTCTGGGTTTCCCTCTGAGCAGATTGTCTCAGCCTATTGGGGGTTATGACACTACAGATTGATCCCAATAGAAATTCAGAGTGGGAAACCTTTTACTAAGTAACTCCCCATCACACTACACCAGGGTCAATGTTGAGGAATACTAAAAGCTGTATACCAGACACATGTGGAAGATCATAGATTCATCACATCTGAAATAATCTATGCATTTTCCTATCATATTTTATTCAGATAATTGGTAATTTTCAAGAGTGATGAAGTTGATTTTTGACATTTATTTTTTGGTGGCTTTATATTAAGCAATGTCACACTAAAGTAGAAGGACCTTTATAGTAGTAGCAACTTTAAAAAAAACTAATTGCGAGAATAGGCAGTACCTATACAACCATTAAAATGATTAGGAAATCCAATATTCTTATGTGTACTGCAGGAAACTACTATTGGTAATATTAGAACTCATTGGCTCCAACATTCCAGCAGAATCTGCTTTCCTGTAATTTCGTGTTCCTTGTCCAGTGCCAAGAACTGGACAACAGAAGTAGGAATCTCACCAATGCAAAACACAAGCTATTATTTCCCATTAGAATTGTCAACGAAGATACTGAAGTGATGGTTAGTTTTTGCCTTTTAGGATCAGCTATCAACAGTAAAAGAGTTAGCAGCTGAAACACTCTGCAGACTTGCACTTGGTAGAGTAGCAATCAGGGTCTTGGAAAATATATCCTGAGGTTGGTATATATTGGTACCTATTGTTAGGAATATGGGTCACCTAACAGCTATTTGGGTTAGAAATATATATAAACCAGGATAAACATTTTAAAACTGTATCTTTAAGAAAATGCAAAACTGTAATTAGGTGTGGTTTCTCAAACGGCCATAAGATGGAGCCAGAAACCTGGGTTGTTTTGGTCTTAGTCTCAGAAGAGAGTGTGAGTGTATCTTTGTTTCCTTCTGTTGGAAAGTATTGCCATTGCTCCATTTTTCCTAATTGACTGATATTTTCTGGATTTAGTGTAAGTCTGTTACTGAACTGTTTTTTGACACTGGACTTTGATATTTGGATTATCCCTGGATTGAAAACTGACTGATTTAACTTGTGAATGACTTTGGATTGCTTATTTGGACTTTGCTTAAACCTTTCTGGAAGTAAAAACCTACATTTACTGTACAGTGTATCTGTGTGCTCTGTGTGTATTATTCCAACACTACTCTCTATACGTCTCCCTGTATGCGCTCATTCTTCTAACGGGGAATTACCTCAACACCTATAAAAAAATTCTCTGTGACATTCTCTAAAAGTGAAATAGCAAATATTGATGCTTTTGAACTTTGGTATTGGAGATTTCTGAGACATCATTTATATCTAAGAAATTGAACAAATGGATCACTGAACAAATCAACCCAGTGTTCTCACACAAGGCACAAAAGATCAGGCTTAGATTATCATACTCTGAACATATTATGTAAGACTAACTTTCAAGAGAAGCTCTATTGCTGGGAAAGATGAAAGGGAAATGGATGACAAATGGAAAAAGTGGATGGGCTCAATTACAGCATTTTACAGCACTGTTGGAAAACATGAAGGTTTAGATTGGGGACACACATCATGGATAAAATCTATGTATGTGGTCATGAAGAGTCAAGATCAATTTGATGGCACCAAATTGCTTTCCATCATTTGAAAAGTCCAGCTCTATAGAGGCAACCCAAAAGTGAATTTTTCTTTTTTAGCAGCCCTATAGAATGGGTGGCATGGTGTTTCAATGGTTAAGAAGCTAGGCTCATTGCCTGGAAAGCCAGCAGTCCAGGTTTGAGACCCAAGTGCCATGTGATGGGATGAGTTCCCATTCTCACTCCAGCTCCTGCCAACCCAGAAGTTTGAAAACATGCAAAATGCGAGTAGATGAATAGGTACCACTTTGGTGGGAAAGTAACAGCGCTCCATGATGTCATGCTGGCCACATGACCACATAAATGTCTTCAGACAGTTCTGGCTCAGTTCTGGCCTTGAAATGGAGATGAGCACTGCCTCCTATAGTCAGCAACAATTAGCAAAAAAGTAAAATCTGCAGGGACTCTTTTTTTTTATAGAATCATAGGGCTAGAAGGGGACCTTGGAGAGCTTCTAAAATCTAATCCAATCCCCTGCCCAAGGCAGGAGTCCTTATTCCACCCTGAACAAATATTTATCCAATCTTTTCCTAGAAACCACCAGCAATGGAATACCCACAAATCTGCAATACAAACTGTTTCACTGACTAATGCTTCTCACTGTTAGGAAATTTCTCCTTAGTTCCAGGGTGGATCTCTCTCCTAGCTTCTACCCATTGTTTCTTGTTCTGCTCTCAGGTGCATTGGAGAATAAGTCAACCCCACTTCCCTATTGGAAGACTGCTATCATGCTAAGCCTTCTCTTCATTAGACTAACCATATCTAGTCCCCTTAGTCATTCCTTGTACAGTTTAGCCACCAAACCCCTTACCACCTTTGTTGCTTTTTTTGCACTTTCTCTCTCTCTCTAGAATTTCAGTATCTTTTTTGTATTGTGGCAAGCAGAACTGGATGCAGTATACCGAGTGTGCCCTTACTAGTGCAATATAGAGTGGTACAATCAATTCCTGTCATCTTGATGCCATCCCTGTGTTGATGCAGCCTAAGACTACATTGTTGTTGTTGTTTTGGCAGCTTCAGTGTACTGCTAGCTCATACTTAAGCAGTGGTCCACCACACCTGAATTCCTCTCATTGGTACTACTGTTGAGCCAGGTACTGCCTATTTTGTACCTGTGTATTTGGTTTTCCCTGCTTTATAGTAATATTGAATCAATAGTGGATCAAGTATTTTATATTGATATATTTGTTTTTGTTTTTTAATTAAAGTTCCCTCTAATTGCTGTTTTGTTGCTATTTGCATGCTCTGATATTATTTTTATAAATCAAAATATTTCTGAAACGACCTCCGCACCCCCCCCCCCCAGTTAGGATCTACAGCATAGCCCTTACAGGGAACAAAGGGTCTAAAAGCAAACAAATAAAAATAAAAATGAGCAGACCTCAGGAATTACAAACTGGCCCGCAATCAACAGTGCCCCCAACAGGTTGGCTCTGCCATCATTCCTCAGTTCATATATTGGTATCTAGAAAAGAGAAAAACGATAACCAATTGCCATTCAAAAAAAAATCACACGCACTCAGCAGCAAGAGAGAGCAACTCCAGTCAACATAATACAAAGCGAGTGTAAAGCCATGCATAATTTATGAAACATTCTCTTAACACATGATTTATTGGAACATGGATGCATTTCTTCATCTCAACTATGGCAGATGGTGGGATTTCTTGTTTGGAATGTAAAATACTTTCTCCCACACCTCATGAAATTATTCTTGAATTTTACCATATTCTTTTTGTTGGAGTGAGAGAGGGAATAACTCAAAGGGGAAGTGGGGTCCCTGCAATCCTCCTCAACATCTAGCCTATTCCTTTGCATTTTATTTGTAAGATTTAGCTAATACAAAAGTCAAATTCCCACCAGAGGTTCATGACAATCAGGAACAGTCTTATGGCAAGGAATTAAATAGCAAATGGTCTATAAAAGTAAGATATTTTACTGGATCCCCTTTTAATTGTCCTTTCTTCACAGTAACCACCATAAAGAGCTAAGATGGTTTTTTGGTAGTGGTTAAATGAAAGGGATTCATTACTTCTTTCCAAAACATTGTTCCCTGATAGAAATCATCCCTTTAAAACTGTTGCAACCCAGCAACTATAATGCCAAGTGTAAGGAGAAACAATTTGAATCAGGAAAAGGGAGAAGGTTAAAAAATAAAACAACAAACTTTCAGCAGTACCAATATCTCAATCAAACTACCGTATTTTTCAGACTATAAGAACTTCCGAACTATAAGAAGCACCTAGTTTTTTGGGGAGGAAAACAAGAAAAAAAAATCTGCCTCTGCCTCCCCACAATTTGCTTCCTTGCAGCAAATAGCAAACAGCCTGGTCAGCTTCAGCACAGCCTGATTTAGCATGAGCAGCTGATTGTCGGTTGGATCTGCTTCCCGGGATACTGACAGTCAGCTGTTCCAGTCTGCAGGGATTGCCATTGCCTATCCCTTGATTTAGGATGAGCAGCTGATTGTCGGTAGGATCTGCCTCCCGGGATACTGACAATCAGCTGTTCCAGTCTGCAGGGATTGCCATTGCCTATCCCTTGATTTAGGATGAGCAGCTGATTGTCGGTAGGATCTGCCTCCCGGGATACTGACAATCAGCTGTTCCAGTCTGCAGGGATTGCCATTGCCTATCCCTGCCTCCGCGCACCCCATGTGCCCTATTTTTGGCCTTTGTGTGTCCATTTCTGGCCTCCATGCACCCTGTTTTTGGCCTCCACACCAATCCAACCAACAATCAGCTGGTCATGCTAAATCAGGCAGTGCTGAAGGTGACCAGGCTGTTTGTTGTTTGCTGCAAGGAGGCAAATTGCTGGGAGGCAGAAGCCGAAGGGTGGGGGGCAGCAGATGGGTGGGGCTTCAGCAATATTCATGATATAAGCAGTGGTGGTATTCAAATAATTTAACAACCGGTTCTCTGCCCTAATGATTTCTTTCAACAACCAGTTCACCAAGCTGCTCAGAAAGTTAACAACCGGTTCTCCCAAATTGGTGCGAACTGGCTGAATCCCACCACTGGGTATCATATGCACAAACATTTCCACCCACTTTTTTTGGGGGGGAGGAGTGCGTCTTATACACCAAAAAATATGGTAACTGTCTTTCAGGATATCACCCAGAGAGGGAAGGAGCCCATCAAATGGCTAGTGTGATCTGCTGTCATCGGGGCGGGGTGGGAGGGAGTTGGTTTTTGTTTTTTTGTTTTGTTTTTGTTTTCCCAAATTTTGTTCTATTGTACTTTACTAATTTATTTGATTCTTTTTGTTAGTTTTTATTGTTCTTTATTTTTATTTTTTGTTTTAAATATGGTTTTACATTGTGTAAGCTGCCTCGAGTCACCATGGGCGAATAGGTGGCAATATAAATCAAATAAATAAATAAATATTTTCAATTTAAAAAAGAACATCATACAAGGTCATGAATTGTCTCATTTCTCATTCACTGTATCCCATGTTCAAATAGGGGTGGGGAAAAATGTAATAAGTAAGAATTAAAAAACGTATCTTCTAAACATAAATGTATTGCTTAAATGAAAATTTCTTACCTGAGATCCTGTCAAGATTACAGTTTTGCCCAGGTTCTCACATATGAAGGACAATGCTGAAGATGTATAAGCCATTGTGTCTGTGCCATGGAGGATCACAAATCCGTCATACTTCTCATAGTTTGCCTGCCAATTTAAAAAAAATGATTATGGTGAGAGAAACAGTCAAAGGGACAAAGTAATCAGTATTTAAATAATACAAACTGTTTGAGAATTGTGGGGAATACAACAGTATTTAAGGGTCAAGTTGAGGTAGACAGATTTCATGCTTCTTGCATTTATATCAATACAATCAACACCAACCAAGCACAAAAATTATTAATTTAGAATTAAATAGCAGAGGGCAAGATAATATAAAATCTGTCCACCTCAATGTAATTTAGTTTGCTTTCAGTACCACAAGAAAATGAAACTGAGCTCTCATTTATAGTAGAGGTGTTCTTTTAGTGCAGATGATATTAGAATTTCTCTGATCTCTAAAAAGTAGGTAGAGATGAAAAAATTGTCTGTCCAAATGCACTTTTAAAAGGTTATCATGAACAAACATTCCAAAATGGTGTCCACTACTAGATGAGTTGGATGTGTTGCCAGTTAGAGGATATTCAAGATGGAGAAATGACCGAATGTTGGAGACTTACGATCTGATCTCTATCAGGCAGGTCTGCCTGTCCATGTAGAATAAATACTTTTTTCCCATCCTCATACAAATGGATGCGAAAACATAAATTGGAAAATAAAAACAAAGGAAGGACTTGAAAAATCTCAGCAGATACCCTTTATATCTGACCAATATAAAAAATGTGATCAATAATCTCTTCACCAAGACAAATTCCTTGTGTGTCCAATCACACTTGGCCAATAAAGAATTCTATTCTATTCTTATTTATTTGAATATGCCCATCTAGCTTCTAAGAAAAAAACCATAATTATTTCTTAAAGAATACAGACAACATAAAATCTAATGAGGTTTTTTTCAGTCACTAATTATGACAACATTAAAAGACTTGTTCTTCGGTGTATAAATATTAATGATATGTCCTTAACCAGAGGAAGACTGCTAATTAAGAAAAGCTTAGCAGTAGCTTTAAAACAGGAATGTTAACATATGTAAATGAATCATATGGTCTGATTCCTTGTTCTTGCTTTTACTTTGGGGATTATACCATTTATGGGAGCAGACTAAGCAAACTGGAGCTATTGTAATAGTGGATACAGAAGAAATGCCATCCTTAACAGGCACTAAATGCTAATGGAAGACTGCCCTCATCTGTTCAAAAGACAGTACAGAAAATACACATACATACACATACACAGAGTTTTCTTCAAAGAAAATTAGAAATTTACATAGTCAAAGAATGAATAGGCACTTTTTCTATTAGGGCCAGAAATACAGATGCAGTTGGATGTACTTTGTCTCCCAAGTGGCTAATAGTAAATTCTAAGATATCATTTGCCAATCTTAAAATAATATAATTAGTAGTACCCAGAATCAAATCATTGATTTCTCTGTTCCAGGACTAATTGTCTGACAGGCAATAGGTTTCTAAGATTTCAAGCAAGCTCTTCTCATCACCTGACTTCTTTTAAATTGGAGATGCCATGTCTATTGCCACTGTACTATGACATCTGACCTCCTATAATCTGAATGACAACATTATTTATATCTAATTATTTTTTCTCTGAGGTAGAATTGGCAACGATTTCTTTGTTTTCATGCCTGAAATAATTACAGTTTTCAATGGAGCAAAGGAAAGTAGATCTAAAGTAGATCAAATTATAGGAGGCTTTCAAATTAGCAAGGATTTCTGGCTTACAATGGCAAATGTATTTGGAAATATTAATTTGTTATTTATTCTTTTATTTGTCTAACAACAAAGTTCTCTGGGCAGATTACAAAATCATGCAGTCAAAATAGTCAGAAATATTAATATAGCAAGATGGATAAAAAGTCATAAGTTATAATAATTATTATTTTTTAAAAAAAGAAATATCTTCAATATCTGGCCTGGTATTAATTGCTTAATTTTCTCAGTTAATTTAATTTATAATTGGAATCACACATCCCAATTAGTCATTAGTTTACTTATATTTGGCTTCCTGAAAAGACCCACCATTGGTTGCGTTCATACACCACCCAGCCTAAATCAAACAACCCACATGATGGTTTAGCATGATGTGTGAACTCACCAATCTGTAAAAATTATAATGTAATAACTTGTGACATTTTGCTGAGCTGTCCTCCTGGGTATGATTCTACCTCCAGGAGTAACTATTTTACATTTAGTTCCCATTGGAGTTTATTTACACCACTCTGCACTGTGAAAGAATCAGAATTAACCATCCTTTAATGAATCCATCCAAAATGTAACTCACTGGTTCGAGCATGATTTTAAATTAGAAATGAGCAAGCTGAAATTGGGGAGGGAGGGAGGGAGGGAGGGAGGGAGGGAGGGAAGGAAGGAAGGAAGGAAGGAAGGAAGGAAGGAAGGAAGGAAGGAAGGAAGGAAGGGAAAGGGATTGGCTCAAAGTTACCTACCTGGTTTTCATGCCTAACGCAGGACTAGAATTCACCAATCTCCTGGTTTTTAGTCTAGTGCCTTCCTCACTACACCATTTATGATTAGGGTTATGATTCTCATCATAGACATATTTTATTTATACTGTATGTTTGTGTATATATTCTATTGATAATTTATCCATACAGGATTGAAAACATCTCAGTGGACGATTGGAGCCATATGTAAGCCTAAATAATATAAATAAATATCTTGAAACTTACATACATACATACATACATACATACACACACACACACACACACACACACACACACACACACACACACATTACATACATCACATGACATTTACTAATCAAACAACAATTTCAAACATGGAAAACATAATCCAATTGTTCACAATGGCCATCTTCTCTAGATCTAGCTATTTTCTCTAGCTATTTGTCTAGCTATTTTCCAAAGCCCTGAAGCCAGACAAGGAATAATGTATGGAAACTGAACAAGGAGAGATTCAACCTAGAAATAAGGAGACATTTTCTGACAGTGAGAGCAATCAACTAATGGAACAGCTTATCCTCAGAAGTTGTGGCAGCTTCATCACTGGAAGTTTTCAAAAAGAGACTGTCATCTTTCAGAAATTCAGAGACTTTCAAGACTGTCATCTGTCAGAAATGGTGTAGGGTCTCCTGCTTGGGTGGGGAGTTGGACTAGATGATTTACAAAGTCCCTTCCAACTCTGTTAATCTGCTAATCTACTATGGTCTGTTAAAACTGCGGTGTTTTTATGCACCTTCAGCAGGGGTCCAAATGGAGGTATACTAGCAACTACAGCTTACAGGACTTGCAACTAGACACCTACATAGTAATTTGTAAGTGCCAGATTGATAGGATAATTCTAAAGCCCTTTTAGTTGAGAGAGAAATATCAGAACAAAGGAAAAGAGCACCGACCCACTGAATAAGTGCATACCCAATGGCCACACTTTGATTTTGTAACATTGAACATTTAATCTCCCTCCACTGCCCTTTATCTCTTTCACCAATGCTAATCATCAAATAAATAAGTGAACAGTCATTTATTTATCACACAACTCTGCTTTCTTATGCACCAAGACTGTTGAGATTGCACAACATTTCAAGTGAGGATAGTTGAGGAAAAAGTCATGTAATCAATCTGCCATAGGGAAGGACCACTCTTGCAAAGGGAACACAGTGGTACCTCAGAGGAAAAGAGAATTGGGACTTAGGAGGCAGAAACTCAAGATCTCACATGCTGGACTTCTCGGGGATGTCCTCAAATATAACACTAAATAAATAAAGAGATAATTATGAAGTCCAGTATTTAAATTTGCCTCACGGATGCTTTTGAACTCTGATGTTGGAGAAGACTCCTAAGAGCACCACGGACAGCCAAGAAAACAAACCAATAGGTCATTGAACAGATCAACTCAAAGTTCTCACTTGAGTCACAAATGATCAGGCTGAAATTAACCTTCAGATATCTTATGCAGAGGTCTAGCTGTTGTGCAGGGAAAGGGAAGAAGAAGACAACCAACCAAAAGGTGGATAGTGTCAGCTACTAGGAAATAAGTGCACTATTGGAAGATCCAAAAACCAGGTTAGGAACGGACTGTTATGGAAGAAATCTATCCATATGGTCACTAAGAATTGATAGCAACTCAACCATACCTAATCAATGCATCAAAAGTGCACTACTGCATACCAGATATTTGATTTCTACTAACAAATGAAAATGATTTTTTTGTAAACCCCTAATACATTATCTTCTGGAAGCTCAAACATATACCAAAGAACAGAAACATCAGTACAAATACACCCTATACAATTTATACACCTTATACAATTCAGATAGACCCAAACTGGCTGGGAATTCTGGGAGAAACAATCCTAACGAAGCAATTATCAGTCCTTAGGACTTCCTTTCCCAAACCTGCTACTTTTAACTCCTCTGAACAGAAACTTCAGTGATTAAATATTTCTGTGTCCAGAGAACATGTTCTTTATCAACAAAGTTATGGGGTATGACACTCATCATTCCACTGAATTCTATTTTTAAATATTCATTGTGTTTCAATAATGACAGATTGCTCTGTAAATTGCTTATTCTTCTGCAAATGCTGGCTGGCATGCCATCTGTAAATTTTGCAGAGCAAAAAGCAGCAATATACTACCACCTTGTGGTCATATGAATTTTAGCAGAAAGGTTTTAAAAACCTGTTTTAAGTGAGTCATAGAATTACAGAACTGGAAGTCACTCAAAATTACATCAGCTTTCCTTCTCCTCATTTCTTTTTCTAGTGTTTTTTAAAGTGTGATCCTAGAGGTAATATAAAACTCTTTAAGAGGTCCATGAAATCACCATTAATTTGCCAGATATTGCAGCTACAGGTAGGTAGTCCTCGACTTACAACAGTTCACTTAGTGACCATTCAAAGTTACAACGGCACTGAAAAAGTGACTTATCCCCATTTTTCACACTTATGACCGTTGCAGAATCCCCATGATCAAAATTCAGATGCTCATATTTATGATGATTGCAGTGTTCCGGGATCATGTGATCGGTTTTTGCAACCTTCTGACCAGGGGTGGGATGCAAATATTTTTACTACTGGTTCTGTGGGCTGGGCTAGGTGGGCGTCGCTAGGTGGGCGTGGCCATGTGGCTGGATGGGCGTGGCTTCTTTCTTTTTTTGCAGCACACCCCTCCCTACCCCCCATTCTCCTTTTTTTTTGCTTCCTGGGCCTCAGGGAAGAGGCCGTTGTTGCTCCCAGGAGGCTTCCCTGAGGCCCAGGAAGCCAAAAACGGAGCACGGGGTGGGTGGGGTTGTAGTCAGGGAAGCCTCCTGGTGAAGCAGTAAGACAGTGAGGGGAATCCCGGCACAGCTGATCGTCGGAACAGCTGATCGTTGGGAAGAAAAAGAAAAGAAATACTGATTCAGCTGAACCAATAGCTGTTTTTTTACTAGCAGTTCAGCCGAACTGTAACATTTTTTTACTACCGTTTCACCCGAACCGAGGCGAATACCACCACTGCTTCTGACCAACAATGGGAAATGAAGATTCCCTTAGCAATCATGTTACTAACTTAACAAATGCAATGATTCACTTAACAACTGTGACAAGAAAAGTTGTGAAACGGAGCAAATTCACTTAACAAATGTTTCACTTAGCAACATAGATTTTGCATTCAATTGTGGCCATAATTTGAGGGCTACCTGTATTTAACTCAACATTATTCTTTATCATTTTTATCTGTTAAAATTACAGTTTTTTTCATAAAAACATTTTATTTAAATCAACATCTAATGGCTTTAATGTTGTTATTTTACATGATTCAATTCTACAAATGCATCCATTTTCATTTTTAATTCAATTAATATAACCCATACAGACCAAATCTTTTTTGCGGTTGGTCCTCTATAATTTTTAGAAGTGGGAAGAACAAAATATTTAAGAAACAGTCCTAGAGCAATCTTGGAATCAGGATCCTAGTTTTTAGAATAACATTTGTGTATAAAAAAAGGATTGTTTAAGAGATGCTGGGCCATAACTATTGTTATTTCAATGACATTCTCATGAGTTTGCTCCAAACCATTCCTCAGAAAAGAAATCAATAATAAAGTGTTGGAAGTTAAAACCCACCCCTCTCCTAGGAAAATGAAATATTTTAGGATCTACTAAAAAGGCAGAATATTTCCCCTAAAAAGAAAAGTAGAAACTCAGCCCCCACCCCCACCTTTGCTAATAGGCCATTTCTCAGGCGTGGGCCAGTCTATTTTACATAACAAAGATCTACTCCAGGTAGAGCCATAATAGGAATTGTCCAAAGCCCTTTCATTACATTATCATCCAGCAAGGCTCAACCAAGCCTGGAACTCCGGACAGCCTACAGAGTTGCCCCTGCATGGCCCCATGGGAGTCTGACAACCAATCAGAATACGAGCTCAAATTCAAATCCCAGCAGAGAGCATAAAGCCAAGGGACTCTCAGTATCTCTTCCCTTTTTTCTGCCCAGGAACCCATCCTGTTCATCAATAAACCATATTTCCAAACAGTCACCATGTTTCCAGTGTCTTTCTTCCCCACCTGGAACTGATCCCAGAAGGATATTTCTTCCAACAAAAGGAAATAGAGAAAATGGAAGATGCCATATATTAGTATGAGTTTAACAGACAGCCATGTGAATCACACAACTTGTCAATTAAGCGAATTAGTTGGCTTTGACTATGTAATCATCTCAGTTAAAAATTAGGGATTTGAAAGAACTGAAGTTTTGGAGCTGTATTAGGCAATTGATCAGAAATAATATCTGAGTTACTGATCACAGAGTGATTGTGTATCTGTGACCAACAGCATATTATTTAAAAAAAAAATTACCTCAAGGCAGCTGGCAATTTTGTCCCATTCAGACGGTGTCATATTTGAAGAATCTAGTAGAGGAGAAAGTTCCAGGATGGTGTAGATAATTCTTTTATCCTGGTTGGAAGAACTGTCATAAAAAAAAAATCTTCTGAAATAAGCTGTTTTAATGATACTCTTTTTCAGATGACTGGACAAAGGTATCAAGTTATAGTTGATGAGAAAATCTATAAACAGAATGGCTTTCATGCAAGATATTCCTGGCAACTTGTGAAGGGTTGACCTGGTACAGATGCAAATAAACTTCAACACCTACAGTCATTCTGAAGTTGGGCAGCACCTAAACTGAATAAATAAATTAAATTAAACCCCTATACCCCTCCTTGACTGTCACTGTGCAAATTCATTTCCCTCTCCGTCAGCCTCCTGAGGCTCCACTATTCCACATTGTTCTAATATCTTTTAATTCTCTGTACCCATCCTCAACCTCCAACTTTACCAACTCCACAAAATAGAAAACCCCAAATCCTGTTTTGCACTAAGTACACAAGAGTGCCATCTTTTTTAAAAAAAGAAATGTTTATCTGTACTAAAATAGTGAGGTTTTCCTTTAAAAATCGGCATTAATTTAAACTAATTCAATCATTTTCCATCTATTTGATATGGTATCTATTCTATAATTGTCTGATTTGGTACAGCAACCAAACAGGAGAGGTTCACAGACTCCAAATGGATATTAAGACTGCAGAAAAAACAATTGCAACCAGCCTGCCTTCCATAGAAGGCCACTACATTGTGAAGGTCAGAAGGAGAGCTGAGAAGATATCTGCAGACCCCTCACATCCTGGTTATCAACACCTTCCCTCAGAATAGCATTATAAAGTATTGCATGGCAAAACGACTAGGCAAAGGGAAAAAATTTTCCCTCATGTCTTCATGCTCTCAACACTTAATTCTCTCAGTGCTGCCTTATATCTATTAATCCATGTATTGTGGCTGTGGTATCTTCTTTGCTCCCCCTTTTATTGGTAATATTATTATTATTCTATTGCTTTGCATGTACATTGAGTGCTTCTGTATGGAGACAAATTCCTTGGGTGTCTAACCACACTTCGCCAAATAAAGTATTCAATTTAATTTAATTTTAGTTAATTTAGATAATTGGCCAGGTATTACAATTTTATTTCTTCAAACCGCAAAGGGATTAGCTCAGGATTTGGGTGGCTCCAATCCCAATATATCTGAAGAGTCCCAGGTTGGAAAGGGTTATTCTAGACACAATTTTAAATATTTTTTTAAAAAATATCCAGGATGCTTCAAGGAAATTCAAAAACTCATTAAATGAAAACATTCCAGTATTCCAAATACATACGGAAGTACCAAAGTGTTAACTCCAAGGCGGTTATCTAGTTGTGTTTCCTTGGCATATGTTGCATCATGAAGTATGGTCATCTTTTTCAGAGCTTCTGCAAGCTTGTTAGCTTCAGGGACAAGACCTGAGAAACAAAAAAAAATCATGAATAAAACAATGTTCTCTGAATGATCATCTGAACTTTGAGACTGAGATGCAGGTCGGTAGTAGAAACATGGTTCGCATGAAGATAATTCCAGGTTCATTCCTTGCATCTCCATTTAAAGCTAGACATATTCTTGCCTAAAACCCTGAATAGTCATTTCAACGATTGTGAAAATAACAAACACAAATGGATCAATAGCAAACATTTACTATGCTGTTCCACTAGAACCAAAAAGAAAATTCATATAAACTGGTATCTGAAATCATAAAACATTGCCCATGTATTTTGCTTATCTAACACTGAAAAGAGGCAAGGTATGAAATGAAACAGGAAAGGCTATCACCTGCAACAGATTTTACACCATCACAATATTGCTTAGTAGAATATGTGAATGTCGTTCCTGTACTTTTGGTCCCTCCCAAATAAATCAACAATGAAGGGTCTGGCTCACACTTAAATTGCTTCAGAAGAATCCTGAAAAGTTTAGCATCAGCCCATTTCATTATAAAATTACTGTAAGCATTCGACTTAATCTAATTCACATTCCTCATTGACAGTATGGCCCAGATTAATACAAGTCGTCCTCAACTTAAAATCATAACTGAGCTTGGCATTTACGGTCGTAAGTCATGTAAGTCGTAAAGTGGGTCACCACGTGACCAGACCTGTTTTTGTGACCTCTTTTTTTTTTTTGTGGTAGTCAAAAGTGAATACTGGACTTCCGGTTTGAGCTTCTGCGAGGCGCTCGCCGCTGGAGCGCCCCGAGCCGGCTGGTTTGGGGGCTAAGCCACCCTATAGAGGTGGTGAAGAGGGGGGAGACTGCCAGCAGGGTGGAGGAGAGCCGCATCTCTCCTCCCCAGCTGGCCATTACTCCCTTTCCCGAAGGCGGTTGCAGCGGTGGTCAGAAATGGCCACCACAAAGAAGAACTCGACCGGAAAAGAATGTGCAGGAGGAAGATAAGAAGAGAAAGTTTTGGTTGACCGGGTCAAACAGCAAAAGCAACAAATAAGGTACCCTGGAATTGAAACTGTTAAAAAACAATAACATTGTTCCCTAATAAGATTTTTAAGCTGCGAATGAGAGAGAAAAGGGAAAAGATTTGGTTTTCACCTTTTCCTATACTGACAGCTAAGAGACTTAAGCAAGAAATTGGGAAAAAATCCACTTTGACATCAATAAGCATTTAATGCTGAAAATAAAAAGTCAAAGGGATAATAAAGATTTCTGGACAATTAAAAGCTTTTGAAAACAGGAAAGGAGAGAGGAAGAATAAAAGGGCAGGATCTGGAAGGGAGGAGACTGCCTGGAATAAAAAAAGAACTTACAGCAAAATCTCAACAAGACTTCCAAAAGATTGTAACTGAAATATTGCAACAAAAACCCCAGGAAGAGAAAGTCGAAAAAGAAATAAGAAGATATAACTCGGGACTATCTGGATTACTTGATGATTTCTGGATTCTTGGTTATTGTTTTGAATGACTAGAATCAATCGGGTGGTTGTTTAAAGCTGTTTAAAATGGCTCCACTTTTAGAAGAACTGAAAATGGAACTTAAAAAGTACAAAGAAGATGCACAAGAAGGGAGAGGTTCTTTTGGCTTCGTATTTCAGTTTTTAGAAATGGAGATTTGGAATTATGAGAAACAACAAGAAATGCCTGCAGAACAAGAAGATTGCGACAAAGAAGAAGCCATCTTTAATGAACAAGTAATGTTAGATGGGGGGGAAAAAGGAAAGGGGAGAAAGAGAATGGAAAGTTTAAGATTGGGAAAAACAACTCCCCCAAAAAATAGAGTGAAAAATAAGTATAGAATCAGAAAGCAACAGAACAGGGAAATGCAGAAGAGAGAATTAGAAGTAGAGAGACAAGGGGGTAAAAAGGGGAGGGAGAAGATGAGAGGGAAGAAAGAAAGGAAAAGAAGATATAAAGGACAGAAGCAAAATATAGAGAAACAGGGTCCATTTAGAGATAATGGGTGAAAACTTAATGGAAAAAGGGATTCTGCAAAGGTACGTAAGATAGTATAGTATTAGAAGCAGAAATAATTTTAGAAAATATGAAACAATGTATGATTAAAATGTCTGATAAAATAGCTATCGTAATTCAGTGGAATGCTTGTCAATAAATAAATGTAACAAAAAGTATATTTAATGATTTATAAAACATATGTGAAGAGAAATAAGGGAAAAATTAATTATAGAGATTATATGTGTTTTTAAGGAAGTATGATATTTAATTGAAAAGAAGTGTTAAAGATGTTATGGTTTTAATGATTATTAATGATAGAACTGAACTGGAATGGAATGAGGGTTTATAATTACATATATTTACAATCTTTCTTTTTCTTTTTTAAAGAATATAGTGTGTATTATAAGAATGTGCCAAGAAGAATTCGATTGGAAGTTATGTATTATGTATTATATTGAAGGTCATAATCTTAAGGTATATATTGAAGTTTAAATAAGAGTTGAATGGATGTAATTAAAAGATATAAGGGTGTCATACTCCAATTAGTAACTACAGGAGAAAATTTGTTTAATGAGAAAAGATAATATGAAATTGAAACAGAACAGACAAAAGTATAAATATAATGATTTGAATTGAGATGAGATAATCAAAATAAAATTGAGAAAATCAAAAGAGGGGAAAAATTATATAGAAAATGTAAAATAGTATAAGATATGGAATAGAATACAAAAAGGAGCATGAAATTGAGTTTTGTGTCTGTATAAAGAAGTTCAACCCGGGACCATGCTATTTTCAAAAAAGATGTTTTACTTGTATTTTGTGTGTGAAAACCCAAATAAAACTTTATTTAAAAAAAAGTGAATACCATAGTCATTAAGTGGTTGTTAAGGGAACCATTTTTCACTATGGATTGATTTTTTACTGGAAGTAAACATTGATTTCTGGCAAAAACATTATAAATTATGGCTACATAAATCGGGCTGCTAGAAATGGCCTAAAACATGATCCGGTTGCGATCATGTGACCATGTGACCATTTCAAAAGTGTGTCATACGTCCCTTTTGAGGCATCAGTGATAAATCAAGGACTACCTGTATTGCTCTTAAACAATTTTAATTTGCCATGTGATCAGAAAAAGAAACTGGGTCTTCCAATTCCTAAAAAATTAGCACTGTTTACATGAAATAAAATATTGCTTTACAATAGTACAGTACAAATCTTGTTTCAAAAATTAGGTTTTCAGGTATGTAAGTATTTGTCTAGAATAAACATTTTTCCATGTTAGCCCTGCCTATGGAGGAAGTGCCCTTTACGTGAGGGGTTTGCCTTATTCAGGAACCTCTTAGTCACTTGGAATAGTGCTCATTTTCAATATTACTCAGGCAGCTGTTGCAATAGGCTAACTGAATTGCACTGTTGCAATAAACTAGCCAAATTACAGAATTACTTTAAAACTTCCAGGCCTCCAGGTTTTCTTCCTTGTGTCTATAAAAAGAAAAAAAAATCTAAAACATCAAGTAAGGCTTCTTGTTATCATTTTATTTGGATGTATCTAACACTTGAGAGCCAAAGAATCCTTCTGCAAGTTGCCCTGTATTACCAAAAAGTTGGGAGAGAAAATGAAAGTTGGATCAAGAAGAAAATTGTGTATTAATAATTGACCCACACATCCCTAGGCAAAAGCATGTAAACATCCGAAGTTATTCAAGGAGGGTGAAGTAATGTGAATGTATATCAAAGGTTCATGATGAAAAGTGACTTATTTTGGTGTGAACTAGTATGGAACAATCCTATGCATAACAAGTCAGGGAAAAGAAGCAAGAAATAGTTTCTGGCATTCTTATAGATCTTTTTACCATTTTTAATTTGATTACAGGAAGCATCAATTTTACAGTTATGTCTTTATGTGTGTTATGCTCTGCATAACAGATATATCTCTCTGTGCATGTGCAAAGGGACTACTGAGGCAAGTGCATATAAATTATTCTAAGTATAATATAGTTAAGACACCTGGGTAGAAACCAGGAGACCGTGAGTTCTAGTCCTACCTTAGGCATGAAAGCCAGCTGATTTTGGGCCTGACATTCTCTCTCAGCCCAATCCACCTTACAGGGTTGTTGATATGGGGGAAATAGGAGGAGGAAGGAATATTAGGTATGTTCACCACCATCTTGAGTTATTTATAAAAATAGTAAAGGTAGGAAATAAATAAATATGTCTAATCTCCTGTGTTGCGCTTATGTCTATGTATGCGCAATATGAGGCAGGCTGCATTCCCTCAGCTCTGGGTCATGCATTTGGGAAGGATGGAGAAGGAATGGAGACATCCAACCCCTGGATCATGTGATCATAAAGGAAGCACATGTTGGCTTAGAATAGAAGTGTTAGCATTCAGATAACAGATAATCAGAGTTGGAAGGGACCTTGTTAACCCGCTGCCCAAGCGGGAGACCCTACAACATTTCTGACAGATGGGAGTCCAATCTCTTCTTAAAAGTCTCAAGTGATGGTGCTTTCACAACTTCCAAGGGTAAACTGTTCCATTGGTTGATTGTTCCCACTGTCAGAAAGTTTCTCCTTATTTCCAGGTTAAATCTCTCCTTGTTCAGTTTCCATCCATTATTCTTTGTCTGGCCTACAGGTGCTTTAGAAAATAGCTTGACCCCTTCCTCTCTGTGGCACCCCCTCAAATACTGCTATCATGTCTCCCCTGGTCCTTCTCTTCACTAGACTAGCCATGCCCAGTTCCTGTAACTGTTCTTCATATGTTTTAGTCTCCAGTCCCCTAACCATCCTGGTTGCTCTTCTCTGTACTTTTGCAAGAGTCTCAACATCTTTTTTATAATGTGGGGACCAAAACTGGATGCAGTACTCTAGGTCTTACTAAGGCTTTATAGAGTGGTATTAGTACCTCACTTGATCTTGATGGTATCCCTCTGTTAATGCAATTTAGGATTGCATTAGCTTTTTTGGCTGCTGCTGCACACTGCTGGCTCATATTTAGTTGGTTGTCCACTAAGATTCCAAGATCCCTCTCACAGTTACTGCTATTGAGCTGGTTTCACCCAGTCTATATGTGTACTTTTGGTTTTTCTTGCCTAAGTGTAGGACTTTACTTTTCTCTGCATTGAATTTCATTTTGTTAGATACGGCCCAGTGTTCTAGTCTGTCAAAATCCATCTGGATCTTGAGACTATCTTCTTGAGCGTTAGCTATTCCTGCCAGCTTAGTATCATCTGCAAATTTGGTAAGTTCCCCTTCTATTCCCTCATCTAAATCATTCATGAAGATACTGAAGAGTACTGGGCCTGAGACAGAACCTTGTGGCACCCCACTGCTTACATTCCTCCATGTAGACTTAGACCCATTAAGGACTACTCGTTGAGTATGGTTTGTCAGCCAGTTGTGAGTCCATCTTGTGGTGGTGCTATTTATTCCACTTTTTTCTAGCTTACTAAGGGTCTACTTTGTCGAATGCCTTGCTGAAATCTAAATATATTATGTCTACATTCTGAACCAATGTGCAAGTGCTTCTCCCACAGGGATACCTTAGAGCCGTGATGGCAAACCTATGGCACACGTGCCAGAAGTGGCACACAGAGCCACTTCTGCCAGCATGCGAGAGGTCACCCAGAAGAGTCCTACTGCACATGCATGCATGCACCGCTGCCAAACAGCTGATTGTCGGGTATCGGGCGCACATGTGCGGGGGTGGGGTGCATGGGAGATGCATGCACATGTGCAGAGATACATAGCACATGCAGGGGGTCTTGCACACATGCGCAGAGACACATGGTGCACGGGGGGTCGCACATGCATGCACAGGGGTTGTGGGGGGCCAGCACACAAGCATGCACACAATTTTCGGCACCGGAGCTGGAAAAAGGTTAGCCACCACTGCCTTAGAGCAGGGATCTCCAACTTTAGCAACTTTAAGACTTGTGGACTTCAACTCCCAGAATTCCTCAGCCAGCTCTGAGAGTTGAAGTCCACAACTCTTAAAGTTGCTAAAGTTGGAGACCCCTGTCTTAGAGAATATTTTAGGAAAAGAATTCTCCATTGCCTCAACCTGGACCCAGTTCATTTGCAGACCTGGTCCTTCTTTTGTTGTTTTGTCCTATTAAATAAACTTTATATCTCTCTTTTTTATAGTTATCTTGCTGCCAGATGATGGAGTCCCAGTCTCCTTTACATTACAGTATTCTGTTCCAACAAAGAATTAAAAATCTCTATCAAATCATATTCAACACCTGGTGGCTTCATGGACATCCCCTTTCCACAATCCTAATCACATTAGCGCCCCCACCCCCATTTACCCAATGAACTCATAAGACCAATGATCATATGAAATCATTCATATTTTTCATATGAGTGTGCCTACTTAAGTCAGCTTCAGGGTGGCTGCCATTGGCTAAGATCTCAGGAACAGTCAAGTAGAAGAAACGAGACCAAATTTCTTGAGTTGCCTTCTCCAGTGCAATCAAGCAATCCCCGAATTACAAACCTGACCAATAGGCAGGATGGTTGGAAGAGAAGGAAGATGTACTCTATCCCAGGGGTCTCCAACCTTGACAACTTTAAGACTTGTGGACTTCAACTCCCAGAGTTCCTCAGCCAGCTTTGCTGGCTGAGGAACTCTGGGAGTTGAAGTCCACAAGTCTTAAAGTTGCCAAGGTTGGAGACCCCTGCGGCCTATCCCAAAGGTGCTTTGGGGTTTCTGGTTTTTCTTTGAAGATGTTGCACTTCTCATCCAAGAAGCTTCTTTGGCTGAGAGCCAAAGAAACTTCTTGGATGAGAAATGAAACGTCTTCAAAGAAAAAAAAAGTCCAGGTGCCTCTTGAAAAATAAAATAAAAAAAGCACCTTTGGGGACAACCATGACTTGGTGACTGAGAATCCCCATAGACATCAAGCTGTACTCTGGCACATATGAAGAGCACCAAATTGGACTCCCGTTGTATAGGATGGCTTCAATCGGGCTAGATTTCAATAGGCGCTTCTATCCACGAGGGGGTGTGAAAGCGTCCCCTGTTGAATTTCTGCCGAGAGGCGCGTGCAAGGAGGGAAGGATCCGTGGGGAGAGAAGACCGCTCCTCTCTTTGAGGGGCTCGGCTCGTTACTCCGCCTCCTCAAGCGCCTTCTGGCTCAACTCACCCTCTGACTGGGGCACCATCCCGATAGTCCCGCCGGTGTTGATCACCAGCACCCACACTTCGGCCATGGGTCTGCATCCGATGTCAAGGGCCGGAGCGGGCTCGGTGTACGAGAGAGCCCTGCCCAGCTCGCCGTTCTCTTCTTCTGCCATGATGGTTCCCCGGTAGGAGAGAGGAAGGGCCGGCGGTAGGGATGCCCCAGTCGGGCAAGCTGGGCATCCAAATACCGGCTCTTAGCACCGCCCCTTTCCGGGCTCGTCGTCTCCCATTGGCCAGGCCTCGTCCTACCTCCCCAGTAGTGGGCGGAGGGGCACGGGGAGAACGGGAAGACCCTCTGCAGCTTCCTCCCGTTGAGCCACTGGGTTGCGCGGAGGTGACTAGGGAGGGCAGGTTGACCTGGGGAGGTTTCATTGCCCTCCGGCGGTTCCACCTCCCTCCCTTCAATGTACTGCCGCCTTGAGCTCTTCTCTAAGAGAGGAAAACAAAGTGCGCCCACCCCACCCCCGCTTTTTTATTGAAAGCCGGCGCTGAGAAACAAGCCGGGGCGAGAGAAAGCTGGTTTAAAGAAGAGACCGGATAGTCACTTCCCTGAAATGGTTATAGGATCTCCTGCTTCAGCAGCGGGCTGGACTAGTAGTTCCAGCTCGATTCTGATTCTGATTCTCTCTTAAAACTTTCCTGAGCCGCCTCAAAGACAAGCCCCCACTTTTCTTTTGGGTCGATGTTTCAATTATTAACGTTTTCGAAATCAAAATACAGGGTGAAGAAGTTCAAAGCAAAGAGGGTGAAGTATCTTGCTGCGTCAGACCAAGAGAACGCCGAGTTCAACATTTCCGTTTCGACACCGACCGGATACCTGAAAGCCTTTTCTTTTCTGAAGGGGCCCGTATGAAAACGTCCGCCTTGGGCTGTTGTGTGCTCTTATATTGATGAACGGCCTCTAAAAATTCAGTGAACTTTTAGGGTGAAACGGCTGAATTAAAATGTTGGATCTTCGAATAACGGAGTGATTTTCCAATTCCCACAGCGTGTTGAAATTCAGTCAAACGCCTACGGTTGCCCGTTATCAAAATAAAGAATGTATTTGGCACCCTAGTCTAAAGGGCTCTGGGATTTCCTGCTGTTTTGTTTTTTTTTAACATAAAGGCCTATAGTATTCTATATGTTCCAATAACACTCAAAACATATATCATTACTTTTGTAATTTTTTTTAAAGCTCTCCCTCTGCTTTGGGGGGTGTTGTTTTCTTTTCCATAACAGAGCCACCTCTTGACCTACCCTTCCTTTGTAATAACTGTACAGAATAACCACGGTTTGTACACCTTTTGTCCTTTTCTTTTTTTACTTCCATATATTTTGCAGGGAACAATTTAAGATGTTTCGGTGCCTGAGGTGGGATGTACGTACTCTAGCTAAGTAAGTATATAATGGATTTATAGGGCTGCCAAACTCAAACAAAGTGGTTCTGGACAGCATGTGAGCAAATGGACAAAGAATCATTTCCTCAGATTTCTCCAGGGTAGGAAAAATTCTCCTACAGCTATTTAACATTCACATTTATCAGTATTAATAGTGAACTTGCCATGTTTGTTTGAAAGAGGGCTTTTACTTTCCTTTTATTTTTGTTTTCATTTGCTACAATTGCTATTGCCTCCCCATAAGAACTGTGTTGGAGATTTTGCTCCCTAGTGGCTTGGACCATTTTCATAGAAAATGAAAACCGCCAGCAATGAAGCACCCACAACTCCAGAAGACAAACTGTTCCATTGACTAATTGTTCTATCAAGAAGTTTCTCCTTAGTTCAAAGCTGGATCTCTGACTAGCTTCCACCGATCATTTCTTGTCCTGCTCTCAGATGTTTATGAAGAGTCAGAACAGTTCCAGTTGCCCAAAACAATGTAGTTTTTGGTGACTGACCCTGTACGGCTCCTTGGTTTATTTTACAAAAAAAAAAAAAAAAAAATCCAGGAAATGAAATTGTAGAAGTAATATCCGGAGCACCAGTGAAGATGAAAAGCCAGTTTGAGTTATATAACACAGGTAGTTCTTACAACCACAGCTAGAACCAGAATTTGAATTGCTAAGCAAGTTAAGTGAGTTGCACCTGATTTTACCCTTTTTTTTTGCCATGGTCGTTAAGTGAATCACATGGTCATTGAACAAATCCAACTTCCCTCTTTGACTTTTCTTGTCAGGAGCTGGCTGGGAAAGTCACAAATGGTGATCACATGATCCCAGGATGCTGTAACCATTGTATATATATGATAGTTGCCAAGCACCCAAATTTTGATCACATAACCATGGAGATAGTAATGACAATCATAAGTGCAAGGATAGGTCCTGTCACTTTTTTCAGTGCTGTTGTAACTTTGAACAGTTGCTAAACAATTGGTTGCAAGTGGAGGACTACCTGTAAGGATTACAAGGGTGAAGCACCACTTTTCCTCTCTTACTGGAACATCGGGCCGCACTCCAATAGCCTCGTTTATCTGCCAAACTAATGTGAACAATTTGTACTGCACTTTACCAATAGTCAATCAGGTTTTAATTGCTCATGAGCAATTAATTCTATGTGGCAACTGGAACAAAGTCTGTGTCCTCTGTGCCCTCTTTTTAGCCTTCTGCCCCATGAGTTCAATCCAGGCTCTCTAGGAGGACACCTGAAAGTTAGCATCACCTAATTTTGGGAGAAGGGTTTGTGGTAGCCTTCGGAGGAACAGTGGCACAGCATTTCTTAAAGAGCACTTCCTTGGATCTGGTTAATTTCAGCAATCTTCTCTAGAAGGAATATTGGAGATTCTGCAAGTTTTCCAGTTAATTTTGATAACTGTTGCAGACTCCATTTTTCCCTTTCTGGGGAAAGTGGTTGAAACTGTATTAGGGGAATCTGTGAAAACAACCTAGAAAAATGCGTAATATTTGAACCCTTTTACTCAAACGTGAAATGGAAACAGCACTGGTCACTCCAATAGATGACCTTGGTTGGAACTGAATAAGAGAAGTATGCCCATCTTGGATCATTCCAGACCTCTCAGTCTGTCAAACATGTTTCAAAACTGCCTCAAGGACTGGGGATTGGAAGCACTTGTTTGAACTTTATTTTACAAAATTACCTATTCCGATTCTAATGAACTCTGGGCAGAGAACAACAAAATCAAGTGCAACAGGCAGAAACTAAAGTAAATGTTTAATATAAGCAATTAAAGTTAATGAACTGTCAACAGTCATTGGAGGAGATGGCAGCAGCACCCACTGGGTTTGCTGGACTCACTAGCTTCTAGCACAGCAGCACTGCAAATATTCTTCCAGTCCTTCCTTAAAACTCCAACATACCTCTAAATGGCAGAACAGCAAGAACAGTGCCAGTTCCTCTCTTGGCAGAAGACAGAGAATAAATAACTTCTTAGGAATGAAAGAGAAGTCATTAGAATGATTGTGAGGATGGACATTTCTAACCTTCTCCCCCCAAAAACCCCTAGAGTTTAGAAGATCTTTGGAGGTGATCTATTCAAATAAAGATAGGGGTTGTAGAACGTAACAACAGCATCCTTAACAAATGGCTATCTATGTGTCTATGGAGATTCTCAGTTATCTAGGTCATGGTTAGAAAGTCCATTTGCCTGTTGGAAGAAAAAAAGCACCTTTGGGACAAACGGCTAATTTATATAGCACATACCAATCTTTAGGCAGAGGATTCTATAACAAACTGTTCTTACAATCTGGGAATTTGATTTAAATATTAAGCTTAAAAACAGTTTCCCTGCAACTGCCACCTTTACACTTTAGCTCCTGTTCTCTGAAGTGAGAGAAAAAGTCAGTACCATATTGGCCACCCCAATATGGCATGCTGCAGATATTTGGGGTTACAATTTGCATGCTGTTCTCCAAGCAGACCAACATATTTCTCGATGAGAACCCTTATTATTCTCTTTGATGGGCAAAATTCATCCAGCAGTTTTAACAGTTCTTCAGAGACCTTGATTTCCAGACATCAGTTATCAACCTGGATGCCTTTGTCTAAGCATGCTACTAGTAGTAGTCAGCATCCCTCTTTAAAAAATTGCAGCTAGAACACAATATTCTCGCAACTCGACCTCTAATGGAATGAAATATTTTAACAAGAATGAAACAGAAATGTATGCATTTCACTGTATATTTGCTCAAACAAGTATATAAACCAAAACATATCACGTGAACCACTCCAAATTTTGCTCTGTGGTTCATCAGCAATAAAAAATCAAATGCATTAACATAATGTTCAAATACATGTTACTATATTTTTAAATATTATTGTAAAAACAAGAACAATGTGCATGTATAGTAAAAAGTTTGGTAATATCTTTTAAGACTAAAAAAATCATTCTAATGAATTATAAGGACTTACAATAAAATCTGTCAGGCATAAAATCTCACAGAGCTGTTGTTCTAGGATAATAGAAGAAGTAAGGAGTATGTCATTGCCTTGAGTTATTTATAACAGGGATCCCCAACCTTTTCGGCGCCGCGGCCCGGTTCCGGCGTCAGCTGGGCGCCTGACCCGGTTCCGGTGTCAGCTGGCGCCGCCATCTTTTTTGACGAAAAATCACTTCGGTGGCGTCACGGAAGTGATTTTTCGTCAAATAAATGCGGCGCCAGCGCTCTGGTGAGCTTTTTCGGGTAGAAATGGCTTTCTACCGGAAAAGCTCACCAAGCGCTGGCGCCGCCATCTTTTTGACGAAAAATTGCTTTTTTACCAAAAGATGGCGGCGCCCAGCAACCAGCGGCCCGGTAAGGCTTGTTCAGCGACCGCCCGGTCCGCGGACCGGCGGTTGGGGACCCCTGATTTATAAAACTAATAAAGATGAAGTAAAAATAAAGCTACCAAATTCTCTTTATCTTTTGGCTACCGTAAACAAACATGGCTGTTCCTACAGTGTCCACCAGGTGGCAGCAAATTTCCCAAAATTGGTTATTCCAATGTTCAGTTCCACAAAAAGCCCTAGTCCAGTACTTTATGGTTAAGTTGGGCTGAGAGAGTGAATGCTTGGTCTCAATTTGAGTCACATTAAGATACAGTATGTGTCCTTAACTCCCAGAATTTTCCAGCCAGCATGCTGGCTGGGGTATTCTAATTGCTGATGCCCATACAGCTGTACAGGTTCAAAAACAGTACTTGTTCAACTATTACTACTCCCTGTCAAAATAAATCTTATATTATGAGATGTTCAAAATAGTATATTTTCTGAATAAATTTGGCCTCTCATTTCCATTTTGGACTAATTCAGTGTGAAAAGGCTGTTTTTAAAACTGATAGAATGAAACCGAGTTTATCTCATAGTACTTCTTGGTAATTTAGCTCACTCACTTAACCAGATTATTTCTTCCTGATGTTACTCCTACTTCTGAAGTTCACCACTAGATAAGAGCTGAAAATACTTTACTTTTTTTCTGGAAAAATCTCTCTTAATCAACATAGATATTAGGCTATATAGAAAAAAAGGTATGAGCAGTTTTTGTTTGCTATTGTAAACTTCATGTGGAATTGCAGTGATTCCTTACTACGGTATGGATGCTATTTCTAAATTCCCAGCCAGCAGCGTACCAACTGTGAAGCATGCTGGGTACTTAGTCCAACATCACATACTTTCACAAGACACTCCATGCTTACCACATACGTTCCATTCAAGGCAATGTTAAGGCAAAGAAGCAATAGCGTATTAAATGTGGTGCAGAGCATGTAATTAATTGTTATGTTTAAGAAAAAAAGCCAAAAAGCTGGTACAAGATGAGGATTTTCATTATGATGGTATGGCAATGGATGAAACTCAGGAAACTTTCCTTCCGATACTGAAGACTTGAGGAAAATTGCTTACTTTCAGAGTTATGCTTAATACCAAGAAAGGACCTACATCCATTTATACTGGAACAAGTGCTGTCTTAAATTTGGTAGTTCTTATACAAACAGCACTTTTGTCAGCCTTGCAAGTTTCAGTCAGTTCTAACAGGTTCTGGAGAACCAGTAGTGGAAATTTTGAGTAGTTCGGAGAACCAGTGAATACCACCTCTGGTTAGCCCCACCCCCATCTATTCGCTGCCTCCCGTCACAGCTGATCAGCTGGGTCTTATTTTGTTACCCTGCAGAGAACGGAGCTGGAAAGCAGGTTAGTGGGGTGGGGAGGGAATGGGGATTTTACAGTATCCTTCCCCTGCCATGCCCACCAAGCCACACCCAAGCCACACTACGCCCACCAAACCACCCAACGGAACTGGTAGTAAAAAAATTTGAATACCACCACTGCATTGCAAGGTGGACCAAACAGGAAATAAAGCCAGATGAGCTAATTCTACCTCATTGTAAGATAATTAACAGAATCTTGCAAGTCAGGAAATATACCTCTCCCCTTCCACCCCACTCCTTTACAGCCCAAGAACTTGGGAGGGTCTCTTCTGAGCCTCTTGTGCTGCCAGCACTCCTGCCCTGGGCTCAGCTGCCTTTTTTCTCACCATTCCCTTGGCTGCTGTCTCTTCCACCTATCATCCAGTGGGCATTCCTAAACACCATTACAAGTTTTTACGGTAAGACTCTTGCAGGAAAAGAAACCCCAGAACTTTAGTGAAGTGTGACCATCAATTTATCCTCTTACACAAAGTCTTGATATGTGCTTGTTTGGGAAAAATGAGATCCAGAATCTGGAAGCTTTAGGATCAGGATGGGTAAAATCAAGTTCAGATTAAGGTGGAGTTGGTAGTCATTGGTGATAATCTAGTAGTCATTCTGAAACAGATCATGGTCTCCCTGGTAGAAATGATTCAAACCTACAAATCTTGGTTCCTACTCAAACAGCAAGTGGAAGATGAGGTCAGAGGGATCTTCACACAACTGAGGCTCTACACCAATTACCCCGATTTCCAACTGGACCACTATAACATGCTCTGTATGGGGCTTCTTTTGGAGATGACCTAGAAGCTACAGCTGGTACAAAATTCAGCAGCTAGACCATTGGCAGGACATACCCAGTAATATAGAATTATTTTATTAAAGTTGCTACATTGGTTCCAAGGTACTTTTCCAATCCCCCCAAAAAAAAAAAAAAATTAAAGTCATTAACTTTAAAGCTACTGAGAGTTTGAATTTAAATGCATGGAAACATACTTTTTTTCAAATAAAAAAATTAAGCCTATGTAGCACACTTACCAAGAAATATACCTTGTAAGAACAAAATCTGTCTATTGCTGGGCCAAAGTGTCATTCACTTAATCAAAACACTTTGAAGATGCAATATAAATGTATTAAGCACGCAAACCACTATTGTGTACACTGAATTTCTAGCAAAGCATTGGCAGCTTGTTAAGCAGCCCTGTGGAAAAGCAGAACCACAGCTTAATATATCTTTGGCCTAGCCTACTAGATTTCAAAGATAAGGGAAAGGGAAAGGCAGACCCAGTGTAAATTATAGCACGATGTTGGAATGTTTTTCGACCAAGCCATCTGGATAGCCTTATTACTTATCACTTCCTAACTAGATCAGCGTGCTAGCTACAGGGCCAGTAAATATCAACAATTTAAATTAAAGGACCACTGAGTCGTGACTGATTTTTCCCTCTGGTGCTATTCAGGGTCAATTCAGCTTGCTGTAAATTATTTCTTACAAGGACAACTTCAGGGAGTTCACATGTAATGGGAAAGGGGGAGGAGCCTCCCATAGATTTGCAAGGGATTGTAGCTCATTTGTAAGCTGCCCATTTATCACCACTGTGCATTCCGGTCATTTAGTAAAAGCCTGTTGAGATCTCTTCAACAGAGGGAGAGGGATATGACATCATTTATCTCCAATCTACAACACAGTCCTTTCAACAGTTCCAAGGCAGCTCCACACCCATTTGCACTACTCAGGTGACCCTGAGGACACAGATAAACGTCCAGGTGACCTTAACAACACTCTAAAAGAATGTAAATGGCCAGCTGTCTGCAAGGAGTATCAATCCTTCCATTCCCTACCATCCAGTCAGAACTGAAGAAGCTTCTTGGATGAAAAGTGAGATTTCTTCAAAGAAAAACCAGAAAGCCCAGTTGCCTCTTAGAAAAAGCACCTTTGGGATAAGCAAGGCAAGGTTGTCCCAAATGATGGGATGACTGAGAATCTCTACAAGGTTGTGTTACACCAGTAAGAAATCAGCTTTTAGTGGTTTTTGACTTATAACTTGCATCTTGTATGTGTAAGCTTGGTGAAACAGCTGTGTATTTTTTATTATATTGCCATATAGTGCACAGAGTCTTTCAGGACTGGGTGGAAAATAAATACATACGTATTGTATTAATATGGTGTATTCAAAATAAATTAAAAACAAATATATTTTCCTCTTAAGTAAAAAAGAATTGTTTGAAACAATGAGGATGTTTTTTATGCTCACTTGTTCTTTTAACTCTTTGCAAAAAGTGCTTTATGCTCAATAATTTTATTTTTATTTTTCAGGTATATTAGAAATTTAACACAGAATAACTGAAAACAAGTACCAAACAGGACATATAATTTTTCAGAATCTTTTGAAGGCAAAAAATAAAAACTTTTTTTTTTAGAAAAAAACACTTTAACATAATGTAAATAATTAACTTCTTTCATAAAGGTTTTTTTGTGAGAACAGGTAACTTATTAAATCTTAAATAAACTTTTTTTTCTGAAAAAAAAGGCCAAATAAAGGCATTAACAACAGAAGGTCTTCCAGCATGAATTTAAGCATATAACAACACCAACTTATGCAACTGGTATAGAGAGGAATTTCTCCTGCTTACAGCTGGCTGATCAGATGGATCAATAACAAGTGATGATCTCAGCTAAAAGGGGGAAATTAAGAAAGTTAGTAATAAATCACATTTTTTATGTAAATAAAGTAAGAAAACTGAGCAACTTCAAATTTTCCTCAATACATTTACAAATCCTTTTCCTCTAAAGTTCAATAGTGCAGGTATTCCTCAACTTGCGACAATTGAGCACATTTCTGTTGCTAAATGAGCCATTCATTAAGTGAATTTTTCCCCATTTTACAACATTTCCTGTCACAGTTGTTAAGTGAATCACTACAGTTGTTAAATTAGTGACATGGTTGTTAAGTGAATCTGGCTTCTCCAATGACTTTGCTTGTGAGAAAGTCGCAAGAGGTGATCACATGACCCCGGGACATTACAATTGTCATAAATATGACTCAGTTGCCAAATATCTGAATTATGATCCTATCAGTGGTGGTATTCTCCCGGTTTGGCCCGGTTCTGCCGAGACGGTAGCTGCGATGAGCAGCGGAGACCAAACTGGTCCTCTCCGCCGCTCTGCTGTTGGGCCCACCCGCCCCCACCTGGGCTCCCACACTCACCATTATCCTCTGAATTTGAAGCGCAGCTGCTTTGCGCAGCACAGCACAAGCGACCAGGAGAGTGCAGGCTTGCAGGAGGTGAGTTAGAATGCCTCTGTACCTGCGCAAACGCCTCTGGGCCTGGGCAAAGTGTGTGTTTGGCACGTGCACGCAAAGTGTGTGCACACGCACAAAACGCGCCCCCACCAAGCCACGCCCACCGAACCAGTGGTAAAAATATTTGAATCCCACCACTGGATCATATGTGGGAAAAGCTGCAACGGTCATAAGCTTGAACAACCATAAATCACTTTTTTCAATGCAATTGTCATTTTGAACCATCATTAAATGAACTGCTGTAAGTCAAGGACTACCGGTACACAATATTTCTATAGTCATAAGCAGTTCTAATCATCAAATCCCAAAATTAAAATTTCATTTCTTTCGGTTTCAAGCAAAAGTTCAAAAGTTGTCTTCATGTACAGTTATTTTTTTTTTCATTTTCCTTTTTTTCTTTTATATATTTTAAAACAGACAGACAGATACAACTTTTTTTATTTTTATACCATCATCTTTGTCGTTCAAACTCAAAACAGGTTTTGTTTATATATTAAAACAAGATTAAAAACTGGGGACAAAAACCTACCTGGGTCCATTCGTATGACTTCTTATACCATGTGGGAGGAACAGCTTCACGGGGTTTCGATTTGCAAATTAAGCTGAATGAGAATTGCAAACAAAACAAAATTTCCATATGAATACTATCCCCGCAATGGAGAACAGATTAATAGGGAAATAATAACACTTCAAATGCTGAAAGGATGTCATCAAAAAAAGTCAAGATTTGTTCAGTCTCATTCCAGAATGCAGAACACAGCTTATACAAGTACATTACACCGGAAGGAGGGCCAATTCTGATTTGTTTTTGGTTTTTTGATTTATTTAACAGTGAATGAAGTTTAACAGCGGAAGTAATTATTCAGAGAGTGATGCTAGCCTTCTCTTCACTAGATAACAGATAATCAAGAGTTGGAAGGGACCTTGTAGGTCATCTAGTCCAACCCCCCCGCCCAAGCGGGAGACTCTACACCATTTCTGACAAATGGCAGTCCAATCTCTTCTTGAAAGTCTCAAGTGATGGCACTCCCACAACTTCCGAGGGAAAACTGTTCCATTGGTTGATTGTTCTCACTGTCAGAAAGTTTCTCCTTATTTCCAGGTTAAATTGCTCTTTGTTCAGTTTCCATCCATTATTCCTTGTCTGTCCTATAGGTGCTTTACAAAATAGCTTACCCCCCTCCTCTCTGTGGCAGCCCCTCAAATATTGGAAGACTGCTATCATGTCTCCCCTGGTCCTTCTCTTCTCTTCACTAGACTAGCCATGTCCAGTTGTGCTAGACTAGCCATGCCCAGTTATGCCCAGATGTGCTCAAGCAATCTAATTAATTAGTTTTGGGCACCTGGAATTGGATTTCAAAACCTAAAATGCAATTTCCAACTCTTTAAGGTTTTATAATTCTGTATTTTTTTTTACCATAAAGCTAAAAAATAAAAAAAAGTAGGCAGTTCTCGACTTGCAACAGTTTGCTTAATGACTGTTCGAAGTTACAGCACTGAAAAAAAGTGACTAATGCCCATTTTTCACACTTATTGCAGCATCCCCATGGTCACGTGTTTTACCTTCAGGTGCTTCACAACTGACTCAAATTTATGACGGTTGCAATGTCCTGGGGTCATGTGATCCCCTTTTGTGACTTTCTGACAAGCCAAGTCTGGGGAAACCAGATTCGCTTAACAACTGTGTTACTAATTTAACAACTGCAGCGATTCACTTAACAACATGGCAAGAACAGTCATGATATGGGACAAAATTCACTTAACACATTTCTCACTTAGCAACATAAATTTTGGGCTCAATTATGGTCATACATTGAACACTGCCTGTAAAGGGTAAATGCAAGACACATCATATGCTTGGAGCAGGGATCTATGGTTCAGAACAATTGAGATTCCTTTCCTCTGCATCAGCCTTTTTTATTGGATGGTCTCCATATGTTTTGGTTCTGCAACTCTCAGAACGCCTAAATATTTCAGAAGCTATTTATAAGAAGGGGGGAAGGTTGAAAGTTATGAAAAGGAGGGAAATGGTCTTTAACGAAATCCAGAAGCTCCCCCTCTAAATCTATACAAGGTAGTCAAATCATCCCACAATCTAAGATTAATAAGTAGCTAGGGCAAAGGGTCCCTAATACAATTCTAAATTGCATTAACAGAGGGATACAATCGAGATCAAGTGAGGTACTAATACCACTCTATAAAGCCTTAGTAAGACCACACCTAGAGTAGTGCATCCAGTTCTGTTCACCACACTATAAAAAAGATGTTGAGTACTAAGAGCAACCAGGATGATTAGGGGACTGGAGACAAACATATAAAGAACAGTTACAGGAACTGGGCATGGCTAGTTTAGTGAAGAGAAGGACCAGGGGAGACATGATAGCAGTCTTCCAATATTTGAGGGGCTGCCACTGAGAGGAGAGGGGTAAGCTATTTTGTAAAGCACCTGTAGGACAGACAAGGCTTAATGGATGGAAACTGAACAAGGAGAGATTTAATCTGGAAATAAGGAGAAACTTTCTGACAGTGAGAACAATCAACCAATGGAACAGCTTGCCCTCGGAAGTTGTGGGCGCGCCATCACTTGAGACTTTTAAGAAGAGATTGGACGCCATCTGTCGGAAGTGGTGTAAAGCAGTGGTCCCCAACCTTTTTTGTACCAGGGACCAGTTTCAAGCACAAACACTTTTTCAAGGACCAGGGGGTGGGGGTGGGGTGGGGTGAAGAATCCGAGTTTGGTGGTTTGCTTGCAGACGTTTCATTACCTGACTAGGTAACATCTGATGTTGTTACCTAGTCGGGTAATAAACGTCTGCCAGCAAACCACCAAGTTCAGGAGCGCCTCGGCCCTGCCTCCCTCAGCCCCATCCCTCAGGTGTCTCCCTCCCTCCCTCAGGTGTCTGCCTCGTTCCTCTCTCAGTCGCTCTCTCGCTGCTCCACCAGCCCAGGAAGAAACTGCTTCAAAGAAGCCGGGGTGGTGGTGGCTTTCCTGTCGCCGCAGCTCCTCCGAAGCGCCCGTTTACCCCCACCCGCCGCCCCGCCCCAGTTCAATCCAGTGCTCCGTTCTGCCTGCCTGCCTGCCTTCTTCGTTTCGGAGCAGCTTCGGCTGATAAAAAGAGGCGAATAGTTATTATTCTCAGCCAAGCTGCTCCCAAACAACCAGACAGGCAGGCAGGCAGAACGGAGCACTGAATTGAACTGCGGGCGGGCGGCGGGTGGGGTAAACGGGCGCTTTGGAGGAGCTGCAGCGACAGGAAAGCCACCACCCCCGGCTTCTTTGAAGCAGTTTCTTCCTGGGCTGGTGGAGCAGCGAGAGAGCGACTGAGAGAGGAACGAAGTGGGAGGAAACCGAAGCTGCTGAGCCAGAGAGCAGGACAGGCTTCGGTTGCTTCCTCCCTCCCCTTCTTTCATTTGTGTCCTTGATCCCTGATCCCAGCAGCATTCACCGAAGGCGAAGAAAGCCGCCATTTTTTTTATTTTTTCTTCTTTGCGGCCCGGTACAGAGTGCTCCACGGACCGGTACCGTTCCGCGGCCCGGTGGTTGAGGACCCCTGGTGTAAAGTCTCCGGTTTGGGCAGGGGGGGTTGGACTAGAGGACCTACAAGGTCCCTTCCAACTCTGATTATCTGTTATCTGTTATCCCAACCTTTCTGGCTCCATGGACTGGCAGCCCCCATGGGGCAGAGGGTTTTGCATGCACATGGCCGCCATTTACACAAATGAAGCTTTGCATGCTCACACACCGCTTCCGTGGCCCGGTTCCCAATGGGCTGCAGACTGGGAGCAGTCCGCAGACCAGGAGTTGGAGACCCCTGAGCTAGAATGATAGCTTGCTGTCCTTGCTTCCCTATCCTAGCAGCTCAGATACCAACTGGAAGAATTTATTAAGTATGTTCTGATGATACAGACATTTTTAAAAATATAATTTTAGTCACAGTGTTTAAACTTTGCACTAGCCCGGTATATACATATAATTATGTGCCATCAAGTCAGGATTGATTCTTAGTGATCACATAGATTTTTTTCCATGATAAATATGTATGGATTTGTGGAAAGGGAACTTCACGAGGACAGTGGTGACACCTAAGCAGGAAAAGCCCGAGGGGAACATCAGGCCAGCCATAAAACAAACTTGCATAGGAAAAGGAATCAAATAAAAGAAGCCCCTTAGACAAAAGCCCAAATAATTAAGAAAACTAGGGAAACAAGAAAAGAAAACCCTTACAAACACAAGACATGCCAAATCAGCTAAACAAACAGACAAAAGACACAAAATATATTGCAAAGGACACAGACAGGAGATTGCCACAAGAAAACATTAGGAAACTGATAATCCAATCAAACCACCCTGCAAAGTTTGCCTTCTGCACCCCACAGAGTTTACCCTCCGGCGGAAATGAAGACAACCCCTGACAGGATTTAAAACATTAAGAAATACAAACACAAGCACACACACACAAAATGAGAAAAAGGTATATAAATCAGGGGGCTTATCATACAAAGCTAGCTAGCCCAGGAACGCAGACTTCTTGCTATCTCTTGCCTTCCTGAAAAATAAAAAGACTCAGCTTTCAAGCAGTTGTCTGAATCCTTGCACTGGAGTTCTCCCAGCAGGAAAATAGAACCCTCAGAAGAAAGGCATTTTTAAAGCCTTTCAACAGATGTATCTATATATATACTATATTTATGTGCCTCTATCTATTTACTTATCCATCCACAGAAAAAAAGCTATGTTAGCTATTTTTAGTGTCTTGTGTACAGAAACTTGATTGCTACAGATTCATTCTCTGCCAACTCCTTCCTCTCTAAACTGTGCAAAGTAAAGCAGTATTTGTATTCTAATTCATTCTGTCTAGACGCGTTTTTCAAATACATAACTTCCTCTTAAATAGTGAAGACACATAACACATACAATTAACTTAAAATGTAGATATATGAATTGCCGATGATTTTGAAGCTATCCCCCTCTTCATTTTTAATGCACTTTAGGATCCAGGCACATTATTAATTTTATCTAATTCTGTATTTTTTTAAAAAAACTGCAGAGCAGGTAAACGGGGAAGGAAAGTAAACTATCCATTCAATTTCTCCTTGAATGACAATTTTATCATTATTCCTATAGCTTGAATTTCAGAATTGCAAAGGTAAGGGAAAAAAATCATTTTTCTTGCATGCTGTTATTGCTTGTATCTCTATATATAAAAGCGAAATACCAGTCATGCATCATCACAAAATCTCCAGAACTGTAAAGCCTACAAACTTGAAATTTGGCACATATGTTCCTCTTGGCTTCTAGGTGCTCACTAAGAAAGGATTTTTCGAAATGACCATCAAAGCATTAGTATTTCATATATTATTATTAACATGCTCTGATGCTAAGGAGTTCTAATCCCCCTCCCCACCTGAAAAGAAATGTTTCAGATGCAAAACACAAGGAGTTTCAGTTTCACAGCAGCTACAGAACAGTTGAGCTAAGTCACACCCAGGCTCCTTGCTTTCTCCTTCTTACTCACACAGCAAATATTGTTTCAGTTTCCAAACAGCCCTTAACTCTTTCACACACCGACAGGATGCTAGCCAGGTGAATACCAATGGATGCTGGTAGGTAGAGGCACAATTCCCCCCCCCCTTATTTTTCTCCCCAAAAACTAAGCCCGATCACATAGTTTTGTAGAGAAGCACGGGTATAGAGCTAGTTTTTCATACACAGGAATCCAATAAAATGTGTGCTTTTACTTGAACACAGAGATTGTGTGGGGAACAGGCAACAACATTTACACTCTTCATATCATAAACCTTGAAATTATTCTCTTTCAATGCCTTCGTATTTTGGGGGGATTTGCACTTCTGATTTGTGGTTTTTTAAGGCATTAGAAAACACGTGCAACCTACATTACAGCTAACTGTAACTTCATATAAACCAAGTAAAACCCAAACGAACGTTATATCCAGATGTGAACCTTCACTTCTATCTTTATTGTTTGTGGCACTGTGATGTACAGTCCACACAACTTGTTTGTATTTTGAGTTTATTTTTAAAAATTTGCATCCCAGTGGATAGACAATGACAGAATATGCTTCTTTGACCCACCTCGGCCTCTTTCCCCTCCCACAACACATAATTATAAGCACAGCTCTTTTACAGAGTGGCATGCACTTAATCTCTTCTGCTCTATTTCTCCATCCATCCATTTCTAAATTCCAGTACTTCCAACAACTACAACTGTATATTTGTTCTTTTGAAATTCAAGTCTAGAAAACTAACCCTTTCCCCACAAATAACACACTAAGAAGTTGGCTGTTTCCCTTCTATCCTCAAAATTTTCAAAATAGGGCTTTTTAAGCCGTATCATTGGAGATTTCCACTACCAATTTAGGCTTTCAAAATTAAATTAAATCAATTCAGTCCACTTATAGGTAAGAGTTAGGAGAAATAAATCACTGATTGATACTAAAAATGACAAGATCATCTGGATGATCAATAAAATTGCTGTCGAGAACTAGGCATACAGCATACGAAAAGGTCCACTTGGGCCTGTTTTATATTGTAGGTGGTTGTAATTAGATCTTTCCACATGTTTTGATGAAAAATATAGCTACAGGTTTTAAAAATGCATTGATGAGACTACACCCTACAATTTTACAGGTTTAAATTGGCATCTTTATTGAGATAACATATAAAGAAAGAGGGGAAAAAATAACTGCTTTCATTCCTTCCATTTCTGGCTTCTTTATTTGTCTGATACATACCCTACTTTTCACTCAGGAGTTTAAGACAGCAGAGGTAGATAGCAATTCCTTAGACAAAAGGTGAAGGTGATTGGGGGGAAAGGAGGGGGAAGGGAAGCTATTAACCAGCCTTCCTCTAGGCTTGATTTAGATGACAGATTCTGGCTTCCAGTTGGAAGGACTCAAGTAAATGTCCTTCCTACTGTAATTACTGAAATGCCCCTCCAGGGTCATCTGCAGCAAGCCAAGATTTTGCTAAAATGACAAAGCATGTGTCGCAACATCACAATGCAAGCTGTACTCCTTATGCATTTCCATGTGACATCTGAGGCACAAAAGGGGCAGAGTTTGCATCATGATGTCAGAACTCATTTCATCATTTATCTCTCCTGTGAATGCCCAGAGCTTCTTCCCATACAATTTACTACATGAAACGTGGAGCTGGGGTATTTTGGCTCAAGGCTAATATGGGGGGAAAAACAGCTATATTTCCAAGGAGCCTTTCTCTTTAGACATTATACTAAGATGCAACCTTGTGCATTTTCCTCTGGGTTTAGAGGATGCCCAATTATAACACACACACAGGCTTTTATAATTATAGCACATTAGACTAACGAACAGCCACATTTGCTTGTCCACACAATGCAATTATGAAGAATAGAAACAAACTTAAAATATTGAAGAGGTAAAGGAAAAATAGAGTTTACCTTAAAAGCTTTTCGCGAGCTGTATTCTGCAATTGGGCAATTTTCTCAGGACCAAAATGCAGCAGGCCGTTTGGTTCATCAGAGGCTAATTTGTTAATATATGTCCTCAGAATGTTTATCTATAAAGATAGTGATTTTTTAAATAAGAACAGTGACAGTTGGCAATTATGTTTTAAAAACTGTTTATCTATGAAGATGGTGATTTTTTTTTAAAACAAGAACAGTAACAGTTGGCAATTATGTTTTAAAAAATAAAATGAATTAAACCTTTTGGCTTCCAACAAAAAGCATTTACTTGATTATATTTATAAGACTTTTAAATTCAAGTTTCAGTCTATTAAAATTTGGGATTTCCAGATTTTCTAGCCAACATCCAGCCATTAAATCAATGGTCGGACTGGAGAAGAATCATAGAAGCTGAACTCCAAGTCATTTGGAATATCCCCGATTCCTCTTAAGAGCAAGACCATACAATTTAATCAACTCATGTTACCGGCCTTATAAAGAAAAAGCACATGAGCCTGGTACAGACAGAATATTTAATTAAGATTTTTAAAGCTATCACTGTTGAACAAGTTAATGTGGCCTATTTGTGCTATTTTTTTCTTTCCATTCAACCATATCCGATTCTCAGGGACTGTCTGGAGAAATCCTGCCATTTTCTTAGTAAGGTTTTTCAGAAGTGGTTTGCTAGGACTGAGAGAAAGGTCACCCAGCTGATTTTGTGCCTGAGGTTGGACATTATACTAAGCCAAAACCTTAACACACCATACTACAGATTCAGCGACTGTCTAAATGTTTTGACGTTTTGCATGTAGTAAAGGCCTCCACCATTCAGTAAACTTTGAATAATGGACAAAGTCTTTTGTTTCTGTGGCTGAATAATGTGCCAATTTTAAAATTTAAATTTACATCATAATTCACAAATTATTTAAACTAATGCAAATAAATGTTCAGTAGTTAAGGCATCAGGCTAGAAAGCAGAGGACAATGAGTTCAAGTGCCGCCTTATAGCTATGAAAGCCAGCTGGGTGACCTCTGAGCCCAATCCGCCTCACAGAGTTGTTGTTGTGGAGAAACCTATGGTCACAAGCCACAGTCATCCCCATCTTCAAAAAGGGAGACCCAAGCCTAGTTGAAAATTACAGGCCAATCTCCTTATGCTGCGTCACCTGTAAAGTCATGGAATCAATTATTAACCAATCCATCATCCTCCACTTAGAGACAAATAACCTACTCTCCAATAAACAATTTGGTTTCAGAAAAAAACTATCCTGTAATCTGCAACTCTTACACTGCAAAAACATATGGACGACACAACTCGACCAGGGCAAAGCAATAGACGCAATCTACATAGACTTCTGTAAAGCCTTTGATTCAGTGGTACACGACAAACTACTCCTAAAAATAAAATCCTATGGTATCTCTGGACAACTGAATAACTGGATAGAAGCATTCCTGTCAAACAGACAACAAATGGTCAAAATCGGGAGCGTCCTATCAAATCCAGTACCTGTCAATAGTGGTGTTCCCCAAGGCAGTGTTCTAGGACCAACTCTCTTCATACTCTACATAAACGACCTCTGTGATCATATTAAGAGCAATTGCGTTCTCTTCGCTGATGATGTAAAGCTGTTCAATACCACAGACAATACTGCTACCCTACAAAAAGATCTTGACTATGTATCTGAATGGTCAAACAAATGGCAACTTCAAATCTCAACAAATAAATGCTCTGTCTTACATATTGGCAAAAAAAATCAGAAAATAAAATACAAGCTGAATAGTCAAGATCTTGTTGATGACCCAAGCTCTGTAAAGGACCTTGGAATACTCACCTCTAATGATCTAAGTGCTAGAGCCCACTGCAACTACATAGCCAAAAGGCATTAAGAGTTGTTAACCTAATCCTACGTAGCTTTTTCTCTGGTAATATCACACTACTAACCAGAGCATACAAAACATTTGCTAGACCAATACTTGAATACAGTTCATCAGTCTGGAACCCACATTACGTATCTGATATTAGCACAATTGAGAAAGTCCAGAAATATTTCACAAGAAGAGTTCTCCACTCCTCTACTCGTTGTAGAATACCTTATGCCACCAGACTTGAAATTCTAGAACTAGAAAACCTTGAATTACGCCGTCTTCGGTCTGACTTAAGCATGGTATATAAAATCATACATTGCAATGTCCTACCTGTCAATGAATACTTCAGCTTCAACCATAACAACACAAGAGCACACAATAGATACAAACTCAAAGTAAACCGCACCAAACTTGATTGCAGGAAATACGACTTCAGCAATAGAGTGGTCAATGTCTGGAATACTCTACCCGACTCTGTAGTTTCTTCCCCAAACCCCAAAAACTTTAACCTTAGAGTGTCTACTATTGACCTCACCCCTTTCCTAAGAGGCCTGTAGGGGGCGTGCATAAGCGCACTAACGTGCCTACCGTCCCTGTCCTATTGTTTCTCTTATTCTTTTATTTTTCTTATATGTACCCATTTCATGTATTCACAACTATGTATACATTTATACTTATTATCTTGTAAACAATTGGCAAATCAAATAAATAAATAAATAAATAAATAAAAAATAAATAAAAAATAATAATAAAAAAAAATAGGAGGAGGAAGGTGTGTTGGATATGTGTGCTACCTTGAGTTATTTATAAAAATAATAAATAATAAATAAAATACATAGTAACACAAATTATCTTACTTTCAACAATTTGCAATATATTAACAATTTACCTTCACAAATGGTCCATTAAACTGCAAATAACCATAATCCCTAGGATTATGTGAGCTATAGTTCGAATGTATTTTAGGCATTTCACATTGATGGTTAAATTACAAAACATTCCCAAAATAATAAAGTATGATTTCCAAATGCCCAATTATTTCCACTAATAGAAATTTTCACTTTCGCAACTGCAGACACAAGACCTAGTTTTCTGCATTTCTGATGATCCAAATTAAACTTGGCTTTTTTTGCCCACCAATATTAACAGTATGTCAATCAAATGAAACTACTCTTAATTGGTATTTTTAATGGTTCTCTATTAAAAAGGTCTTTAGAAATTTGTAATCTGCAAGTAGCCTAGGACAATGCTCAAGAATATGCCCACATTCCTGTTTACATAAAGGCAGGCATCAATTAGATGCAGGCAATCTGCCAAGGAAGCTGTTAAAACATTTGAAAGGCAAACTGTTACTTCCTCTTCAGTCAATGAATGTTAATGTTTTAAAATGTAGCATTTTATAAGCTAGCGCATACATGGGGAAAACTGAACAATCAATCAGTTTTAAACAGATTTAAATGCATAGTGTGGACATCCCCATACAGTTAAGTTTGAGCTGCTTTCCCAATTCAAACTCAAGAAAAAGCAGCTTGAAAGCCCAGAATTAGCATCCAGCCCTCTCTACTAAGGCCCTGGTAATCTCAGTGAGTAATGTCAAATGTTTAAAACTTTTTAAAAATATGTTAAAATTTAGAGCAAATTTAAGAATCAAAACAGGTATCTTAAGACTAGCAGAACTTTGATATATCAGCCATTTTTTCCCCAAAGAGGCAGGCTGAAATTAGGGACAATTCTGCCTCTTAAGTTCCACATGTCCCCAAAATAGAGGAGAAAAAAACGGAAATTATTTCAGCCTTACCCATTTAAATAACATCACAATTTTATTAGTGAATTCCCTTATCATATTACCAAATACATTTCTTTTGCTTTCTCCATGAGTAGCATAGACATTCAGAAAGTTTTCCTTCTCCCATGTCACCATTGTTTTTACTAGCCTTTTTAAATAAAAAATAAATAAACCTAAATAAAACTTATTACAAACTCCTAACTTTTAGGCGCCGTGAATAATAAATCTGAAATGGATTAGCTTCACCTGATTCCCTCAGAATAGAGGCTCATTCATAAAACTTAAACTGTTTATAGTTTCTGTAACTCCAACAAAATCTATGAGTTACTTTGGTGAGTCGCTATAGATTTTCAGCCTTAGTACACCCCTGTTCTCTTACCATCATTGTTTTGCAAAGCAATTTATGTGTAAAATGAATACACAATAAAATGGCAAATTATTGCAGAGAAATAAAAACATGCTATCTTCGTTCACGCATTGAATTCGAACACTGGTGGCTTTGTACGTTGCCTATTGTTCCATTTTTATTTGTAAGGAAATGGTAACACACTATTGGAAGTCGTACCCCATTCTGTTACCTTATTCTGCTGCAGTTCTAAGATTTAGAATATAGCTACATAATACTATGTTTACAATTGAACAAGCAAAATTATCTATAGGTTACAACCAGGCAATCTTGTTTCACAGAAACCAGAGTGTTTGTTAATTTTGAAAAAGCCAGATTCATTCCAAGAAACCTAAGGGAGTAGGTTAAAATGTGACATTCCAATGGCCTACTGTCATAATATCTGAAAAGCCGGAGCACATTTTACCTGTGTTATGTCATCTGCATCAATCATCACATCAAATGCAAGTTCCATATCATGATCTTGGAGGACTGGGCTGCGCAGAGACTGGTTCCAGCCCAAACCACATAGGACACCAGTGTATCTCTTTCTGCTTTCATCAACCCTCAAGTAACAAGATTATTAATAGTAAATGTAAGAAAATACAGCACCTATGCCTGATACATAATGTCATAACAATCCTGTATAGACATGAGTTTGCATCCTTACATCATTTCCATAAGAGAACTATTTTCATTTGCGGAAAGCTTTTTTTTAATTGGTTCCAGTTAAAATGATGGATGAATAGAGACCTTCATTATCCCATCACCAAGTTCATAGCCCCCCACTGTCCCTCCCCCTTCTCCAATGAAGCACATTTCCAGGGGCTCAAATGAAGCAGGTTTCCAGGAGTTGCAAAGAAAAATGGGAGAAAATGGGAGAAAAAACATGATCACCAAGTTCCTCCTTGGAAATGTTCGCATACCTGAGATCTATCACAGGAGCAAAGAGCATGCTCAGTAATGCTGGGAGACCAGGGATATGAGGCATGAGAGAAGTTTCCTTTAGCATCATTGTTGAGCCTATCACCATAAAAAGCAAATTAACATGACCTTTCAAAACAAAAAAGTCATACAGATAGTTATAGCTTTGATTAGAAATATAGTGTAGGCAGGAAAGATTATACATGCTATAAACCAGGGGTGTCCAACCTTGACAACTTTAAGACTTGCAATTTTTAAGATCTGTAGACTTCAACTCCCAGAATTCCTCAGTCATCATAAATACTTCGACAAAGCATTTTTTTTTTACCTGTTGCGTTTACAGATATGGAAGCAGAAACCAGTATTTGTTGAAATGCATTTTCAGGACCATCAACTAAAACCACAGAGTTTACGCTCTCCTTCTCTACCAAGATTGTTCTAAAGGACGGGAAAAGATTCAACATGATTTATTATGAGAATTTTTAAAAGTCCAATATTGCAACATTTCGTTGATGGAGTCAGTTTACTGAAAATTTTCCAAATGTTTAAAAATAAATAACGCTATAACTATTTAAAAACGCTCTATGTACAACTATTACACAAACCATAATAAGCACAGAATATTCTAGAAATATCTCACAACCACCTCCCTCATAGAGAGCAGAAAATAAATACAAAGGAGAAGTGCTTCCAGATTGGAGAATTCACAGAACTGCTGGGGTGGAGGGTGGATGTGTAGGTTTTCTATCTCTATTTCCTTATTGGTTAACAAAAGAGGAAAGGTTAGAAAAATGGGAATGGTGAAATGAATTGAAGATGCTGTTATCTGCAGCCTGCCTAACCTTCATAAAATGTTATGAATGGACAGAGTAATAATAAGCACAAAAAAGTTTGTGCTCCTTTCAGCCTTAGTTCTTAATCAAACATCTGGACAAAAGGTCCATCTGAAGCGGTGTTCTGTATTCTGCAGTGGTCCACCAGATATTTTAGAGATGCCTAAAAGCAAAACATGAAGTTTATAATCTTACATAGTTGACCCCAAAGCACTGTAGAACTGTATCTTACCTGAATCTGGAAATTCTGGTCATACTGCTGAATTTTAGGCTGCAGACATTGAAGGGGCCAAGTAGTGTGACCTTTTCAAAAGAGAGAGAGAGACAAAATGGGATTAGGAAGACATCTGCAACATTTCAGTTTGTTAGTTTGTTCAGTTTCTTTATTACATTAAGTGAAATTCCATGTTTCATTTTTGTGTCTTGGTTTCCGAGATAACATATACACCTCAAAACAGAAAGCCTCTTCTGAGGCTCCAAAACAGCTTGTACTAGCTTTGTAAGCTGGGCTTTACAGGATTAGCATGCAGCCCAAAGGGAGGCAGAAAGCTCTTGATTTAAACAAAATATAAATAATATAATGCTTGGTCATTCTTTGCAGATACAAAAATCTTGCACACATATATCTTCTCTTTAGTCATTGCCAAAAACAGATTGTTTAAATAACATGTGAAACCTAAACTGCAACTAATCTTAATCAGAGTATTTTGAAACAAATCTCTCTTAATTCAAAATGTAAAATTGGTTGTTGCAACGAACTGTAAGATTAAACAGGGAGGGAGGGAGGGGTGGAGGGAGGAAGGAAGGAAGGAAGGAAGGAAGGAAGGAAGGAAGGAAGGAAGGAAGGAAGGAAGGAAGGAAGGAAGGAAGGAAGGAAGGAAGGAAGGAAGGAAGGAAGGAAGGCTCTTGAAACCTCTTCCATAAAATCCCAGAGAGGTAAACTCACACCTACACATATGTCCTGGTCTTGTTCATTTTTCTAAAATTGTCTAGTTCTCTATGAACAATAACAGCACAAATGCTTTACAAATTAAATTTTAATAGGTACAAATGTTTTGGTTTTTCAGCTGTTTTCACAATGGCTTTAGTATGGAATGATGAAGCAATCCTATTATTCATAAAGACAGGAACAAAACAGCATTTCATACTTCAGGTGAATCATTAAATGCTCACCACTAACATGGTGTTGGGAGTGGCAAAAACCTTTTAATAAATTTTAAACTTACTTTGCAGTTTGGGGAACAAATCCTCTTAGCAGAGCAACTCTCCAGTATTTTAGTCAGCGCATTCTCTTCTCTTGAGCACATCTGGAGGGATGCCGATTTATTTCCCTCACACTCTTCTGGATTTGAAAACATTTGCTTGAGAGTTTCATGATTTAGCTAAAGAGATTGGGAGGAAAGATTTTGACAGGTGAGTGAAAAGGCAGGAAGAGAAATTTGTATTGTTATGGTTGGTTGAACAGTGTCAGTCAGCTTGCACTGGATTTGGCATTTTTATCCACCTATCGATAAGGAGCTGACATAGGTCAACGTCACATGTTTTAAGCTGTTCCAAGTAAAGCTGCTTTTGCAATTGAATGATGATGATTCTATCAATACAGACAGTGCTCCAGATGTTTCGGAATTACACCTAAGGTGCTTGATACTATTGGTATTATTTTTGCTTTCTTTTGCCACAGTTATTCTACTTCTACATATTTTGTGGTTTTCTCAAACCTGTTTCTTTATCAATATTATTATTTAATAGTTTATATTATTATTTAATAGTTTATATCAGGGGTGTCAAACTCAAGGTTGTGGTTGGATCCAGCCCGCGGGGCCGCCCTGGTCGACCCAATGTAAAGAGGAAAGATCTGGCCAGGATGGCTTCGGCCCGGTCTACCCAGTACTAAGAGTAAAGATTGGGTCACCCTGGCTTCAGCCCGGTCTACCCAATGTGAAGAGGAAATGTGCCAGCAGTTTGGGGAGTGGCATCAAACTAACCACGCCCACCCAGTCAGCCACACCCACCCAGTCGGCCATACCACCTCCCCCCCACAAGGTCAACCACAGCCCTGATGAGGCTCTCAATGAAACTGAGTTTGACACCCTTGGTTTATATCATGCCTTTTTCTATAGTGTGTATCTATAGCACTCCCTCCTCTAATTTTGCTTCACAAGAATCTCCTTTGATGTAAGGTGGGCTGACAGAGAGAGAGAGAGAGAGAGAGACAAGCCCATAGTTACATTGCAAGCTTCCATATCTAAGGATAAAAATGAACCTGAATCTTTCCAGTCACATCCCAACATACTCCCCATTACACCACACTGACTCTCACAATAAAAATCTCATTACTCCAGCCCATTCTCTTCAATGGATGAAAAACACTCTGGCCCATTTCCTACTTCTTCTCACTTCAAATACAGGATTCAACAAACTTACTTTTAATCCTTCTGGTGGAAGACGCCATATCCTCACCCTTCCTCATGACAAATGAGAAATTCTTTCTCACACATAAGGAAAACTAAGACTCAATATGCACTAAGGAAAATTTGAGAATCAAAGTCCAAGCAACAATACAGGAAAAAATGAACAGAGAGAACAAAAAAATCTTGCAGAGTAAACACAAGAGCATAAGCATTATTCCTCAAATAAGAAGGGCAGTGAGGATAATTGGAATGGGAACCCACAACTGCAAGTTCAACTGGTTCTAATCCGCCAAAGTAGCTAGTGAGAAGAAAGTGCCAGTTCAAGATGTTTGTTTTATAATGTAGTTTACAAAAATAACATATTGCATGGAAGTTGTGGTACTCTACCTGTATCTTCTAAATTTATTAGATGCTGGAAAAGTTTAGAGGAAACTAAGATGTGTATTGTCTAAGATTTCATGGATCGCAGTCCCTTTCGCTAAATGCATGGAAGAATTTATGCATGCGTATGTAAAACCTACCAGAGAGTTGGGAAAGGAAGGGAGGGGAAGGCAGAAGGGGGGGTTGGGGGGCAGGGAAGTGATCAAAGCTGAATTAATATAATAAAGGTATCCTCATTATATGCTGTTGAGCTGTGCCGTGTAAGTAACTTTACGCTCTACTTAAATCATGAGAATTTTAAATCTCCCAATCAATTTCAGCTCATCTGCTTCACAATAAAATCCATCTTTTCTAAATGCTCTTTTGTAAAGGCATTAGAACATGCCCCAAAATAGCATATGCTCCTGTGTACAATCACAAAAGAGAAGGACGATAGGAAGAGCACTTAGACTTATATACCACTTCACAGTGCTGTAGAGCTCTCTCTAAGCAGCTTGCAGAGTAAGCATATTGCCCCCAACAATCTGGGTCCTCATTTTACCCACCTTGGAAGGATGGAAGGCTGAACCTTGAGCCTAGTGAGAGTCAATCTGCCAAACTGCAGGCAGCCGGCAGTCAGCAGAAGTAGACTGCATTCTAACCACTGCGCCACCACGTTTCTATAGTGGTGGGTCAGTAACCATCCTTAACTCCTCAATTTCCTGCATCCACAAGTTCAAGAAACCGCCCAGAGCCCCTCTGTGAGGGAGATGGGTGGTAGGACAGACAGACGCATACTACAGTTCAAATCATTTCCCTAACAGAAATAACATAAAGAGAAAAATCTCTTACTTTTGATTCATAAGAGTCATCTGCAGGTTCTGCATAGCCTTCTTCAATAAGTATGGTACAGATATTCACCACTTTCGCAATGCCAGAGCACTGAAACACATCCACATGTAAGATGCCATGTACAATTGAGAAAATCTTCACCATCAGAACATGGTCGCTGACCAAGGAAGCAAATCTTTGGTTTGCAGCATAACTCCACTGTTCTCCACAAACAAGAGACCATGCAGAAGGACGTATTCTGCGCACCTTGAATTCCAGAGCCTGAATAAAAAATATCAAAACAAATACATATTTTCCAAGAAAATGAAATATTCTGACTGCCACACTCCCCCCCCCCCGCCAGAACACTTTCCTGTCATTCATTAAAAAGTAGAGAAAAGTTTACCTGAAAGGGAATCTCTCGGAGGTTGCTTGGAATCTCTCGCAACTGGTTTAAAGCCACTTTTGATCTATTGCCATAATCCACATAGAACACCTATAAAACAAAAAGCAATTAAAAAGAAACTTCTTCCAAGGCTTAGAGAAGAAAAGAGTGCAATCCCAGGCGACAGTGAGCTAAATTACAAATACAACACATTACATAAAGCCAAACTGAACAAAACGTGGATTAACACAAAGTGCAGAGCTGTTGTGAAAGTGGAGGTCTGCTTCATTCAAAACAGGACGCTATTTCCTATTGTTGCTTCAGTCAGCTCTTTCTATCATCTCCCCCAAAGAGTATTGTAATTGACTATTCTTTTCCAAACATTCATTGAAACATGGCCCTGTACTTAAAACTTCTCCAAAACAAATCAACGAGCAGCCCTAAGACGCAACCCATAAAAACAATTTGATCTATGGATACCCGTGGATGCTTCAAGGGTATCCCTGCTAGTTCCAGCGAATGCCAGAAATAGACAGGAATCGCAGATATTTTTATGTGACTAGGAGTATATATGTTCCAAATCAGCACAACTGCTGCTGCCCAAAATAGTACAACTTATTGCTCAACTTATTTCTCAAATGGGAAGATAATACTGTAAAGTTACACAGGGGACTCTTGCTATTCAGAAGTAGGATTTTTTTTAAAAAAAAAAAATGTCAGTCTTCTATTCCTTTCCAAAAGAGATCCATGCTTTTATTGCCTTTACTCCAAGCAATCCATAATGTATTTTTAAAATGTAAGCAGAGACCAGTTATTTTTTTCCCCAGATGCTGCCATCTGTTATGCTAGACGAGCATCTTTCAACCTTGGTGACTTTTTAAGATGGGTGAATTTCAGCTTCCAGAATTCCCGAACCAGCTCTGCTCTGCAGAATTCTGGGAGTTGAAATCCAACCATCTTAAAGTCATCAAAGGTCAGAAACACTGCACTAAACATATTCCGTACGATTATACTTGAACATGCTCAAGGATTTGAAAAAGAAGCACCTCGGCACTGTCTCCAGACACATACAGGATTTGGACACGGTAGTACCTCTCTTTTTCCCATTCAGTAAAAGGTGCCAAACAAACCAAGTCTGGATAAGGGCGAATAGGCAAAGAGGTCAACTCCAGCTGGCCAATCTCAGCGGACAGTTTTTGTAATGCAGCCATACTTCTTTCATCTGTTCTGTATCCACAGAAGTGCCCAACCTCTACAATCTGAAAAGGGCAAGATTTGTTTGTAGCATCCTCTGACACAATACACACACAGAAACAAGCCTGGATTTTCAAACTGCTCTTAATTAATAGGATTTAGTTAATACTCAGTTAAATGGAGAGTTTGGGAGTCAAGTAGGACAAGAGAAAAACGGCAGAAATGTAAATGATTTATCTCAGGATTTACCCCCAAATTATTATATTTTGCAAGTGACTATTTTGAGCTAATTATTTCTGTCTTTCTGTAACATTTAAATATTTTTAGCTCAATTGCAAATCATGGGCATGTTTTTTTTTAGCAAAATTAACAATGTTTTAAGGCATACTCTTTAGGAATGAAGCTACAGGTAGTCTTTGCTTAATGACCACAATTGTAATTGGCAATTCTGCCTCTAGGCAAGATGATCATTAAGTGAGGCAAAACATGAATGCAACAATTTATGACTTCATTTCCACTAACTCATGGGGGGTAATTAAGCAAGACATTATATGACTGCAACTTGCAATTTTGTTGCCAACTTCTTCACTGACTCTAGCTGGCTGTGAAGAACTCAAATGTCAGTCACATGGCTGTGGGGATGCTGCAACGGTTGCAAACAAAAGGATCAGTCTTCAAATTACTTTTTCAATGCTGTCAAAGCTTCAAATGGTGGCTAACAGAGCAGTCATTAAGCAAGGATTACCTGTACTATGATTCACAAGCTAATGAAGTTGGTGCTTTTCAAAGTCATCAAGGGACCAGCCAAATATCCCAACTCTAGAATATCTATATCCAAAATCTCAGGGGCTGCCATAAAGAAGAGGGAGTCAAGCTATTCTCCAAAGCGCCTGAGGGCAGGACAAGAAGCAATGGATGGAAACTAATCAAGGAGAGAAGCAACCGAGAAATTTCCTGACAAAACAATTAATCAATGGAACAACTTGCCTCCAGAAGTTGTGAATGATCCAACCCTGGAAGGTTTTGAGATTGGATAACCATTTGTCTGAAATGGTATAGGGTTTCCTGCCTAAGCAGGGGGTTGGACTAGAAGACCTCCAAGGTCCGTTCTGTTCCGTTCCGTTCCTATTCCTATTCCATGTCTATTCTATTCTATTAACAGGCAGGAGGGAAAAGTCTAGCATTTAAAAAACCTGGAACACACAAGTCTTTGCAGAATATACAGATGTGCATCTGTGGTTTCATTATTGTTGCCAGTAAAAAGACCTATCTTGCCCACTTGTATGCCTTGGCAGAAAATCATTTAAGATATTAAATGACTGGAGAGCTCAGATTTATAAATGTATCTGGTGTGAAGTTTGACACAAATGATTTTAAGATTTAGTTTACTAAGAAACTGTTTATCTCCCCCATTTTAGAGTTCACCCCACTAAAGTTGAACAGGTACTGCACACAACGGCACACAGACATATTTATCACCTACCTCAGTGACACAAATAGATAAATCAAGACTATTTATAGTCTGCAGTTTATCCAAGGTATTACAAAACTTCTGCACGGGAGTCACAGTATGTTTCTGAAAGTCAATGTTCACTCTAAAAACAAGTTATCAAAATAATAAACAAATGCTAGTCATTAATCATGTATAATCTAAAGACAATAAGTAAGTAAGTCACCTTTGGTGCTATTCCAGAAAGGTGGCCTATGGACCCTGTTTTTCCATATATATAAAGCACACACATATATCCATTATCAAGATAAAACTGTTTAAATCAACTGTAAGGTATGCAAAAACCTTTTATCAACTTGATTAGGATTGGAACCCCACGTTCCCTTCATTGTATTTTCATTGCATTTCCTGGGTGTGAAGCCCTTTTATTTTCTATACAAAGGATGGACAGTTGTGCTAGGCCTTCCACAGAATTATTTTTTGCCTATGACTATTGGCAAACATTAAAAAACCAAACAGTGGATTAGGAAGGAGCTGATTAGTTACTCTTAATTCATTTCGTAAGATGCCAGATCAAGCGAAAAAAGTCATATGCCATTGTGCTGTCCAGCCAGTGTATGGGAATTGTATAGCTAGGTAGCAATTGTGAGCTGTTTGTTCCCTGAAGGGAATGCATCACGGTAAATGTAGTTAAGATATCCTGGAAAATGTAGTCCATGTCACGTGACCATATCTGTAATCCTAATTGGTCACTAAATTGACCCTCGATGGGTTGGGGGAGTTTTCCTCACTCTTGGCTGAACTCATGGACTCTTGGTAACTGTTCTATCGTTACAAGATGGGAGAAAAAGGATAGGAGATAAACCATCTTTTTACCTACAATACAGATATGCAAAGGATTGGTCATTAAAGAAGAACTTCATCACAAATGTGAGTTATGAGGATACCTGATGAACGAATAAAAGTACTTTGTTATGGATGTTTTGTGGAGTTTATCTATCTGCATCTGTACAGGATACAGAATAGCCATGGTCTTGGACATTCCAAGCCTCTTCTCCATTTTGGAGCTCCATATCACTCAGTCTTTAGTATTCCAAATTCTGCATTTTGTTTTTTTGTTTTTAAAAGCTCATTTCATATTAGAATCTTGCAAAGTATATTTTGGCTCTGCTTAGGCATTGCTGAATCAAAGCAGAACAGCTTCCCTGTCAGATAAGGAACCAAATCCAGTTTCATAATAACATACCTCGTGTCCCTTAGAATGCTGCTACTTATACTTCCCAATTTGTCCTCTATCTCCTCTGAGGAATGGGTGTTCAGTTCAAATGGAATCCTCATTTGTGCCATTTTAAGAGCAAAATACACGGCAGGAAGTGTTTTAAAACGTTCTGTAGGATTCCGAGTAAATTCTACAAAGGCTCTAGGTAAAAAAATTAAAAAGAAATAAAATTGTCTCATAGGGAAAATATGGGCATGTGCATTTGTGTACAAACACACACATGTAAATATACAGATAAAGGTATTAAGATATTAAGATAAGAGAGAGAGGAAGTGGGGAGAGGGAGAGACAGATGATGATGAAGATAGACAAGACAGACAGATTGATTTGCTTCCCACTTCATTCACAAATGGTGAAAGAAAGAAGGGAACTGAGGTGTGTGGTAGAGCAGTGGTCACCAACCGGTGGGCTGCGATCCACTAGTGGGCCGCGACAAACTTCTGGTGGGCCGCAGAGAAATCTCACCCGCAGAGCACCTCCCCCAAAGCAATTAATCCAGGCTGTTCAGAAACACAAGGCTGCGCCACCCACATGGCCCGCAGGAACCCTTTTATGTGACAGACTGAGCTAGCTGATGCAGATAGATAGATCTCTGAATGAATCTGAGATTCTATGAGCAACTCAATCTGCCTGCCTGCTTTGCCTGATTTTGGGTAAAAATTGCTCTTTTTTTAATAAAAGATTCAATATTTACATACATGGTGTGTTGTGAGTTAATTTTATGAGTTTGCTTGCAAGCAAATTTTATGTGACAGACTGAGTTAGCTGATGGCAGATAGATAGATATCTGAATGAATCTGTGATTCTGTCAGCAACTCAATCTGCCTGCCGGCTTTTGGGTAGAAGTTGCTCTTTTTTATAAAAAATTCAATATTTATATAAATATTTATAATATTTACATACATGCCATGCCCAGACAGTCACATGACCACCAAGCCACAACCACAAATTAGGCCAGGCCCACAGAACCTGTTAGTGGTCCCTGGGATTTAAAATTATGAGTTTGGTGGTCCCTGAGGTCCAAAAGGTTGGCGACCCCTGTGGTAGAGAATGTGCAAAAGAAGAAGAAAGTGAACTAGGATATTGTTGGTAGAACAGTCCTAAGAAATGTTCCTGATGCCTTCTGATTCTCCAGGATTCCCATGGAAATATACAGAAACAAAGCATGACTATCAGGAGGACTCTTCTAGATACTGAGGGAAGTAACATAAAATTGGAAATTTAGAGCAAGCAAAAGGGAGCAGGAACCAGGAGAGGGGCAATTCATATTTCTGTATTTTCTGTTGCTTCCTGACATAATGATGTTTTCTTCCCATAACAGAGCCACCGCCAACATACAAAGATCTGAGAACCACAATACAGAAATCTGAGAATTCCCAGTGGGCAAAAGGAGAGGCCAGGAACCTCAGAAGGGCGGTCAGAGGAGTAACCGAACGAGCCCTTGGCTGAAGAGGAGAGAGAAGAGTTGCAGCTGATTACTCAGAAGATGGTTAACAAAAACAAAAATTACATAAAATGAAAACATACAAATCCACTTACTTGCTTCCATCATAAACAATGGATTTGACTTGACCACACTGTCTGAACAGAGATTGCAGCTGCTTATAATACAGAAAGCCATAGGGAGGAATGTTCTTTAACTGTTAGGAAAAATAAATGTGCATCTTCAGAAAGGTTGTATTCTGATACTTTTAAATAAGTTTGTTGTTATTATTATTGTTATTGTTATTATTACAGCAGCAGAACTGCAAAAACCTGTGCTACCCGGAACATCATACATTTTAAGAAGATACTTGGTTGATAACTAGGATGCTGGCAGAAACGCGTATCAACCACCAGCGCAAGTCAATGACATTTGTGATACATTTTTAAATGTTCAGTTGACTGAGTTTCATATTTAATGAATAAAAGAGATAATAATAATAACATGAATTAAATCATTATTCAACATTTATACAGTATATTCTAAGATAGATTACCACAGCAAATATCAGTTGATTAAATCTAGCTCTCCTATCTTGAACAGCCTAACTTCTACTAGTATCCAAGTTCTGCCAAGTGTGACCTTACTTCCTGCTAGAAGAATATAGTGTCTCTTGGCTACCATGAAAAGTTTCACTGGTTCTTTTTTTTTCTTTGTTCCCAATCTCTATTCCTCCAACATTTTTCTCTTTTCCACATATTCTTATAATCCACTGTAAGTGGACTTGAAATAAGCTAGGAAATGGAGCAGCTATGGCTACTGTAGCCATGAAAATGTATGCCATAATAAATACTTGTGCCACAAAATTAAGTTACATTGGCCACAAAAGATTAATGCACCTACCATGTGGAAAATTAAGACCCCTTTGTGAAAGCCACTTAAAACTTAACTTACATACCATCACTGTTGTTTTGGGATCTCTGCCTGACAATTCCCTCACAGCAACTTCTTTATCATGGTGCACAAAGGTAAAATAATTTGGATAGAAAGCTCCAGCAATCACCACCTGAGAAATAAGAGGGAGTTGTCATCATCATAACCATCATCATTTTAGCCATTTTCTTTCTACTGCAGGATGAAGGTCTCTTCTGCATGTTTCCAATCTATATAGTCTTGAGCTTTCTCTTACCAATTTGGCCCACAATACTTGCTGATGTTAAGAGGGAGTAAGTTGCTATAAAAGGGGGACTTCCCTCTTAGCCAACCCCTTCTTCCCTCTGCAGTTACTTAGATGATCATGTGACCCATGCTTATTCCTAGTTACATCCCTTTGGTTAGAAAGTTACTTGGCCATGACATCTATGAATGGAATAGTTCTTTAAAATATAATGATTGTTTCACCATTTGTTATATACCTACTGAATCCTTACAATTTATATTGACTGTTTCCTAGTATGATTTGATTGCTTATTGTACCCTATGATTATTATTAAGTGTTGTACCTGATGATTCTTGACGAATGTATCTTTTATTTTAATGTACACTGAGAGCATATGCACCAAGACAGATTCTTTGTGTGTCCAATCACACTTGGCCAATAAAGAATTGAATTCTATTCTATTCTATTCTATTCTATTCTATTCTATTCTATTCTATTCTATTCTATTTCTATTCTGAATGATAAGTGTGCATGTGTGAAAGTCTTGTTATAGTCTCAACATACAGTTCACATATTTTCAAGCAGAAGATGTAAGTATAACATTTGGACATTTGGTCTCAATTAAAAACAGGGAAAATCTGACCTCAAGGAAAATTACTGAAAATATCTGTTTGACTGTCCCTTTTATTCTTGGAGGGAAGTAAGTGGCATACTGTATAAATGTACTGTAACAAAGAAACAATACAAAAACACTAAACCATGCAGTTTAATTGGATTTCCATATACTATATGTCTCATATCTAGAGAAATAAAGCGTTCATATTTAAAATCTAAAAAGAAAATTGTGATCACAAAATCCATGTATCTTTACTTTAATTATACTTTTGTCTGAATGCTTCTAAACTGTACAATTAAAATAGAAAAGAATAAAAATATTCAAAGCCACACTCTGAAATTAACCTGTGCTTAAGTCTCAGCAGATTCATAAATGTTTTGAATATCCTTGAAAACATTTCTAATATAATCAACTCTCTCACCTGCAAAATAAAACGCTGCTTATATGCATGCTCTCGATCCATGATGGGAGAATGAGTGTTGACATGCATATTGAATATGCTAATTCTTTTTTTCAACTCCTCATACAACTCAGCCACCTAAAAATTGTAAAACTGTTTTAAAGTACATGAGAACCTAAAAAGTAAAGACGCATCTAAAGATAAAACACTTGTACAAAATAAATTCTCGTATATTTATGTCCTAGACTTTTGCTGATAATCTAATAGTACCTAAGCACCAGACTGAATTTATCAAAAAGCAGCCATCTCATATTCTAATGCAATGATGATCAACCTACCACATGCGTGTCAAAAGTAACACACCATGAAGTTTTGGGTGACATGCCAGTGTTTACCTTCACTCAATAACTATTCTTGAAAGCACGCCCCTTTCTTGCACAGATTTTGGAAGACAATGGGGTATGCTCTTGCATGAAAGTCTGGACTCTCCAGAAGTCACAAAAGTGGTGCATGTTCTCACATAGCCTCTGAAAATTGCATGACAACAGGGCAGGCTTTCATGAAGTTTTCAGATGCCATGGAAGAGCATTTTCCAAATATGGTCCAAGAGAAAAGGCCTCATACAACCCAGAGCAACCTCAGATATGTTGCAGGAGTCCGTCAACAGAAACAGAACACTGCCTGAGGGTAAACAATGCGTGACAGATCCTGGAGAGGACTGGGCCACAGGAACATTCATACTTTGGGGGATGGTGCAAGGCAGCCCTTTAGAGTGGCAACAGTGATGTTAGGCCTGAAATCAAGGCCTGGTCTTCCACTTCAGGCCTAGTCTCTATTCAGGGTAGCCTAGACCCGTGTGTGTGTGTGTGTGTGTGTGTGTGTGTGTGTGTGTGTTAAATAGAGAGTTATCTTTTGTTTGATGGGGCGGGAGGGCGTGGCATGCCAACAGATTCAACTTAGGCATTTTCCAAATTTTTGACACACTGAGCCCAAAAGGTTTCTTCATCACTATTCTACTGCCTCCCAGATGTGTTATGTTAGTAATTTCCAGAATTTCTAGCCAACATGGTGGCTAGGAATTCTGAGAATTCTTTCAAGAAGATCCTCAATTCTCAATGTGAATATGATTTGAAAGTTGGCTGTTGAATGCAATATGAGTTTTGTGTGACAGAAATAAGGCAAAGCACCTATGGAAATTAACTGGCTGCTAAGAGAAAAGTTCAACACTGAACAGGAATAAATGATGTCCCCTATGCTATTTCATGCACTTTAGTTTAAAATAATTCAAAAATACTGGCTAGTGTATTGATTGAGGACATGAATAAGGGTACTTTTGTCTGTATCTCATGTGCGTTGTTAATTAAGATCATGAATGCATTGCAATGATATAGCTGAATGATTCAGAAAGGGGCTTAGATTTAAATATTCAGTAATGATCTGAATGATCTAAGTTTGATCTGAATAATGGAGTTGAAAATACATGGGGAAAAAACTAGAGTCAGTAATTGAATTTGTGCATTTGGCAGAATGTTTACCAAAGATACAGGATGGCGGAGACATTTTAATACATATAAAAGATGGCACAAACAGAGTAGGTAGCATGTGGCATGCTGTAAGAATTGTCAAAAGAAGCAAAAATATCTGCTTACAACAACATGCTTCTGCCCACTTTGTGATACAGAAATAATAAGACTATGAAAAGAAATAGAAAGTAAGTTGAAATGACTTGTAAACTGTTAGCCAACTCCATTATTAGAAGAGAAAGGGGAGATCAGGGGAACAAGAAACAGGGAATGTAGTAGATTAGAATATTACTCTACATTTTCTCTTTCAATCTGCAACCATTACAGAACTATACTAAATGCTACAGTAACTTTAGTGACAGAGGGTTCCTCAAAAATACCCATAAGCAGGCTAATTGCTTATAGCAGGAATATGCAGTTTTGTTAAGCAGTGTCATGTGATTTCAGGCAACAAATTGCGATTTTCCCTTTCTACTCCACTTTAATAGAATTTAACTGAGATAGTATATGACTGTTTGTCTGATACGAATGTATTTTATTTCTCTTGGGCGTGAATAAGTGTACCATTTCTCAGGAGAAAAGCTATTCTCAGAAACTAAAGGCAATAGGAAAGTAACTTTGCTTGGAAAGGAACATGGGTTCAAATTTACATGTTTGGGCACTAGCTTCAAATTTTTATATTCAAGAGAAGAAAATGAGAAGCTTATCTATTATATTTTTATTAATTAAATATGTTACAGACAGCAATGCTTATTATGCTAATCACTGTTTTATTATTTTATACTGATGTTGTTTTCCTATGTATTTTTACCACATACCTGTTTGCATGTACATAAATATGAGATTTAATAAAGATAAAAGGGGTTGCAGATTGTAAAAATATATTCCTTTTTTTATCTAATCAAATAGCTAAAACACAGAACGCTACTAAGACTCACAAGGCACATAGGACAGCATTCCATGTATTCCTCTGAACTAATGAAATTAAATCATCTTTCTAAATGCAGTTAGAAAAAAAAAAAGAATACAATCAAATTGGATGGATGAGAGGCGAAACTCCTGATAATACTGCTTTCCCTGGAACTCCGAGACACAAATGGCCAGATTTCAAGTGACTGGGTTTCTTTTAAAGCCTAAATCAGCCCATACGAGAGCAAGGAAAAATAGCCAGAAGTTTTTAACTGTGTGTTGAGGCACTGGGGAAAGATTTTCCCATCATTCTCTCCAAACCTGCTCTGTATGAACGAAAAAAAATCATGTCACCCGATCTCTCTTTGAGAGCTCTCTTATAGCATTCATAGTTTATTCTCCAAAGGTAATGTGAAAATTCCTTCCTCAAATAAAAATTTTAAAAGTATTTTTAATACTTTTCAGTGACACAGACAACACCCTGGGGATGCAGATCTGATTAATCTGGGCTGTCTTTATTTTTTTAAGTCATATGTGGAGAGCCAGGTCTTATATTTCCACTTTAAAGGCACCAGGTAGACACTGAGTCTTGCCTAGGCACTGGCTGGATGACTTTGGGCCTGTCATGTCTCTCAGCCCATATTACCTCTCAGGTCTTGTTGTGTGGGAAAAATGTGGGGAGGAAGAAGATATGTTAGATATGTTGAATTATTTATAAAAAATAATAGATGGGTTATAAATAACATGAAGTGGCACCATAGGCAAATTAAGCTTAAAAAAATTATAACCTATTGGGGGGGGGATTTCTAACCATAAGAAGTAAAATTTTACTAACCTGAAAAAACTTCGCAAAAATAAAAAGCCTATCTAAAATTTGGCACATCTACTACCAAATATTAGCGGTATAAACTGGAACCTGCAAAAATACAACTAGGGAGCTACAAAAAAATGTAAGGAGATGGCCAAGCAATCATTTTTATGATGTAATGGGAAGGGAAGAACAGTGAAACAGGCAAAGAGATTATCATATTCACCTCTCTCATTCTCTTGATGTGAATGTAGTTGGAACGGCCCCAGTCCACTTCATTCTGGAGGGGGAAACAAAAGAGTTAAAAATAACTAAAATTGTAAACAGAAGTTGAAAAAGCAACTTGCATAATCTCAACTGTTTTTGTTTCTGTGCCATGCCCTATTTTAAACCTACCAAGGTTTTGTTCCTGTAATCATTAGCAGCCTACCAGAACTATTCAGGCAGTTGAGCAAAGAGCAAACAATGAAGAATTTTTACTCTAGATACAGGTTCTTCCCTACCCACAGATTATGGTCATGTGAGAACACAAACTTCCATTCTTGTAACATGCAAGCACTCGATTTTTTAGTTGCAGGATATTTTATATGTGTAACCAGGATTCCAGAGGCAGGCTAAGTTGTGGTGTCAGACTCCCTTTAACTTCCAGTTAAATTCTTCTCTAGCCTACAAGCATTTCAGAAGGTGGGTCAAATCCAAGAGGGAGAAATCAAGAGAGCCCCAGCTCTCTACAATAATTACTGCTTAAATACACAAAATCTTAGAGAAATCTAGCAACTCAAATTCATGAATATGCAGAGTGGAATCAGTGCATCAGTACCCCAAAATAGTTTGGCAGCTTAGAAAAGCTTACCAACCATCTAATGGATTAAGACAGGACAGAAATATTCTAATAAACAAACATTTTAAGTGCTCCCATCTGATTAGCTGCTTTCTTTAAAACAAACATCCAAGGTAATATTCTGAATGCCAGAGTTATACCAATCTGTTCAAATACCAAAGTGCTGGATGAGAAACAATCTTGTCAATATGCACCAGATGCAAGAAAACTTTCTACATACAGCTGTTAGGATAAATGGTCTATTTGAGTATCAAGACTCATTTATGAGACACAGATTTGTGCATGCTAATCTCTTCTCCTACAATTGGATGGGTTTCCCTCGGTTTCTCCTAAATTCTAAATTTAGGACATTAATCCAACATCTTCAAAGATCAAATCAGCAATATTGAAAGATGCAGAACATCCATCCCACCACAGTGTATATAGAACATTTGATCAAGTAAATATCCAAGTTAACAAACAGATTACCAATGGAACTAACCTTTGGATGCCTAAGCTTTCCTTTTTGCCTGTTTTCTTGCCATTCCTAACAACGACAAAAGAAGTCATAATGTAATTTGTAATTGACCTTCATGCAGCATATTCCATGCACATTGATCCAAAATCCTATAGTCAAATAGCTTTGATTTTTATTACATGGAAAATATTTTATATTGCCTTTTAATTTAAAATTTTAAGGACAATTTGAAATAACTCATTCAATAGTTAGTAATCACTAATGGAAACGAAAAATAAATAAATGCAGGTAGTAACAAAAAAAAAAAAAATCCCCAATTATGCCAGTAACATAAGATATAAAAGCAGGAACAAGGAAGATTAGTTACCTTAAATGCATTAATAATCGCAATACAATCACTACTGCTGTTCCCAGAAAATTGTAGCTTGTTCCTGCAGAGCAAGAAGAGGTCTAAAATACATGTATTGTTTTATATATTTTATACTATTTCTTTCTGTTTTGGCCAACCCTTTTATTCCATGAATTCAAAAAATATGTATGTAGCAAAACATATTTTATTTCTAAAATTATTTGCAGTTATATGAAAAAGGAAAAAAGTCAAGTCAATTTACACATAGTCTTCAGAAGCAGCATAAACAAAAAGTCTGCAAAGTATTTGGATCTGATGTGAAGGGCTTAAGAACATGCAGGAACAAGAACCCAGCACCTGTCTGAGATCATGGAAACTGATGTGAATGCTTTAAACAGTAGAAATCCTATTTCCATACATTTCAACATACTTCTACTAAACTGAATCGGAAGCACTGCACAGCCCTAGTTGTAGCAGCTGTTACAACTGCATAATGCTCCCTTGATTAACCTTATTTATTTGTATCCCATCTTTATTACTTTTACAAATAATTCATATGTATTGAACATATTTTCTCCAAAATAACAACTCTGTGAGGGAAGCTGGGCTGAGAGAGAGAGACTGGCCCAATGTCACCCAGCTGGCTTTCATGGCTAAGGCAGGACTAGAACTCACAATCTCTGGCTTTCTAACCTGGTGCCTTAAGCACTAGACCAAACTGGCTCCCTTCTGAAGAAAAAAGTGGGGTATAAACTTGCCTTCCACTTTTGGGTTGCTTTCCTTTAGTGAATGTTAAGATGTTTAGAACGTTGGAGCAAATTTCTTGAAAAATAATAGTATATATACACAAATATAAAATGAAGGATCAAATTTCAATAAATCAGATGGTGGCTTTAGAGAAAATACCTATATCCATCAAGATGTTGCTTGAAAGGTATTATAAAGAAACTGTTCAAAGAGAGGGCTGCAGCTGTAACAAAGAGAGAAAAAAATAGCATTTGCTAAAAATTGTATTTGCCCTTTTAATCACAAAAAGGCAGCAGACTCAAGTTTTATTTCCATGTACAAAACTTATATAATCTAATTATCAGTTGCAGGGTACTAATGGTGTATTTATATATGTATCCATTCCTCATTACATAAGTATCTTCCTTCCAGCATCATTGATTTTAACAATTTTATTTCATCAATTTCAGTACATTATTTTTAGGTGGCTCTTTGGCCATAGTCATGCATTTCTAAGTTTAAAGATCTGCCTCATTCTTACTTTTCTACTATGAACAGCTTGTAAGATATTACTAATCTAAGTTGAGAAAAATAGTATTTATACTCGCCTATTATAAGTGTTTCTTCCAGGCATCCAAAGACATGTCCAAGAACTATTAGTTTGCCTAGGTGATGATTCACAGGTAACTGTGCCAGCACTTTTCCCAGAAAGGTCAACTCACCATCGTAAGGATTTCTTTCTTCAAAATGATCGTTAATAGCAAGTGCCCCTAACTATTTCAAAACAAAAGCAATAATAATATTAATAGGAGACACAATCATGACTTTTAAGACTAATTTTTAGTATAAGCCAAAATGGCACTTGTAAAAAGCTTGGTAGCAAATGAAGTCAGGCTAGCACAATTTGTAGCCCATAGGGCAGGTACTGTATATATGAGTAATAACAAAACAGTAGACTTTTTTGTGATGCATGTGGTCTCATTCCCTGATTTCATTTTTAATTATTCAGAGACACCTCCCAAAACTGAATTCTGAGAATTAGTTATCCATGCTCAGCAGGTAGAACCATACTGGTTAGGTTGATTTACAGTGACATAACATATACAAATTACAAATATTACAGATTATTTAACTTTCCATCCTCCTATTAAGCAAACAGATGTCTTGGTTTTTCAAAAAACAAAAGGCATACTTAAAAAGAATTATAAAACACCCACCTCTTTAAGGTGCAGAATTGTGCGTTCAATATCACTGCTAACAGGAGGCGAGAGAGCGGTTGCTAACAGAGCTCTCGGTTCTCCCATGTCAAGCATCTTCACTTTCAGTACAGTAGTTTCCAATGGGCAACGCTAAAAGGATAAATAAAAGTTCTGTGTTTGACACTCTCCAATTCTGCAAGGATATTCTTGAGGTTTTTTTTTAACAGTAGTAGCTGGTAAAGCTAGTTGCTTTTATGCTATGCGCAACCTATAGGTAACAGAACAGAATAACAGAATTGGAAGGGACCTTGGAGGTCTTCCAGCCTAACTCCCTGCCCATGTAGACACAATGTCATATTTTTTACTCAATAAGAAATACTATCTTTTTCTAAAAGTGAATGTGAAAACTCTGAGAAGCATATGGGGGAGTTCAGCTGGTGTGAAAGAGGAAGCACAGATATTTAGAGCAGTCTAAGAAAATGTTTCAAGGAGACACTTAGTTGATTTGGGGTAAGGCTACCTGGAAACTTAAAATTTACAGTTTGCAAAATTTACAGTTTAGGTATTAATACTAATGAGTAGTATTGAGCTGAGCAGCAAGTTGGAAGCCATGTAACTGGCAACGCAAGAGGTGAGACTGATACAACATTCTCTGTTCTTTTACTCACTTCCTTGCTACTGAATACAGAAAGTTTTGGCCAAAATCTCAGTCCCCCAACTGTATGTTCCAACAGTATGTGGCTTCCATCTTGCTGCTCAGATCCAAATGGACAACCACAACTATCCAAGCCCACACAAGAAAACGATCAAGAGAAAAATGCCACTTGTAAAAAGAATGGATTTTCTGACTCTACAAATGAACACTAAAGCAAAAGTTCATGCAGCCAAATAAAATCCCAAAACATTGGGAGCAGCACTTGAACACCAACAGCATTTACAAAATCATCACCAGTCAATTGCAAAAGGCAGCTTTTTTTTGGAACAGCTTACATCCTGCAGAAACAGCTCCTTCAAGTTACTTAACAATCTGTCCTTGAAATTACAACACACACCCAGTCACATTGTCACATTTCAGGCACTTGTTAACTGGCTCACATTTATTTAGTTATTTGTTAAATTTATTTGCCACCTATCTCACCATGGGGCTACTCTAGGCATCTTGCTCTAGGCGGATTTATGAGTAGTTGCAGTGTCCCATGGTCAAAAGAACATAATTTGTAACACTTTTTAGCTGGATTCTTGGGGTGGGGAATTAACTTAGGAGAATAGATTTGTTTAATGATCACGTGATTCACTGAAAGATCATGATGATTTGCTTTATGACCATTGTAAAAATTGTTGTACGATTGAGTCAGATCATGTGGTGCAGAGGTGGTATTGACTAGTTCCGGAGAACCAGTAGCGGAAATTTTGAATAGTGCTGAGAACCGGCAAATACCACCTCTGACTGGAGATCTTATCCTTCCCCTGCCACACCCACCGAGCCACGCCCAGAACTGGTAGTAAAAATATTTAAATCCCACCGAGTGGTGCCACACTTACTGAATATAATGACAGAAATTCTGAGTTCAATTGTGATTAAAAGAGAATTAGATTATGGCATCTTGGATTTTATATTGTTGTGTACATAATAATAATAAATTAAGGTTGTATGCTGTCTAATAACTGGATGGCAGAGTGGCATGAGATAACTTTGAAGTACTATCTAAAAAAAATTGAATTTTTTTTTTGAAAGATACATAGAGACACATACCTTTTTTCAGTCAATTTGTTATGAGTGAATTGTAAAAAAAAAAAATCAAGCAACAGCCAGAAAAAATATTTTTCTTTCTGAGTTGTCTATTGAATGTACCAGATTTAGGTAACAATTGTTTGCTGATGGCTTAATTATAGCTAAATACTTATTGATTGTTCCTAAGAATGTCAGAATCTAAAACTGTCCTTCCATCATCCTTTGACGTTTTATCAGTGAGTTCTCATCACTTCCTGCCATTGTTCTTAAACATAATGGCTATTTTTTGGTGGTCAGCAGAAATATAACTGGTCTTCCCACTCTAAAGTCATGCAAATGGGTGTGTGTTATTCTTACCACCATCTCAGGAACAGTGCTTTCCGGTATATAGTTTGCCCAGAAGTCTTTGTATACTAGTCTGTAGCAGTATCCTTTGGACACACGGCCAGCTCGACCTTTACATTAAAGAAAAATCTTCAGCACTTACAATTCAAAAGCTGAAATACCACTTACACTTATTAATGGCAGCAGGGACTAGTATTGAAACACACTGGTTGCCTGTTCACAATCAAAGCATCAGTATCTCAGTACAGGAATTATCTAAAGATTATTTCAGCCTAGTGCTGTGATGGTGAACCTACGGCACGCGTGCCGGAAGTGGCACACAGAATCATTTCTGCTGGCACGTGAGCCGTCATCTGGAACAGTTCTACTGCGCATGCGTGCATGCCTCCCACCAGCCAGCTGATTGTCGGATATCTAGCACGCATGCGCGGGGGTTGGGGTATGCATGGGAGACGCATGAGCATGCGCAGGGGGTGGGGCGCACGTGGGGGTCACGTGCATGCAAAGACGCACGGTGCACAGGGGTCACGCGCACATGCGCAGAGGTGCGTGGTGCATACAGGGGGGTTTACACATGCATGTGCAGGGGAGTCACATGCGCATTACATTATGGGTGCAGGCATGCGCACACGTGCGTGCACACACTTTCGGCACGCAACAACAAAAAGGTTAGCCATCACTGGCCTAGTGCAATGATGGAGAACCTCTTGGCTTCAGGGTTCTCAAAAATTGGGAAAATGCCTAATTTGACTAATTTGACTCTGCCTGTGTGTCATTAGCAAAACATTCCACAATGCAACAATGCAACTGTGAGATAATGATTTAAGATATATTGTTACAAGGGACACCTTTTTAAAATTTAATATAAGATAATTCTAATTAACATATTTTATAAATACCATTGCTCTTAATCATAAAATCTCTGTACTGCAAATGTAGAATTATAGAATCATTGAGTTGGAAGGGACCTTAAAGCTGTTTTTCTAGTCCAGCTCCTGGCCAGTGAATGAATCCTCACACCATCCTCGACAAATGGCTGTCTAACCTCTTCCCGGAATGGAACACCCCTGATTTCAAGGGGCAAGCTGCTCCATTGCTTAATAGCTTTCACTGACAGTTGTCTGAAGTGGAATAATATTACAATTGTACCAATCTTGGATAAAGATGTAATGATAGGGAAGTAACTTCCCCCCTCAATCCACCACATGCACACGTACATACAGTGAAGTTAATTTGCTCTGTCATTAAAAGTGGCATGGCCATCTAACCATCACTGCTTTTATTTCTGAAATACGTATGTGGTTACTTAAACCAGTGGTCCCCAATCTCTTTCACACCAGGGACTGGTTTTTGGAAAAGACCGTTTTACCACGGACCAAGAAGGGTGGAGGAGGGTGTATTGTGTGCTACCTAGATCCTGCGCATTTACAGATGAAGCTTCACTTGCTTCCATATCCTGGTTCCACAGCCTGGGGATCTGAGCCCCTAACTTAAAACAACCAGTAGGAAGAGCAAGCATGTATGTCTTAATTCAAACACATAATTGCAGATTAAGTTAATACTTTTACTGCACATATGTAAGACAGAGTTCACACATAAAATGTTTTCAGGATTAGGGTCTCCAAAAGACCTGGAATTTTATACAAGGAAATCCCCTTACCCATCCTCTGATCACAGCTGTTCTTGGATGCCCAACAAAGTCTCAAACTCTGATAGTTGGTATCTTCATCACAAACGAGATTTCTACTCAAACAAAAATCAATGACTGTACAATAAAAGCAAAAGATAAAAATAAGTGGAAAATATATTAGAACATTCTGAAGTACTTTAAAGAGAAATTACATTCAATTCCATCTTGTGGGAACAAAACTTTTTTATGCAACCTGAGGTAACATAGTTCATGGTTCTCCCAACTCAGTTAAATGAAGGAGTGGAATCCTGAAATAACAGCATGGGATTATGAAGTAGCTATGGGGATAGGACAAATACTACCCTATTGTAGAATCTTTTCCTGCTAGAGTTACATTGCTTTTCCAGAAGCAGATAAATTAAGATAATGGTTTTAATTATATTACAATGTTATCTGAAATCCCTGGTGGCTTTCTGTAATTTAACTCAGGAGTATCTCTTGAATTGAGCAAGACTGTTTTTTAACTTTAATTAGAAGATTCCTTCCAATGACTTCTCTCCATTTAATACCTTTCCAAGTTTTATTTTTAGAAAGCAAAACCAATAATGAAAATGCACATAAAGGAAGCAGAAACCAAATGAGATACAAGTTAATGTTCTCACTATCCTGTTCCTGGGATTACAGAGGAAAAAGGTAGAAGAAACTATCTCATAAAGAAGATATAACATTGCCAGAGATACAATAGCTTTTTATTTCCACTCAATATTATCCTACAACTACAATATACTTTAAGTGAACAAAATAAAAGAGTAAAAGCACTACTCTGCCAGTAAGTGCAGAATATACATTGAATCTCCTGCTCAATATATATTCAAGGAAGGAAGGAAGGAAGGAAGGGAGGGAGGGAGGGGAGGGAGGAAGGAAGGAAGGAAGGAAGGGAGGGAGAATGAACTAGGTTTGGCAATAACCACTGAACTTTTACTTTGTCAAGTGAATATCAAAGAAATTGATGAGATTAACTACTCAGATATGTTACTGATTTCTAAGGCATATAGAATGCTATGTTTCTTTAACCTTAACTTCCTGAGTACAATTTCCTGATGCAAGAGTAAGGAATAACATCCCATGAAACTATTACTATTACCTGATTAAATGTCACTATTTCTGCACTGTTACATTAAGCATTCCTATTACTATGCAACATGTCGATTCTTTTTTTATCAGTGTGATCCTGTGTGGGCAGGGTTTAACTCACTATTTCAAAACTGAGTTCTCTTTATACAGCCATTATGATATGTTTTTATGGATGTGTGAAATTTTTTGTCTGTATAGTTTCTTTTATTTTTGTATTTTATATTTATTTTTAAATTATATCATTTTGCATTTTATTGTTTTCTCTCTTTTGCATATTATGGTAATCTAATAAAAATACCTAAAAATGCAAAATGTTAGAATATTTCATTTGCTGTAATTGGTCATTTTCTATTTTAAAAGTTTCAATTTCTAGCTCAATGTACTATTTATTATTTTTATGCGAGTTGAGTGTGGAAAACTCATCAAACCAAATTGGTTTTGAGTAAGACTGCCTGTAGCTGCTATGGGCTGAAAATGGTACATGAAAGTTTGCAACTGTTCTATATAGCCTTACCCTTTGCCTGCATGCAATAACTACCCCACATCTCTTCGCCTCTCTATAATTTCTACCCTTTCTTATCTCTGTGGTGTTTGCCAAAGATAAACATAAAAATTGAACGGGATAGATCAGAATAACTGAGTTGGAAAGGACCTTGGAGATCTTCTACTCCAACTCCCTGCCCAAGCAGGAAACCCATACCATTCCAGACAAATTGTTGTCCAATCTCTTCTTAAATGGAGCACTCACAACTTCTGAAAGCAAGCCATTCCACTAGTTAACTGTTCTAACTGTCAGGAAATTTCTTCTTAGTTCTATGTTTCTTCTCTCCTTCATTAGCTTCCATCCATTGTTTCTTATCTTGCCTTCTGGTGCTTTGGAAAATCGGTTGACCCCTCTTCTTTGTGGCAACCCCTCAGATATTGGAACACTGCTATCATGTCTACCCTAGTCTTTCTTTTCACTAGACTAAACAAACCCAATTCCTGCATTGCCTTTGATGTTTCAAAAAACAAATGAATCAAAACAAATTAAAATGCTATATTTAATTTAATTCAAAGAGTGATCATAAACAAATATCATTTAATAATTAGTAGTACTAATGACATTTTTCATCTTTTTTTGCACAAGTACAAGTTGACATAACAGAATTTGATTTTTGCACAGAACAGAAATTTTCTGAAAAGCAGCTGAGGGAGAAAGGTTGTAATAAAGTTGTAGTAACTGTGCCCTTCACTTTACAGAAACAGCATTTTTAAAAGTTATTTCTAAACAAAGATTTTTAAAGATTCTAATCACTCTTGAAGCCAGATTACAAAATAAAAGAACAAAATATGCACAAACTTTGTTTCTATAACATAAGAAACATACCTACCATATTTGACATCTGGTACTGTTACAGAGCTCTGTGCTATGTTTGTAGACAGAAGGATCTACAAGGAGGTTTTAAAATAAGATTTAAGACATTTTAAAATCTAAATGTTGACCTCATTTACAATAATCTCATGCAATTACAGACAGTGATGTATGTTCTTCTATTATATTATTTACGTGTTTATTAAATTTATATGCTGCCCATCTCACTGAGCAGTGACGCTCGGCGACTTACAAAATGTAATTATACATTCTGCTTCTCCAAATCTAAATGGAACCCAAATAAAAATAAAAACTCATTTTTTCTTTAAAATATCCAACAAAACTATTGTATTTAAAATGTAAAAATATTGATATTTTGCACTCGGGGGATCAGGAATAAAATGTCAAATTTTAATGAATTTCATTCATCGTCTGCCATCCATCCATCCATCAATCCACCTCTTCCTTTTCTTCAGCAATATTTTACTATAAGCATTTTTTTATTCAGCTAATGATGCCTATTCATCCCACCCTCCACCTTCAAAATAAGAAATCACAGTACTAACTCCCTAATTAAAAACTCACTTTTCGATAACCAGGAACTGGCGCCAAAAACACATTATTCTGTTCTTCTAATGTGACACTGGAGTGGAGTGGATATACTTGTAACCTAAAAAAGTCATTTGAGAAACTGTACAAAGGAACATGTAGAAAGATGTACATTTTCCCCGGGTTGGGTTCAAAACAACATATTTGAAATTGTCAACAAATTCCTTAGAAATATATACTGGAAATAAAACAGTACTTCAACCACTCTTGTTTCCTATGTTTCAGTGATCTTTATAGATGATTTATGACTTAACCTGTTACGTGAGAACATAGCAAATTGTAGTTATTTTTTAAAACATTGTTAAAACTGATGGCATCTCAATGTATTAACACAGTCAATAAATGTGCTACTGTTTAATTCCATCTAAAAAGGACAAAAAATGTAATCATCTAGCGGAAAGAAAAAGGCATTGAGCCATGCAGCCAAAGAGAAACCAGCTCATTCTGGCACTTCAATCCATCACTCTGAAAATTCCTTCCCCTCCTATTTTACTCTGTATGCTTAAGGGGCTGTGCAAAAGAAGAAAAACAAATGGAGAACCCCACAAAAAGCTTTCAGCTACAGAAATGGAGAAAAACAAAAAGCAGAAAAGGCAGGCAGGGAGTGGACAGGAAATTCGTAACTCCGAACCACAAACTGAAGTTGTCTGCAAATAACTAGTTGTGAGTTGCATGAATGGGGGAGTGTGAATGAGGTTGTACACCCAAGGATCATATAATACCCAGTCCTTTAATATTTCAAAGTCCATTCATCAGGGCTTTGGCCCACACCCGATGCTTTAACAGTGCTTCTAATCAATAATCTTTAAAAGAATATGCTCCTTGACATATCAAAGTCCATTATGCTTCCATTTCTTGCATCTCAACTCATCTAGCAATGAGATGAATTAACATACCAACAGCACACTATTCCTCTCATGCTATTTGCATACCTCAAAATCCTCCTCCTTTTTAAAAACCTCCATACACTTGCAGGTATATTCTGTGCTACCACGTCAAACTCTGTCTTCATCAGTTACTTCAGCCTTACCCCATTCATAGTGCATTGTCACAGAAACGGCACTCAGCAAGACCTGTGTGACTTTATAGAATGTCTGGCACAGAAAATAATTGGTCTTACCTCCTGTGAACCATGTTTGTGAGAAGCTCAAGCAAATAAGTTATTTCCGCCAAACCTGACGAGTAAAAAAATAAAAGGTAATGATGCTTGTTTCCTCTAAATGAAAAAAATAATGTAAAATTATTAAAATTTAGAAGTTTCTTCAGTTGAAATAGCTACCTTAGCATCTTTGATTCCAGCTTAGATGATGGGTTAATGTTCTCATTTTTAGTCATCATACTTATTAGGTGTGTAATTAGTTAATTAATAAGTAATTATGCTAGCTTATTATATCAAAGGTCAAAAACAAGCAAAAGAGTTAGCTGAAATTGTTGTCTGAACACAGCTAATTGTAATTAATTTAGTAAAGTAGGTTAAATATGTGAACCAAGTTAAAATGTGGCATTTCATCCTCCAGTTTACCATTAAGCCTGGTAGTAAACATATCACAAACTGATTTTTCTCAAAGCCATAGTCCCTAAAAGAAGGCAGTCGGGCTTCATTGACCAAGTACTGATCAAAAACAGGTAATTTCCCTAAATCTGGCCAATCCACAAGCTTTATAGTACCTGTCAAAGGCAAGGACTTTCCCCCCCAAAATGCACTTAATCTATCATATTGTAAATCATCAGGCTAGGCTCCTAATCTAAGGAAAGTCTCCTCAATTCAGCCATAAGTGTCCCCAAGATGGAGCACATGGCGTGCAAAATGTTCCCACCACCTTCAATCACTGGCATCTCCCATGTGTTTTCCTTTAAAAATATTCACCTAATAATGGTGGGCCTAGCTTGTTCAGACTGGTGGGTGCCCTCACCAATGGCCATCTGAAGATGTAGTAGCCACATTCATTTTCATTGACTAAGAAAACTTTCATGGACTATTTGGGTCATACTTGGAAGTAAAGATATTATTTTATCTCATGCCAGCTTTCCATCTTTTTAATTGAGAAGTTTTAAAATGCAAAAATCAAGCAGGACAGGAACGCTAACAGATTTTTAGAATGTACTTAGTTCACAGTAGAGATCACAAATGGAGCAGGATACCGGGGAAATTTATGTTTAAGTCTTTGTAGGTTGCTTAAGTCACTGCCAAGTTACTTTAGATAACTGGTTTAGAATAAGAAATACTCCTATTTGCCGTAACACTTATTTCAAAGTCCTCATCAGTCAACTCATGCCTTGGTCACCTCATGACTTGACTATTGCAATGTCTTTCACAGAGGGTTGCCCCTGAAAACTATCAGGAGCTTCAACTGACCCAGAATATAGAACCACCCACAGTGATGGGAATGCCTCAGTATGTCCATGTAATACCTCTGCTTCATGAACCAGTTGCCAATTTGCTTCCAGGTGTAATTCATGGTGCTGGTCTCTACCTATAAAGTCCTACATGGTATAGTGCCTGATTATTTGAGGGACCATAGTGCCGCGTCGATCCCATTTGGCAGGATTGGCACATTCCAGATTCCTTCACTTAAAGAATGCCATATAACAGGAATCTAGAAAGGCAGCTTCTTTGTAGCAGCGCCTACCCTCTGGAATGTGGGTAGATTTAAATAGCCCTCACCCTATTAATGGCTCTGAAAGACCCTGAAGATCTGGTTCTTAGGCTAAGCTTTTGACAAGTTTGATTGAAGCCCCCTTTTCTTCGTTTTCTTTATTCTCATCTGGATTTGCTGTAACTGACATCTTTATTCCTTTTTGTTTTCTTTCCCTTTTTTTAAATGATTAAACAATTTGTTGATTGCCCAGAGACTCTGGGAGTCAGGTAACATAATATGCAAAAGAAAAGGTTGATATTTTTCCCCCAGTTAAAAAACCAGTGCTCACATATTAAAAAAATAACAAAAAATAAAACTCACCTGGTAAAAATACTAGCACACTGCCACGGTCTGACACAAACTCCAAATTGCGATCCCTAATATTAGAAACACAGTTTTTGTCTTAGTTTACATCAAAGCAAATATTATTTCCTCCGAAGACCATTGGAGGACCATATATGCTTAAAGACTGACTAGCGCACTTTTTCTAGCACATTTCCAACCCAAGCAGTCTTTTAATATGTGGACATCTATTCCCAGAAATCCCAAGCCAGACTACTGAGAATTCTGGGAACTGAATTCTGGAAATCGCCATGATTAGGAAAGATGAGTTAACTGGGTAAACAGATCTAACTATTCACAAAGACTTACTTAAAGGTAGGCTTGTAGTAAATATATACAGACAGGGGAAGCTAAAAGCTAATTATTCACTTATGCAATATTTAATTTGAAATAAACTGGAGTTATGTAACAAGCTTTTGCAATATGAGCCTTTCCCGTGGGAAAGGGGAAGCTTTCCTAGGTGAAGGGCCTAAAGTAATATTATTGGATTCTTAGTGTATTCTAACTTTGTTTTACTGTGGAATCCTTGGTGCTCAGTTTCATTATTAATAATTATTTTTGCTTATTATAACAGAGCAAAGTTCAAAATCAAGCAAAAGAGATGGCTGGGTTTGTTGCCTGAACACAGCTAATTGTAATTAATTTAGCAAACTAGGTTAAAGATGTGATCTAAGTTACAATGATGTTTGCATTTCAATCAGTATCTTAGAATTTAGCACAACTTAAAATGCCGTTAGTTTCCCTTAAATAGTGGTTGAATTTGTCTATGTATTGAGAGATTAAGGAATTTTAATGTATTTTGACTGCCAGTTGATGTTCATGGATACATTCTGTCAATCTGCTCCATTTGTCCTACATAGTGACTGTTATTCCCTTTACATTACATGTTGTAGAGCAGTGATCCCCAGCCTTTTTTATGCCGCGGCCCGGTACCGGCATCAGCTGGGCGCCGCGGCCCGGTACCGGCATCAGCTGGGCGCCGCCATCTTTTTTTGATGAAAAAGTGCTTCCGGTGACCTCACCGGAAGCACTTTTTCATCAAAAAAGATGGCGGCGCCCAGCAACCAGCGGCCCGGTAGGACTTGTTCCGCGGACCGGTACCGGTCCCCGGACCGGTGGTTGGGGACCCCTGTTGTAGAGAACTTCTGCTTTCTGTTGTTGTTTGGTTATTGAGGCTTCGATTTTGTTTAAGATGCTTTGGAAGGATTTTGTTGATATGTGTGCAACGGTGATGCTCAAAGGTTGAAATAGTCTGGATTGTATCATATGTTTTTGCTGTTTGCGAGAGTTATCCTTTTCATAATTTATGATATGTCATATAATTGGGAATTTTTAATGAGGTTGTATTTATATCTGTTATATTGCAAAACACTGTATAGCTAATGTGCTTCTTTGTGGTACCACTAAAAATGGAATCACCAGGATGATGTACATGGGAAGGGGAGGACAACATTTTAATTCCTTTTTGGTACCTTTAACATTAGGAATAGGAATAGGAAAGAAAAGCTAGCTTGCTCAAGTGATTGGGGTAGATTTGAAGTTGGGAAACCATGAGTTCTAGTTTTGCTGGAGGCATGGAAGATGGATGGGCAAGCTAACTTAATTATTTTCTCTCAGCTCTAGGAAGAAGGCACTGGCAAGCCACTTTCAAAAAATATTGCACAAACACTTGCAACTTGCCCCTGGAGTTACCAGAGGTCAGAGCCGACTAAGGGAAACTATGAAAGACCATCTATTGAATTACCATTTCCATTTTTAAAAATCTTCCCAACTCTTCTTATCCTCCCAAAATAGCCTGAATCATCCTGAAAAATTCAAGATCAAAATGCCCCAAATTTGGAAGGCTATTTTTCTACCTTATATACATGTACATGTACGTGTCTGTGTACACACACATACACGCATGTATTTATTTATTTATGATGGCCCATGAGATAGTTTTGTTCTGCAAACTGCATTCTAAACTCATCTTTAAAAAGAACTCACACCTGCCACTGAAAATCAGCCACTTTCCTAATGAATTTTATGTGCCACATCCTGAGAAAGAGTGGCATATGAAAAGTCAGAAACAGTTTATGAATTGTTCACCTTTAAATTCTTGTAAAGCTATTTTAGACCCTTGATAGGCAACCCAGGGTACACAATGGAAAGAATGTGATGATCCCAGTTGAAAACTAAATTTGATTAAATTTAAATTTAATTTGATAAATTAAAAGTATTCAGTGTGATTTTATCCTTCATATATTTTTCTCTACTGTCACTTCAAAAAGTACAAGTCAGAGCAACTTTTGGATGGGAGCTTCAGGTTTTCAGCAGTTAAGTCTACCTGTTTTAGGTCATAATATTTTATATATAATACACATAGTTATGCACTGAATATAACAATTAAGATCAACAAAATAGCACTGTGGTTTTAGACAAACTCTAGATTGAAAAACAAATGGAAACCTTTAATTTGTGCAAGTGTGCTTTACGAATTATACATCTTTACGATATTCGGCTAAATGTATACATGCTTTCCCCTAACACTGACATAGATGCTTGCCATAGTTAACATAAATCCAATCCTATAGCACTGTATTCTCATTTAAAACTTGGATGACTCTGAAGTCGATTCCAAAGACAATCTACTATACCTTAAGAACAAAATGCTATATATTGCATACTTGGATTTTTTTCTTCCCTTCTACTTTCCCAACATGCCCTCTTCCTACTCCAATTTGTTTTTAATCGTTTTTTCCTCCTAGGCAATTAAGGTATCTTGTCTTGCTCCCAAAAATTAATACAGAGATTCATCCACTCACTGTTTCAAAGAAATAACTATGTGGAGCCTAGAGACATTTGTGCAAATGAAGATGAAATCAGAAGCTGGTATTTTGCTTTACAGCATGTCAACATCTCATTTAACATTTTCGTAAATTAAAATGATTTTTAAAAATAAAAGCAGGCAGTGTGGGGAGTCATCCATAAGCACATTTGATTGCCTATCCCTGCCTGAGGAATAGAAGAACTCTTTTATAAACTCAGATTATTTTTACATCTAAATGAGCATTTTCTGTAATGGCTTGCCATGTTGTATTTCATAATACTCAACCTGATGTTAACGGGAGGAACCACAGGCTTCCAAACAAGCAACATTCTTCATACATATTAGGTATTATTTTATCTATTACCTTCCTCTTAAAACAAGTGATTGATGGCTCCTTCAAAATTGGTCAAATTTGCACTTTTTAGGGAGTTTTACATGGTAATCCCCTGCAGTTACCCGAATAGCAAGCTAATAAATTAACTGTACTTTGAGTCTTCTTTTAATAAAATTCCAAACTCCTTCCTGTGGATTTTATTGGACTTGTATCCTATTGCATCATGTAACTCTCACCATCAAATTAATACTACTGAACAATATATTTCTTGTTAGAACTTATTTCTTGAGTTTCTCAAACTGAATCTTTGTGAGCTGCATAAGAACAAAGAAAACTAGAACAAAAAAATGGCCTCATCCATGTGGAAGGCATGAACATAAAGTCCATGTGGAAGGCCTGAACATAAGATTTCCCTAAATGGACAAATGGTCTATCTTAGCATGAAGTTATTTTCTATATTACATTTAATCCAAATCTAGTTCATTTCCATATAGTTTCCTTACATGAATGAGATTCGACAAAAAAACAAGGTTTTAAGTATCGCGATTAATTGAAGGTGGATTTTATTTTGATAATTTAAAGTCAGAGACCCAACAGAGAGAAGATGGTTCAGGGAAGCCTTATGATAATTATTTGAAAAAGACCTTGTATTTTCATAATGCAGAGTAATTATCTGTTTTAAAAAATTCCATCAATTATTTTCTTGCTGCAGTGCAATATAATGAGGTTTTAAAAGTACATTGTATCAAATTTGTCTTTTTGAAAGTTATATTTGACAGTAAATCTTAGTAACACTACCAAAATCTCAGCTGTAAACAATCTAAAGTACAAAAAGGCCAGATTAAATACACTGCTCAAAAAAATAAAGGGAACACTTAAACAACAAAATGTAACTTCAAGTCAATCACACTTCTGTGAAATCAAACTGTCCACTTAGGTAGCAACACTGATTGACAAGCAATTTCACATGCTGTTGTGCAAATGGAATAGACAACAGGTGGAATGCATAGGCAAGACATCCCCAATAAAGGAGTGGTTCTGCAGGTGGTGACCACAGACCACTTCTCAGTTCCTATACTTTCTGGCTGATGGTTTGGTCACTTTTGAATGCTGGCAGTGCTTTCACTCTAGTGGTAGTATGAGACGGATTCTACAACCCACACAAGTGGCTCAGGTAGTGCAGCTCATCCAGGATGGCACATCAATGCGAGCTGTGGCAAGAAGGTTTGCTGTGTCTGTCAGCGTAATGTCCAGAGCATGGATGCCCTACCAGGAGACAGGCCAGTACATCAGGAGATGTGGAGGAGGCCGTAGGAGGGCAACAACCCAGCATCAGGACTGCTACCTCCACCTTTGTGCAAGGAGGGACAGGAGGAGCACTGCCAGAGCCCTGCAAAACTGACCTCCAGTGGGCCACAAATGTGCTCAAACGATTTGTTTGGATGGCTGTCAAGTGAAGAGATCCAGCAGAGAATCATCCCCAGAGAAAAATCATCCAGATGCCCGAAGCTCTATGGCCTCCCCAAGATACACAAAGACGGAATACCACTCAGACCGATAGTCAGCTCCATAGGCTCACCTCTACAGAATCTTGCCAAATTTCTCGCCTCCAGCCCTACACAGAATCCATCACCTCACACGTACAAAACTCCTTCCACTTCATAGAAACAATAAAGAAGCAAAACCTACAACCCAGTGACCTATTTGTGAGCTTCGATGTCATATCCCTCTTCACCCAAGTACCCATCAAAGAAGCCCTGACAGCCATCCAAAACAAATACAACCCCCCCAAACACATCTTAGATCTGACCAACCACTGCCTAACCAACACATACTTCATCCACAATGGACAAAAATACAAACAGATAGAAGGAGCACCCATGGGATCACCCCTCTCACCCGTCATCGCTAACCTATACATGGAACACTTTGAAACCAACGCTCTAGACAAATCCAAACACAAACACAAACTTTGGCTCAGATATGTAGATGACACTTTCGTAATTTGGCCACACGGGAAAGAAAAACTGGACAACTTCCTCACACATCTTAATAACCTACACCCCAAAATACAATTCACCATGGAAACAGAAACCAACTTCCCTTCCTGGATGTCCTAATTTACAAAAAATGAAATGGCTCCCTAGGACACACCATCTACCGGAAAAAACACACACACCAACCGCTACTTAAATGCACAATCCCATCACCACCCTGCACAGATCAACTCCATAGCCAAGACCCTCATCTCCAGAACCAAACACCTAGCTGACAAAGACCACCTGAGAACAGAACTACACACCCTCACTAATGTATTAATTTCCAACGGATTCCAAAGAAACACTATCACCAATCTAATCCGAAAAGAGATACCCCCAAAAATCCAAGACACAGAACAAGACAACAGTATCGCACTCCTCCCCTACATCAAAGGCACCACAGACAAAATCAGCAAAATTCTCCACAAACACAATATCAGGACAGCTTTTGGCACTGACCAAAAGATAGCCAACATCCTAAGAAACCCCAAAGACAAGATCCAGCTAGAAAACCAAGGAGTTTATGAAATACCATGCAACAATTGCCCAGCCACATACATTGGACAAACCAACAGGAGAATAAATGCATGCATTGCAGAACACAAAAACGCAGTCAGAAGAGAAGAAAATACTTCCCCCCTCTTCCAGCACCTTAAAGCCACAGGACATGAAATTAATTTCGAAGGAACCAAATTAATATCCAACACTGAACACTCCAGCAAGAGAATAATCAGGGAAGCCATCGAGATAGAGAAACACCCCCATAACATGAATAGATGGGACGATATCTCCCGCCTACCAGACATCTGGAAACTAGCCCTCACCAACAAACGAGTCCCAGCCACGAAAACCAACACCAGACCCAAAAAAACACGGGACACCACCGCCAATCCCCCTCATCAGACCCAGGCCCAAGCCCATCCTATAAACGAAAGACAACCACCATCCAGAAAACAGACCACGGCTGCTTCGCCAGCTGTCGCACCCCCAACCCCAAAACCAAACAAGCTGACACACGCCAAGAACACAGACCCAGACCCCAAACTCGAAGCCAGACTAAAACCCAGAATGCTACATCACAGCCACCCGCTCAGGACATCACATCAGAAAACTCAGGAAATTACACCATAAGAACTCAAGAAGTTGCAACACAGCAAATGACCCAGGATATCACAGTACAAGACCAAGGATACCACAGCAATAAATCTCACAAGGTCATCACACAACCCATTACCCAAGCCGTTACTACACAGGAGGCTAATGGAAAAGAGATCAAAACACAAACGACCCAGGAGATTACAACGCAGGACCCAGGATACCACAACAAAAGAACTCGCAAGCCCATCACACAACCCATTACCCAAGCCGTTAAAACATGAGAGGCTAATGGAAAAAAAGATCACTACAAAACAAACTACCCAGGAGATTACAGAACAAGATCCAGGATATCTCCACAACAAAACTCACAAGGCCATCACACAGCCCATTATACCAACATCAACTCCATCAACCAATCAAGAGGCAGCAGCACAGCCAACCAGCCCAGCACCCCAGCCCCCACCACCAGTATTTATAGAGAGATGGCAGCTCTGATCACACACTGCTTGCACTCCATACATGAGACAAATCTTTATATAGGTGCAATCTCCTGTTGTGAAAAGAATGCTCTTAAGCCAAGGATATATTACTTTAAATAACCAACCCATCAAGAAATTGGGGTTCAATCTTTCTTATTGACACCTAATAACAAAACATTAAAACAAAATCAAGGGATACTTCTGTCAACTCTCTACAAGGTTCTACAACATTCCAAGACTTGTTGGATAGGAGATGCCACTGTGAGGATCATTTCATTGGTCTGTGATGAGTCGACAGAGCTTGGAGGAGTGGAGAACACAGAGTCCAAGAGCCACATGCAGCCCGAAATTCTTTATATGTGGTCCTTCAGAATTCTCTAATATCATATTGAAATTGACCAGCATGCCAGAAAAGAGCTCATTCCTCAGTAAGCGCTAAATTCAAAAGTGCTCTATTCAAAAGCGCTCAACGATCTGTGACTCGACCCATCCTTACTAGAAGGTAAGGCAGTGAGACAGTGAGATTCATCCCATCCTTGCAGGGCAGTGAGCACCAGGAGCTGTAAGTCGGTCTTCAGACATTTGCAGCCAGGGTGTGAAGCAGACTGCTTTCCCCCTGCCGCCCCTCCTTCCCTCTTCCTTCTTCACCAAATTGCTAATCCATACTCCCTCTTTAAAAGGACAGTAACTTAGTTTTGTTATAACTGAATTCCTGTGAAGATTGGAAGCAATTTTATTTCCTGTGATAGAAGCAGAAGTATATTGAAGCCAGGAGCGAATGCTCAATACAAATCTGAGTCTACATAGTAAAAATATAAACTGTTTGAATTGCCAGTACAAGACTATCTACGTGCCTCTTTCTCTTAAAGCAACAAACTTTGAAAGTGTATTTAATTAACTAGGAGGGGGCCTGAAATCCCATTCATCAAAGGAAAACAAAAACAAAAAGTTTCCTGTTGCCTCTCTGTGAATTGTTCTGTTTATCTCTGCTGAAGAAGGGGCCAGAGATTCCCACCCTTCAGCATCTTTGCATCTTTACTATCTCAAAAACTCAATCTACAAAACAAGAAAGAGTGTAAACCCTTGCTCACTGATTGTTTTCAAGAGGAAAGAGTGTTTGACACAAAGAAACTGCTGTTTCTCCAGCCCAGGAAAAGAGGCCTCCTGCCAGTTTATTAGAGGTTATAAACCTATTGTCAGATATCAGCAACAGCTAAGCAAAGCAAACTTACTGACTCTCAATAATACTTCATTACTTTCAGTATCTCAAAACTTATTAACTTTCTACCTCAAGACCTATATCAAAGATTAGATAATGATATCTCCAAATCAATTTCTTTAAAATAATTAATTTTATCAAATGATTAATTGATTTATTGTTTTTATTGATTAGTATGATTGAGTGTTTAGTGCATATAGTATAATTACAGAATATCTGATTAGTAAAATCAGTGATTTAGTGAATTTAATTGACCAGTGTGTTTAGTAATTACTGTAATAAATTAGGCTGTTGCTTAGCAAAATTATTTGATTAGAGTGATTTGAATAACCAATTGATTGATTGATTGATTTTTAGTAATAAGTAACCTTACTTTTGATTTGTTCTCTAATATATCAATTAACATTTATTAATTACCAACATTCATTAAGTAACTGTCTACCTATCACATTAACTAGCTATTGTAATTGATTACTGTACTATTGCCATTGACCATGCCAGCCAAAAACTCCAAACCAAACAAAAGAAAAATATATCTACTAATGACCTCCGAGACTCCTGCACATGTTTCAGATGTCTTGAAACCATCAATGAAAGCGAAATTTACATCAAATGCCGCCTATGCGACAATCTAGCCCACCCTGCCTGCTTAAATGCAAACAAAAGCCTAGCTGATATGGTTAAAAATTCAGATACATTCTTTTATCTATGTCCATCATGTTCTCCTAAACTAAACAGAGTACCCTACCTGACAGAGTTGAAAGCATAGAATCACTCATTAGAAGAACGCTTAGGAACATGTTTTGAAACAACTGTACAAGAAAGCCTAATTTCTCTTGAAAAAAAAATACAGCAGAGATAAGTGAGTACCTATCAGCTCAAAATCAAATCCCACAACAACCACAACCTCAACTACAATCACAACTACAACCAAAATAACCACCAAACCACAGCCATAAAGAATTACTATCCCTTCAAATAATTCCACAAATATCTCCTTACTCATCAGAGACACCATGGAACGTAAACAGAAACGTCCAAATGCCATCTTATTTGGTTTCGAAGACACCAATGAATCAGACGACATCACCAAAGTTCGCGATATCATAAGCAACTCAAATACAACAAACATCTCTCCTCAAGATATCATTGAAATAACCAGAGATGGCCCTGGGTACAAATACAATGACAGCTCTATGGCCCCAAGATTTTGTAGAGTTGTATGCAAAAATGAGTCCAGCAAACGCATATTCATACAATAAACGCCATTGCAAAAACCAACCCCAACCACAAAAAACTTCGCTCAAGACCAGACTTATCCATACTGCAAAGAATCGGCTCCAGTGAACTCCGCGAAGAACTCAAAAACCGTCTAGACAATGGAGAAAAGGATCTATACATCCAACCCCACACCATCCAATCCAACATCACTCAAAACTAGGCATGCACACCCCTAACTACCTCTATTCCAACCACAACTGGCCTTAAATGCAAGCTACTCAATGCAAGAAGCCTTGGAAATAAAATACCTCAATTTCTCCTCTTACTAAATATGGCTAATTCGACATTATATTTGTCTGTGAAACATGGCTCAACGCATCTTTCCCTGATTCCATTACCACAGTAAGAGACTATCATGTTTACCGATCAGATCGTGAAATCCATAGAGAAGGTGGTTTTGCTATCTTCTATAAAAAGTCCTTACATCTAAAAAACGTCCAAGTTCTCCAGAAGCTTGCTATTCCTGAGACCATCATCTGTGAACTGTCCTTAAATATCATATTTTGGTTCTTACTATGTTACAGAGCACCTGATTATGACATCGAACATGCAAACAAGCTAAATACACTACTAACATGGGCAACATCCTGCCCACACGCGTTTATCTTTCTTGGTGGCTTCAATTTATCTCATATTAACTGGACCCCTAATGAATGTACAACTGAACCCATACATGCAACCTTCTACAATGCAGTAACAAATCTGGGACTAGAACAACTAGTAACCAACAACACTAGACTTAACAACTGCCTCGATCTCATCTTCTGCAATAGTTTGAATTCAATTTACAGAATACAAATTAAAGAACCCTTTTCCAACAGTGACCACAACATAAGACTTTTGTCTCAACATACGTCCACACAAAAATCATCACAATGACGGAATCCCCAATTATAACTTCAAAAAAGGCAACTATGATCTTATCTCTCATCCCTTGATTGGCAATTTCTATTCACTGGATGCAATACTGTAGAAGACCATTACAACATATTTTTACTTGAAGCGACCTCGGCTCGCGTTGTTTTCTGAGCCCGCGAGCCTAGAGCCAGGGCGCTTTCATTGCACGACGGAGCTTCTTGTCTCGGGAAACACCGGGCGTCCTTGCTGCCCCCTGAGGGGAGGGCGATTCTGGGCTGCGCGGTTGGGGGACTTCGTGGCTTTGGGTGGGAGCAAGGACGGATGGAGTCCGCGAAGTGGGGCTTGCCTGCCCTTGCTGGCTGCCTCTGCTTCCTTAGAGGCGGGGAAGGGGGCTCATCTGGACCAAGGGTGAGTCTCCCCCTCAGTTTCCCCTTAAGGATCTTCCGTCGCTTTTGCCTTCTCCCTACATCTTCCCTCTGTTAATAATCCCCCCCTCCCCACACACATTTTCGGGCGGATAGATTTCGTGTCTGAGCATTCTCACATCGCGGTGGGTCTTCTCCCCCCCCCCCCTAAAAACAGTTAAAAAAAGAAAAAACAATATATCCTCATGCAAGAAATTTTCTGCTTCCGATTACCCCCATGCTTAAAAGTTGCAAAGGAAACATGGAAGCAGGGAAGCGGCTGCCCAGCTCCGGAGCTCCACACCATTTTTTTTTCAGAGGGGAATCTGACTCGAGTATAAGCTGAGGGGTTTTTTTTCAGCACAAAAAATGGGCTGAAAAACTCGGCTTATACTCGAGTATATACGGTAAATATAATTATTTGAATTGAGATGAGATAATTAAAATAAAATTGAGAAAATTAAAGAGGGGAGAAGCTATGTAGAAAATGTAAAACAGTAATAAGATATGGAATAGAACATAAAAATGAGCATGAAATTGAATTTGTGTCTGTACGAAGAAATGTAACCCGGGATTACGCTACTTTCAAAAAAGATGTTTTATTTGTATTTTTTTGTGAAAACTCAAATAAAATTTACAAAAAAAAAAAAAAAAAAAAGGTCCATCCCACCCCTGAAAGGACCTAATGGTAAAGATTGCAACAACGACACTATTAAAGCCAACCTCTTTAACACATTCTTTGACTCAGTATTTGTAAACAACAATGGATCATGCCCAGTATTTCCTAATCGAACCACAGACAACTACAATGATCTAATACATATCGATTTTACAGAAGACAATGTTGAAAAAGCACTATGCACTCTAAAACCATCTCTATCTATTGGACCGGACGGAATAGGTGCATACTTCTTAAGAAAGCTAACCACTGCCATAGCCGAACCTCTAAGCATAATCTTTGAAAAATCTTTCAGGACCAGCTCCTTGCCAAAACTATGGTCACAAGCCACGGTCATTCCCATCTTCAAAAAGGGAGACCCCATCCTAGTTGAAAATTACAGACCAATCTCCTTATGCTGCGTCACCTGTAAAGTCGTGGAATCAATTATTATCCAATCCATCATCCTCCACTTAGAAACAAACAACCTACTCTCTAATAAACAATCTGGTTTCAGGAAGAAACTATCATGTAATCTGCAACTCTTACACTGCAAAAACATATGGACTACACAACTCGATCAGGGCAAAGCAATAGACTCAATCTACATAGACTTCTGTAAAGCCTTTGATTCAGTGGTACACGACAAACTACTCCTAAAACTAAAATTTTACAGTATCTCTGGACACCTACATAACTGGATTGAAGCATTCCTGTCAAACAGACAACAAATGGTCAAAATTGGGAGCGTCCTATCAAATTCTGTACCTGTCAACAGTGGTGTCCCCCAAGGCAGTGTTCTAGGACCAACTCTTTACATAAATGACCTCTGTGATCATATTAAGAGCAACTGTGTTCTCTTCGCTGATGATGTAAAGCTATTCAACACCACAGACAATACTGCTACCCTTCAAAAAGACCTTGACCATGTATCAGAATGGTCAAGCAAATGGCAACTTCAAATCTCAACAAATAAATGCTCTGTCCTACATATTGGCAAAAATAAATAAATCAGAAAATAAAATACAGGCTGAATAGTCAAGACCTTGTTGATGATCCAAACTCTGTCAAGGATCTTGGAGTACTCATCTCTAATGACCTAAGTGCTAGAGGCCACTGTAACTACATAGCCAAAAAGGCATTAAGAGTTTTTAACCTAATCCTACGTAGCTTTTTCTCTGGTAATATTACACTAATAACTAGAGCATACAAAACATTTGCTAGACCAATACTCGAATACAGCTCATCAATCTGGAACCCACATTATGTATCTGATATTAACACAGTTGAGAAAGTCCAGAAATATGTCACAAGAGTTCTCTACTCCTCTACTCGTTGTAGAATACCTTATGCCACCAGACTCGAAATTCTAGACCTAGAAAACCTAAAACTACGCCGCCTTCGGTCTGATCTAAGTATAGTACATAAAATCATACATTGCAATGTCCTACCTGTCAATGAATACTTCAGCTTCAACCATAACAACACAAGAGCAAACAATAGATACAAACTCAAGGTGAATCGCACCAAACTTGATTGCAGGAAATACGACTTCAGCAACAGAGTGGTCAATGTCTGGAATACTCTACCTGACTCTGTGGTTTCTTCCCCAAACCCCAAAAACTTTAACCTTAGACTGTCTACTATTGACCTCACCCTTTTCTAAGAGGTCTATAGGGGGCGTGCGTAAGCGCACCAACGTGCCTACCGTCCCTGTCCTATTGTTTCTTTTATTTTTTATTTTTCTTATATATATCCATGTATTCATAACTATGTTTTTACTTATACCTATTATCTTGTAAGCAATTGACAAAAATAAATAAAAAAATAAAATAAATAGAAACTATGAAGACGAAAATACCTTACCCATTTTCCTTTGTCTCCAGCTCATCAAACCACTGTATTAGAGCAACTGCAGCTTTGTACATATCTGGGTGTATCAGTGGGTCCTCATTAATTTGAAGAGGAATCTAGAGACGAAAAAAAGAGGAAAGTAAAGTCATTACTGGCATTCTTGCTCTACATAAGCCATTCCTTCGCTGTAGGCAATGGAATAGAAATAAATATGCAAAGAGCAAATTCTGAAAGAATGTGGCTGAGGACAAAGAATAAGATGTTACAGTTGATTTGTTAATACAGTATTTTCCCATCCAGAATACAGGTAGTCCTCGACTTACAACCAGAACTGAACCCAAATTTCTGTTGTTAAGTGAGATACTTGTTAAGTGCATTTTGCCCCATTTTACGACCTTTCTCATCATAGTTGTTAAGTGAATCACTGCAGTTGATTAGTTAAGTAACCTGGTTGTTAAGTGCATCTGGCTTTCCCATTGACTTTGCTTGTCAGAAGATCACAAAAGGCGATCACATGATCCTGGGACACAGCAACAGTCACAGCAACAGTCATAAATAAGAACCAGTTGCCAAGCATCTAAATTTTGATCACATCATGGGGATACTGCAGAAGTCGTAAGTGTGAAACTCACATTTTTCAGTGTCATTTTAACTTTGAACAGTCACTAAACGAACTGTAGTAAGTTGAGGACTACCTGTATATTGGTGAAGAAGGGTACAGAATAATTTCTAAGGGCTGCTTCATGTGATATGCTTTTGCCACATTAAGGATGTTGCCACAATGCCTCAAGTGGGTTTATTTTGCATAAATAAACCAGGTAAGGTAGCATGAGAAAGGAAATTTCATCTCGTGGGGCTTGCTGGAACAAAGGATAGTTAAAAGGTGCATGTGACTTTAAAAGCTTGTTTTAGCTCTGTTACACCATACCCCCAACACAACTTGCTTTCCACTGTTCTTTTCACAATATCAGGCTCAAGGCCTGATATTATATTCATATAATCAATTGTCATTTGCACCAGGATTTCTGAATTCATTCTGTCTGTTCTACTGTGACTTCATTCCTATCTTTTACAATTGGAAAACCATCATTTAATCAAGCTGAAATGCAAAGCCTTCTTTTCCAAGCAAACCTCCTTTAAAACTGCAGTGGAGCTGTAGAGCAAAAACCATCATCTATAGCAGTGGTTTTCAACTTTCCTAATGCCACGACCCTTTAATACAGTTCCTCATGTTGTGGTGACCCACCAACCATAAAATTATGGCTCGGTTCCTAAGACCATATGTGTTTTCCAATGGTCTTAGGCGACCCCTGTGAAAGGGTCATTCAACCCCCAAAGGGGTTGCAACGCACAGGTTGAGAACCACTGATCTATAGCATCCTAATTTTCATTCTCAATTAAGGAAAGAAAAAGGTGGCTACTAAGGAAACAGATCGGGTGGGGGGTGGAAGAGAAATACACAGCAGCCAGATTTTAAAAAAACATTATGAGGATGAAATTCACATAATTGAAAGAAAAAGTATGCCAGGAACCCAAAATTCCTCCTCTCCCATTCACAAGGATGCCAGGGTTGGAGAATGCCTGTTAATCTATCCTTGAGGCAATTGCACATTTGACAGATCTAACCCAACAGCAAAAGGTCATCCAGTAAACATCCTGGTTATTTTTACAGTTGTCAACCCATCACCAACAATCTTTCATAAATGTCAGATACTATTAAACTTTCCCTCCTGACACTATCCATTGAAGCTGACACATAATTGACAAAACCCTATCGAAGGGTTTCTATTCTTTTAATGTGTATTCAAACCTATTCTCTCTGCCTAGAACACAGAGTCAATCATAATCTCTCATTGCCTCCTGTAATTCCTAACACATAACTTTATAACTATTCATCAATTATCTGGTGTGATGCACCATTCAACTGCATCATACTAGATGAACCCCTATAAGAGAATTTAAAAAAATAGCCATTATAACTTGTAACTGGCATATCTTGCTCAATGAATTCAGATTTATTTATTTCTTCAACTTTAATGGCTATCGTTTATTCAAGAAATCCTGGTTGAAACAGTGCATGACATATAGCACGTGTATGAGCTCGAGTACTGATAGTATGGAATCTCATTAGATTTACAACCAGTAGGATTTCAAAACTGGAGGAGCAATGGCTCAGTGACTTAATAATATTGGAGATAGTCTTTGCTCCAATGGTTTGAGTCATAGCACTGTATGGCAGGGTGCCTCAGCTTCTCCCTCCTATGGCGCATCTTGGGAAGTGTGCAAGTGTGTCCAACAACAGGGCTGGTACCTTGGCAAGCCAAACTATTACTCTGCACTTGCATTGTGGTCTCTGGCTACTGTAACAAAGCCATACGCTAATAATAATAATTTCAAAACTGATTGGGAAAATTCTCTATTTCAATCATCTCTCCTATCTAAATATTTTAGATAAAAAATCTGGATTCTCATTTTACTGATCTCGTGATGGAAGGCTGAGTCAACCTTGAGCTCAGTTAAGATCAAATTCCAGGCTATAGGCAGGGTTTGCCTGCAGTACTGCATTGTAAGCCCTGAGCCAGCAGAGCTCCTCCTTCCAGATATCCAATGAGAAATAAAACAAAGTTAGTTATTCCATACCTTAATGTGACTAAGGACAGGCTTCAGATCATCCAGATAATATTCGTCAATCGCATGAGGTTTTCCTTCCACTTGAAATACATAGGCTGGATACAACTTGTTGCGAACTGGTAGTGCAAAATAGTTGGCAAACTCTTTACAGTCAATAGTTGCAGACATCAGAATTATCTTTAAAAACAACAACATACACATTTTAGAAGGTTCAGGCCAGGCAACAGCAAATTTTAATTGCCCAGAACATGTTTTCCTCTTGTCCAAAAAGTTAGATACATTTGAGTTTGCCAATATCTCACAATATGTTAGAAAATGTCAAGTTTACTTCCTGGAGTGGTTTAGAGACATATGTGGACATGTATCTTATTGATTGGTGCTACAAAAAGTGAACTACAACAATGAAGTACAATCCAGAAGGATGTTTTATTTTTTGACATCAAGTATTTTGAGAGCCAGTCCAGTGTAGTTGTTAAGGCAGCAAAGCTAGAAACTGGGGGACTATTAATTCTTACATAAGGTACAAAGCCAGACTGGACCAAGTCATTTTTTCTCAACTCAAGGAAGACAACAAAGGAAAATCACTTCTGAAAAAAATATCATCAGAAGTCAAATTGACTTGAAGGAACCAAGAAAAAAAATCTGTTTATTTTTCAGGTCCTGCGCATATCTATAATCCAAAACTATAAATTTGCATTATTTCTATCTTTACGAATCCTTTTAGCTTCATAAATTTGTAATACTTCATACAATGATCAATCTCAAGTATGGATAACAATTTACTAATTACTAATTCACATTTTAAAACTGCAGTGTTCTTTTTTATTAACAAACTTAATGAAATTGCATAAATCATATTATGTGTGAAATAGGCCACATATAATGCTGCCTCCATCTATTGTATTAAATCATAATCTACCATTTCCAAATCTTGTTTAAGAAGTTTGCCTAGGCAAGATGAAATAAATCACATTAAGACTTAGGGGGAGGCATGAATCTATCCAAAGTATCAAACTTTGGATATATAAAGCAGGAAAACATTGAGGTGAATGGAGCACAAGTGATAGGAATAAATACCAATTTAATAAATAAAATAAATAAAAATAAATCCAAATCTAGTCCATTCCTCAAACCTCCTACATACGAAAATGAAGTTTTTTATTTTATCTGCAAATATAAAAATGCAGGCTTGTGACTGCACTCCACCCTCCCATACACTCTTCAATTTGGTTCTTATAATCCAAGCAACATCACATAAAATAAATTTTTCTTAATAGTTTGTATGTGATTTTAGTCATATCTTTCAAATTTAAAAATGAAATATATACCGTGTTTCTCCAACAATACGGCCTCCACCAATAGGAAGGCCCAGCATGATTTCTAGGCATGAGGTGAAATTAAGCCCCGCCCCTCAAAATTTAGGCCTATTTAAACCATGCTTTCCCCCGCCATTTCTCACATCGTTCATTAGAACTACACGAGATGAAGAGAAATGGGCGGGGGAAGCGCGGGGGGGATGGGGAGAAAACTTGCCTTTAGGAGTGCCCTGCAGGTAGCCTAGGCTAGAATACCCCAATAGCCGATAGAAGCTCCCTGAAGGCAGAGTCCCCAGCCGCTTCAGGACGTGGCGTGGCTACCCATGCCCCTCGCCTTTAGGGCAGTCTCTTTCGGGCGATGGAAGCTCCCCAAATGCAGTCACCAGCCACTTCAATCGGCCGGTAGAAGCGGCCTCGGGGCGAGCACACACACTCCCCTCGCCGCGAGGCCACTTCTTTCGGCAGACGAAAGCTCCCTTGAAGGTAGAGTCCCCAGACGCTTCTGGGTGAGGCGGGGCTGCCCATGTCCCCTCGCCTTTAGGCAGTCTTTTCAGGCGATGGAAGCTCCCCAAATGCAGTCACCAGCCACTTCGATCGGGCGGTAGAGGGGACATGGGCAGCCACGCCTCGCCCTGAAGCGGCTGGGGATTCTGCCTTCAAGAGAGCTTTTGTCTGCCAATAGAAGCGGCCTCATGCCGAGGGGAGTGTGTGTGTGCACGCTCGCCCGAGGCCGCTTCTACCGGCCGATCGAAGTGGCTGGTGACTGCATTTGGGGAGCTTCCATCGCCCGAAAGAGACTGCCTAAAGGCGAGGGGACACGGGCAGCCACGCCTCGCCCCGAAGCGGCTGGGGACTCTGCCTTCAAGGGAGCTTTCGTCTGCCGAAAGAAGTGGCCTCGCGGTGAGGGGAGTGTGTGTGTGTGCGCTCGCCCCGAGGCAGCTTCTACCGGCCAATCGAAGTGGCTGGTGACTGCATTTGGGGAGCTTCCATTGCCCGAAAGAGACTGCCTAAAGGCGAGGGGATACGGGCAGCCACGCCACGCCCTGAAGCAGGTGGGGACTCTGCCTTCGGGGAGCTTTCGTCGGCCGATAGAAGTAGCCTCGCGGCAAGGTACATGCGTATGGCCCGCTCTACGTGGGGGAGGAAATTAAGTCACCCCCGAAAAGACGGCCTAGCCGCTTTTTCAGGGGTCAAAAAAAAAATAAGGCCCAGCCTTATTTTGTGAGAAACACGGTATATGAGAAAATATCACAGTGTGGTTGTTTAATATGAATTAGAAGACACTTTCTTATATGTCTAGAATCCGTTCAAAATTTATGTATAGGAAAATGTCATAAAAAATTTTTTTTTGTTTAGGACAGATGATTAAAATCTGAGTGGGTCGTTAAGATGCAACACCTCCGTTTCAGGCCAGCAAATATTTTTAGCTGCTTACTTCATTTTTTATCGGTACCCACCTATATCCCTGGGGTTGTGAACTATCAATGACTGTTGAGGGCCACTGGACAGAGAAAACACCATCCTCTTGTATTTCTTTCACAGTTGAGAGAATAATTTTACAGCCATCAACAAAGCACATTAAACTGTGCATTGTTTTCATTGTTAATGTCACAGTGATCCCTTCAAGCATCTTATGGGCAGAAACCAATGTTTAAAGATGGATGCTCACAAGGGGCGCACTGAACTGTCATGGCTTCCACCTTATTAATGCCAGGGAAAATATCCAGACCTCTGAACTCTCCAGCCAAGGACATTGCCCCCCACAATATAGATGGGGAGGATGGACAACAGGATTGTTTCAGAATAAACTTAGCTGCAACTCTTACATTTAAGTGGATTGAATTTAGTTTTTCAGCAGTTTGGGAACAAGTTAAGCATTAGTAGTAGATGGCAGTGGAGAAAAGACTGAAAACAAATTCAGGAGAGAGAAGAATTTATCTTAAGCTAAAGATTATTTACTTTCTTAAATACAGGGTAATGCTGACCCCAAACATTTTAAGAATAAGGTACATGTATTCTTTGACTTATGACCATAAATGAGCCTGAAATTACAGTTGAATGTCACACCGGTTGTTCAGTAGGTCATCATATAATTGATTTTACATTATTTTTTGTGTTGGTCATTAGGCAAATGTTGTGATTATCAAATAAACACTGTGGTTGCTAAGCAAATCCACTGTTTACAATGGGGATTTAGGTATGTATTTTTTTGCTAGAAACCAAAGGTTAATGCCAATTTCCACCCACCCCAAAAAACTCCATTGTAAATCATGGTCACAGGACACTGCAAACAGCTATATATATGGATTGGTGGAAAGAGCACCCAAAATGCAATCATGTGACTGAGGAGAGGTGTGTGATATCAGAATTTCGAATCTGGGTTGTATCTTTTGGGGGGTCCATAGTAAATTTGAACAGTTGCTAAGTATCTGGTTGTTAAGTGAGGACTACCAGTATTTAGCTTCTTTGTGAACGAGAAAAATATTGAAAGTATGTACATCAGGGCTGTCAAACTCGTAGTCCACGGACCAGATGCATTACATGCTGGCCAAGTCACGCCCGGTTTAGCGAAGGGGGGTAAAGTCCAATACATCATGTGACACCACGAGTTTGACATCCCTGATGTACATGATCAAAAGCAATGAGGACTTTCTACAAACAGCTGCCTATATCCTATTGGTAAATGTTAGTAACAACAGAAACTTAAGAACTTTTCCAACAACTGTGGTAAAGTATCACTGTATTACTGAATAAACCTTGAAATTGTCAGTTACCTTCACAAATCGTGAATTTGTTCGCAGCAGTTTACGGATCACCAGCAGCAAAAGATCCATATCTTCTGTACGCTCATGTATCTAAAACATTATTTTAAAAGATGAGACAACTCAACTTGAAATGAGTTTACAAATAGAGGCACATGGATTCTAAGATGAACTACTAGAAAACAGCAGGCTCTCAACAGTTATATAAAAGATGGTACACAGTGAAAAACCTTTGCTGAAATACACTTAATGACCTAAATAAGAGAGTTACAATTGAAAGAGCTAAACCAGACATGTATGCCCTAAGGCCTCAGGGGTATTGTACAGTTTTTAAAAGTTTTGAATGTGGTCCTAAAATCTCCCAGCAACATCTATCAAATTTTAATTTTGAATTTTTGGAGGGGATATAACATACATGATTGATGAGTAATTATATTAATTTTACTGCAATAAATATTAATGTAATTCTAACTAAATCAAATAGATTTTGTCCAGGCTATACACTCTTCCTTTCAGAATAGGCTTATACAAGATGACTGTCCTCTGCTCTTGAGATATGTCTCTCCCTGATGAACTAACTTACTCATATTCAAACTTAATTGGTCCTATATATTCTAATGACAATTGTATTGAAATGCTGGATCCAATCACTGTGATTAATGATGATAAAGGCCAAAAAAGCCTACACTTACTTGCCTTTTATACTATGCAATATTGTGTGTGTGTGTGTGTGTGTGTGTGTGTGTGTGTATGTACCGTGTTTCTCATATAATAAGGCCGGGTCTTTTTTTTTTTTTTTGAGCCCCGAAAAAATGGCTAGGCCATCTTTTCGGGGGTGACTTAATTCCCCCCCCCCCTTGCATCTTCGGGCGGGTGGGCAGTGACGGCTTGGATGTTGACCTTGGCGTTGGTGGGGCACTTCGTATCAAGGTCAACGCAGGCAGCACCATATCCGGGTGTGCAACAAAAGTACTTCCTAATGGCAAGCCCCCCCACCATTCCCCCCCATTTTGCATGTTTTAATATAGGCCTTAATTTGGGGGGAGGGGCTTAATTTCATTTCATGCCTATAAAACATGCTGGGACTTCCTATTGGGGGAGGCCGTATTGTTGGAGAAACAGGGTATATGTATAAGTATATATAAATAAATAAAACTGATAGGCTTAATTTGGTAGAACAGGGCAACACTACCAATTCTCCAAAAACTGTCAGGGGGCTTGATCTAGCCACTAAATTTAGCATTGTAATCACTTCAGACTACTTTGGAAAAGTCAAACAGCCAGGCTCAACTATTCAAGTAGAAAACTAAACCAAGATTTTTTTTAAAAAAAAAACTGGGTTCAGGACAATTATAAACCACATATCTTGAAAACTGCAGAGAGATGCCAGATATAACTCACCATAAGAAAATTAATCCTTGATTTATGATTGTTCATTTAACAACGGTTCAAAGCAATGACAAAAGAAACACTACACTGGCCCTTGCAGTTATGATTGTCCCTACTGTCACATGCTCGCAATTCAAGCATTTGGCAACTAGTTTGCATTTATGACGGTTGCAGCATCTTGCAGTCACGTGATCATGATATGCAACCTTCCTAGACAGCTTCTGGCAAGTAGCATTGGGGAAGTCAAGATTTGTGTAATGACTGTGATTTATTTAATAACTGCAGTGATTTGCTTAATGACTGAAGTAAGTATGCAGTAATGTGATGCATCACTTAGGAACCGAAATTCCGGTCCTAACTGTTATCCTAAGTCAAGGACTACACATATTCCAAAGAAATGGGAATTTATTCCTAAGGCATTAATGTCCCAAAGCTTTTTGAAAAGGCAACTGGACTTTGTTTTTCCTTGAAGGCATTTCGCTTCCCATCCAAGAAGCTTCTTTAGTTCTTGCATGAGAAGCAAAACATATTCAAGGAAAAACGAAGTCCAGCTGCCTTTTGAAAAAGCACCTTTGGGACAACCATAACCTAGATGACTGAGAATCTCCCTAGACATTAATGCTTTTACTGCTTAAGCAAATGTTATATAACAATGGTGGCTAACCTTTTGGGGCTCCTGTGCCAAAAATAAGGAGAAACTTTCTGACAGTGAAATCAACCAATGGAACAGCTTGCCCTCGGAAGTTGTGGGAGTGCCATCACTTGAGACTTTCAAGAAGAGATTGGACTGCCATTTGTCAGAAATGGTGTAGGGTCTCCAGCTTGGGCAGGAGGTTGGACTAGATAACCTGCAAGGTCCCTTCCTACTCTGATTATCTGTTATCTGTTAAATTGTGCGTGCGCTTGCACTCTCACGCATCAGCACCCAGAAGGCAATGTGCACCCCCCATGCCCCCTACGCATGCGCACAATCCACACCCACCGCCCCCTTACCTGCACTGCGCCTCACAGCTGATTTTCGGCCTTCCAGAGGCTTCAGAAAGGCTTCTTCAGGCCGAAAACTAGGCCCGTTTTGTCACTTCTGGTATTTCCTGAAAAACAGGAAGTGATGAAACGGGCCTAATTTTTGTCCTGAAAAGCCTGAAGAAGCCTTCCTGAAGCCTCTGGGAGGCCAAAAAAGGCCTCAAACCAGCCAAAAAATCAGCTGTGACACGCATGCATGCTCAGTGAGATATGTTTGCCTGCAGCTCGCGTGCCGGCATTAATGGCTCTGCGTGCCACTTGTGGCATGCGTGCCATAGGGTCGCCATCACGGTTATATACTGTATATCATTGACAGAACTCTCATGAAGACATCTATAGAAAATATCTGTCATAAAAACAAGGCTAAACATTATTTTATATACTTGTAATCCAAATAAATCAAAAGTATTCAAAATAAACAAGCCAGTTCTAAAGTGATGTTCTACTTTTCTCCAACTTACTTCATCTATGAAGATATGGGTGAACTCCAAAAGACTTTTGGCTCCAACTACTTTCTGCAGGAGGACGCCAGTCGTCATATAAATCAGCTTCGTATTCTTTGTTGCAACTTTTTCTAAACCAACCTGGAAAGATACAGGACATGTTGCATTTATTTAGAAATCAATAGGAAAACTAAGTATCTCTGATAAACTCACCACTACATTTTAAAATGGTGAAGTATTAAATAGAAGCCCCACATTTATTTGAATGAACATCATGGGTTGCAGCAAGTACTGCAATCTCATTTGCTAAAATAATTCCATGATCTTTAAGACATGGTTGAGATTAAATAAAAGGATACAAAATTTATCATGTGATACAATTTTCTAAAAAAAAATTTAAAATTAGCCCAGAGCATTAATGTTGCATTGTCCCTAATTTGTAGCTGATATTATCCATGTTTAAGTTGCTGCCAGTATGTGTCTTCTAAGTTTGTGCTTAATTATTTGTACAAATAATTCCTATTATTTGTATATGGTTTGTACAAATGTACTTCAATATCATGATGTCAAAGACATTTTGCTGCTTAAGGTAGTGACTTCTATTCTTGGAAGATTTCCCAGAATATCTTATGAAAATGTAAAACAAGATTAAATTATAACAAAACAATGCATAATGCATTAATAAAACATTGGAACAGAAGCATTTTAAATGTCTGATTAAAGACAAATTCAGAAGAAACTATACAAACGTATTTACAAAGAAAATATAAAAACATGAGCTCAGTTATCAACCTGGAAGATCTTAACAATAGACTACAAAAAGGATAGGATTTACTAGTGGAAGGATTCCAAGGAACCTCAACCATAAGCTTGGATCCAAAACACCAAGAGCACAGATCCAATGGTGGTTGCTCAATGGACAAAAGACTAGACAGATTGAATTTCTCATCCCTCCTTCAATCTCAAGACCCACTCTCAAGAGTTGATAACTGTTTAGACCAAATTTGGACAAAGAAAAATGATGGGAAAGTAGACACCTGTTCCACTTACACAATCTTGTGCTTTGACTAACGTCTTTTCTACAAAGGTATGTTTCTAATTTTAGTACACCCCAGAGGCTATGAAAGAAATTAACTATCTCTTACAGCACAGGAAATGAATTTTAAAAGGAGGGGGTAAGTAAAATCTGAATGTGATTTCCACCTCAGAGACATCATGCGATCCGGAGTAACACACTGCTCTACCTGATAGCCCACAAGTTCACCCAAGGGCCACGATCTCTGCTTGCTAATCCATCTTGCAATGCTGCTGGCACCAATTCTCCTGGGCTGTGTAACTACAATGTTACAATAAATAGAGTGCTGCCCACAGTGATCCAAAACATACTGTGGAATTTGTGTGCTTTTGCCACTACCAGTAGATCCATGTACAATTACCACCGAGTGGTTTTCTATCAATGAAAGAATCTGAAATTTTAAAAAAAATGTTATTAAAAGGATGAGAGACCCAAATTTTAAAATATTTTTGCAGTTCTGCCTTTTTTATGCCTTACCACTTTCTTTCAGTCTTAAAAATTCTGAATTTGTCTTTTCTATATTTTCTGTAGAAAATTCTTGTCAGCGTACCTTTACTGTTTCCCAAACTGCTTTGTCTCACTTTTTAGCCCCCTCCACTTCTATCATATTTGGCTGCCTACCACAAACAATTATTTTCAATTATCATTTCTCCTCTTTTGCTGACCCAGCTGCTAGGCATTCTCCTCTAGAATATCTACATCAGGGGTGTCAAACACAACACCCGGGAGCCGGAGCTGGCCCACAGGGTGCTTAGATCTGGCCCATGGCCGCTCTGGAGACAGCAAAGGGCAAAGGCCTGCAGTGCCTTTAGCCAGCGAAAACAGAGCTGAGGAGAGCCGCATCCAGCCCTCCCAAGCTCTGTTTTTGCTGGCAGAGGGTTGCAGGAGGCCATCACAGCCGAAAGCGCTCAGGCCATCACAGGTGCCCCCGACATGAATAATGGCGAGCTGGCCACACCCACCCCAGCCCCCCAAGGTCATACATAACCCTGATACAGCCCTCAATGAAATTGAGTTTGACATCCCTGATCTACATCAAGAGCAAGTCTCCAAATATTGTTAAACCCCAACTGTGGTTTTTTTAAAGTCCACACTTTTAAGTCATATTCCACAAAATCTTTGTTTATATATGAATTTCCTTTTATTCTCCAATCTACTTTAGACAATACACATATTTAATTTATGAGGCATCCCTTAAATTGCTGGAGTACAATCAGCAGAAGTTTACTGTATTGTTAAATTCATTTTCCATTAAAACAAACATATATTAAAAAGGACACAATACACTGGATAATTTTTTAAGTAAAATGCCTGGCAAGTACAAGATAATAGCCCTACTGCCTTATTGTATGGAATACAGTTCTTTTTCCATAGTAACTCCATGCTTCTGAATAATTTCTTTCAGAAGTTATTGAAGTGTGAATAACTGTGGCAACATTATCCAAACTAAAGAAAAGATTACCAATGTCACATCAATGCTGCTGAAGAAAAGCCACATATATCTCTTGAATTTGTGGCATATTAAGCAACACTTTGGGCTCTGAACTTGTTATCTTCTGAGGCAGTCAATTTCCCATGCAAAATAGGGTGAACAACAAACCCAGTTAGCCTAATGTAAACTTATATTTATGCAGACCAGCTTGAAAGATTGAAAAATAAAGTTAATTCAGCATCACAAAAACCATTAATGGACAAAATCAAAAGAAATCAAAGAAAAGTGATGGTACAGGGGGGAAGAAAGACCTAACACATTTTAGTTATGATTTACAAATAAATTGGTAACCTCTTCCTTGTATCTTGAGATGGGCAAATCAGGGTATTTGTAATCGCGATCTGGTATGTAAGTCACCAAAGTAGATTCATGCTGAGATGATCCTGGAGACACAAATGAAGAGATCAGAAATGCAGGTTCTTCAAAATACTGTACTCAGAGACCACAAAATCCAAGTTTCCACAGATCAGGTCAGCAGTAAATACTGAATACAAATTAGCACAAGATTGTACAACCACCAGAGTTTGCATCACTTCTGAATGACTGCCTGTTTTCTAATTCTTAATATCTAAACTATTCCTTCAACTGTGCATAAGATCTACAGTTGGCTCTATCACAAGCAGCATTCAGAAACATGAAGAAACCTGCTTTTGGCAGGAATCATGTAAGAGGATGAAAAGAAATGAAAGCAAGAACTAGTATCTCAGTGATCTAACTGAAATTTCTTCTCATTCATGTGCGCCATTCATATTTTGCTATTTCTTTCAAGCACCTGAAATTATGAATTTAGAAAGATAACAGATGCTCTAGTTTACACAACACATTAAGCCGTAATGTTATTTATTCTTAATGTGCTCTGTGGACTCAGCAACGCAGTTAATACATTTTTATTTATTTATTAATTTACAGCAATGTAAAGCCCTAGTTGCCAGCTCTTTAGCAGCTCTTGATCCTCGTACACATTGAATTCTTCCCAAGTACCTAGTATGTCATAATATGTTGGTATAGTATATGTGCAGATCCAAGCAGTAAGGCCTATTGCAATTGACAGAGAAAATTTTGTCAGTGCACAGATTTTTTAATTGACGTCCAACACTCTTTGATATGGCACTTATTGTTATCCAGAGGTAGGATTCAACTGGTGTTACTACCGGTTTGGTGATTCATTTTGCACACGTGATAAACCTTAGGCCGTGCCACCTGGACAACTGGTGAGCACTGTGCGCAGGTGTACAGCATTTCAAAAGCCACTTTTTTTACTGCTTTTTCAACCTCAGCTGTGCCGCACAAAGCAGCTGAGGTTGAAAAAGCAGGAAATAAACGACACGTAAAAGCCCGGGTGGGCCAAACAGCAGCAGACACAGAACCAGTTCGGTGTCTATTGCTCTTCAGAGCTATCAGTTCTATAGAGCCAAGCAGAACCGGTAGCATCCCACCCCTGTTGTTATCTTCTAAGAATAACAAAGTATAAAGAATCAACAAAGGAATTATATACTTGGCTTATGTTCTTTGGAAATCTGAATACCCTCTGCCCAACATAAAACCATGTGGGCACTTCCCAAATTTTACTCATCACCTCTAAGCTCCCTTTTTTTACCCCCTTAATCCTTTAATTCGGGGTAGAGTCAGGGCGACTGGTTGGAACTGAGGATTTATTGGTCAGATGCCCTTCCGGATGTCATGCTGAATTCGTGGGAGATATTTGAGACATCTGGGGAGGCGAGCGGCTTCACCATTAGGCCACTATGCCACTGTTTAGTCATCACTTCTGTGTCCTTTAAACCAGAATTCTGCCAAACATTTTTCCAGAACATTTAACAAAATAAATTATCTTGTGTTTTTTGCATTCACTTTTATCAGGGAAATGTTAACATTTTTCCCATCATCAGGCATATGTACAGCATTCAAACACACGTGATACAAATTAGACTGCCACTTTGCAAGCAAACCATGTTAATACAGGTTAGTACAGGTATTTCCCATCATATCATCTATATCTGCAGCCTTACTATCTTTCCACATTCTGGGGGGGGGAGGGAAAGGGGGAGGGTGGAGGGAGAGAGGGAGAAAGACAGAGATGGCGGGGGAGGCTAGAAAGGCTATTTTGACCCACCATGGCTGAGGCCTTCTTTTATATGGCAAGCTTCTTTTGTAAAAGAAGACCCTGGCTGGCTGCAAGACAATCCCCACGCTGCACTGGTGGTTCTGGCAAGTAAAGCAGTGGCACATAATGAAGTGGATGCAACGGTCGGACAACTAGAAGCAGCAGGTAGGTGGGCAGCCAAAAGGCAATCATATATGTGGGTGGGCCAGATCAGGCCCGAATTTTGGACACATTATCATAGAGGGGCCTACAACAGCCACAAGTCTGAGAAGCAGTAATAAGTCTCTTTATTCAGCACCACCATAACGTTGAATGGCTGCTAAACAAATGGAAGGACTACCTATAATGCAAGTTGGCTAATTTGTATCTCATTCTGTTATACAAGCCCAACAACCAGTATGCTTGTTTCGTGCTTCGGTGTATTAGGCTCTGGCAACTGAATTAATTCAGTCAATCACGTTAGTGTCTCATGAGAAGAGCATCTTTACTGACCAAGCAAGAACTGTTTGGAAGGACTTTCACATTATCTCAGTCACATCTGATGTTGAGATTTATTAACATGTTGCCATATTAACATTATAGCAGTTCTTGGAATCTGAAAGGATTGGAAGGAAAGCAAGTATCCATTACTGCATAACCTCATTTAGCAAGAAGCTCATTTAGCTTCTATTTAAATATCTCCAATGAAGAGAGTACACCAGTTACTGTGAAGCACTATGTTCCAGTATAGAGCAAATTTAAGTATTTTCCTCATATTCAACCAAATATACTTCCTTGTCATGCTGTCTTCTGGAGTAACTCTGAACCATTCTCTGTCTTTCACATGACAACCAGTACCTGAAAAGAGCTATTGTGTCTCTCTATAATCTCCTCCAAAACATATCCAATGTTTCTAATAGTTCCTCCTAGGCTTGTTATTCCATTTATCATCTAATGGTCTACCTAGACATGCTCCAGTTTGACAATGTCCTTCCTAAAATACAATGCTCAGAACTTGGTAAAATATTCAGGTAAGATTTGACCAACGCTAAATAGAAAAAAGTTACATATACTCAGAATAACTTGCATTATCTTGTTCAAATAGCTAGAGATTTATTTTATTTTTATTTATTTATTTATTTATTTATTTATTTGATTTGCCAATTGTTTACAAGATAATAAGTATAAGTGTATACATAGTTGTGAATACATGAAATGGGTACATATAAGAAAAATAAAAGAATAAGAGAAACAATAGGACAGGGACGGTAGGCACGTTGGTGCGCTTATGCACGCCCCCTACAGACCTCTTAGGAAAGGGGTGAGGTCAATAGTAGACAGTCTAAGGTTAAAGTTTTTGGGGTTTGGGGAAGAAACTACAGAGTCGGGTAGAGTATTTAGAACAAGCCAGAATTGTAACCAAGGTCAGAAAAAGACTTAAAATCCTGGCTTGTTCTAAATCGCAAAACCCTATCTGCCTGGTTGTGATGCAGTAAAGTTAAATAAAGTGAACTGTTTATATCTGAGCTTAATAACTAAGATAACTAATTACTGCAATATGATAACTAAAAATAAGCCATTTTTATGTTAAGAGTTATAGTGTTGATAATAAAATGCTAGTATTAATATTGGGATATTTTTAAGAACACATTTCTTCTGAACAACTCATATATACTGTCACATTATAGAGCTGGCTGGTATCCACCCCCTGGCAAATTCAAAGATGTCAGTATGGAAACATCAAGTGCTCTGTACAATTTGACCAAATGAGCTAGAAGATATTTCAAGCTGCTAAGAGAAATATTTCAAGTGCTGCTTGAAAAATCCCAGACGTTCACTGACAGGTGCCTAGAAATGTGTTGGTTAATAACTAGAAAACTACATTTATTTTTTTATATACAGTTCCAAACAGAGCTGCAAGAAAGCACTGTCTTGCATAAATGGAGGACACTTCTTATACCCCTCTACTTTCTAGTTAAAGCTAAAACACATTTTAATCTTCAGTTTCTTCAGAAAAAGTTACCAAGGCACCACTTTATTCTTATAATAAACATTATAAATAATTGTAGTATAATAAGATTCCACCCATTATCCAATCCCTCTATAGAAAACATAAAAAGGTGACAATATTTATAAACATTTATATTGCCAAACACTTCCCTTTTTCCTTATATTTTATTTATTTAATTTATTTTGATTTGTCAATTGCTTACAAGATAATAGGTATAAGTATATACATAGTTATGGATACATATAAGAAAAATAAAAGAAATAAAAATAAAAAAGAAACAATAGGACAGGGATGGTAGGCACGTTGGTGGGCTTATGCACGCCCCCTACAGACCTCTTAGGAAAGGGGTGAGATCAATAGAACACATTCTAAGGTTAAAGTTTTTGGGATTTGGGGAAGAAACCACAGTCAGGTAGAGTATTCCAGACATTGACAACTCTGTTGCTGAAGTCGTATTTCCTGCAATCAAGTTTGGTGTGGTTAACCTTGAGTTTGTATCTATTGTGTGCTCTTATGTTGTTATGGTTGAAGCTGAAGTATTCATTTGACAGGTAAGTCATTGCAATGTATGATTTTATATACCATACTTAGATCAGACGGAAGACGGCGTAATTCAATGTTTTCTAGGTCTAGAATTTCAAGTTTGGTGGCATAAGGTATTCTACAACAAGTAGAGGAGTGGAGAACTCTTCTTGTGAAATATTTCTGGACTTTCTCAACTGTGCTAATATCAGATACGTAATGTGGGTTCCAGACTGATGAGCTGTATTCATGTATTGGTCTAGCAAATGTTTTGTATGCTTAGTTAGTAGTGTGATATTACCAGAGAAAAAGCTACGTAGGATTTGGTTAACAACTCTTAATGCCTTTTTGGCTATGTAGTTACAGTGGGCTCTAGCACTTAGGTCATTAGAGATGAGTATTCCAAGGTCCTTTACAGAGCTTGGATCATCAACAAGGTCTTCACTATTCAGCCTGTATTTTATTTTCTGATTTTTTTTTTGCCAATATGTAAGACAGAGCATTTATTTGTTCAGTTGCCATTTGTTTCACCATTCTGATACATAGTTAAGGTCTTTTTGAAGGGTAGCAGTATTGTCTGTGGTGTTGAATAGTTTTACATCGTCAGTGAAGAGAATGATGCTCTTGATATGATCACAGAGGTCATTTATGTAGAGTATGAAAAGACTTGGTCCTAGAACACTGCCTTGGAGGACAATACTGTTGACAGGTACAGAATTTGATAGGATTCTCCTAATTTTGACCATTTGTTGTCTGTTTGACAGGAATGCTTCTATCCAGTTATGTGGGTGTCCAGAGATACCGTAAGATTTTAGTTTTAGTAGCAGTTTGTCATGTACCACTGAATCAAAGGCTTTACAGAAGTCTATGTAGATTGCATCTATTACTTTGCCCTGATTGAGTTTGGTAGTCCATATGTTTTTGCAGTGTAAGAGTTGCAGATTACAGGATAGTTTTTTCCTAAAACCAAATTGTTTATTAGAGAGTAGGTTGTTTGTTTCTAAGTGGAGGATGATGGATTGGTTAATAATTGATTCCATGACTTTACAGGTGACGCAGCATAAGGAGATTGGTCTGTAATTTTCAACTAGGCTGGGGTCTCCCTTTTTGAAGATGGGGATGACCGTGGCTTGTGACCATAGTTTTGGCAAGGAGCTGGTCCTGAATGATTTTTCAAAGTTCATGCTTAAAGGTTCTGCTATGGCAGTGGATAGCTTTTTTAAGAAGTAGGCACATATTCCGTCCGGTCCAATAGATAGAGATGGTTTTAGATTGCGTAGTGCTTTTTCAACATTGTCTTCTGTAAAATCGATGTGTATTAGATCATTGTAGTTTTCTGTGGTTCGGCTAGGAAGTATTGGGCTTGATCCATTGCTGTTTACAAATACTGAGCCAAAGTATGTGTTAAAGAGGTTGGCTTTAATGGTGTCGTCGTTGAAATCTTTACCATTAGGTCCTATCAGGGGTGGGATGGACCTTGAGTCTTTTAGTTTGTTGTTTACAAAATTGTAAAAAGCGCGGGTGGAATTTGTGCGTAGAAGGTTTTCCTCTTGTTTAATGTGATAATTGGTGCATTCATTCTGTATCTGGTGGCATAAATTTTTGTATCGGCTTTTGAAATTGACAATGTGACCAGATTTGTTTTTCCGCCAGAGTGATCTCTTTTTGGATTGAAGCTTCCTTATTGTTATGGGTAATGTTTTTTTTGTTTTGGGGGTTGTTGTTGGTACATATAGTTTGATGACTCTTTTGACTTCAAGTAAAAATATGTTGTAATGGTCTTCTACACTATTGCATCCAGTGAATAGATATTGCCAATCAAGGGATGAGAGATCGTTGTCTATATAAGATCATAGTTGCCTTTTTTAAAGTTATAATTGGGGATTACATCATTTTGATGATTTTTGTGTGGGCGTATGTTGAGATAAAAGTCAATCATATTGTGGTCACTGTTGGAAAAGGGTTCTTCAGTTTGTATTCTGTAAATTAAATTCAAACTATTACAGAAGATGAGATCAAGGCAGTTGTTAAGTCTAGTATTGTTGGTTACTAGTTGTTCCATTCCCAGATTTGTTACTGCATTGTAGAAGGTTGCGTGTGTGGGTTCAGTTGTACATTCGTTTAGGGTCCAGTTAATATGAGGTAGATTGAAGTCACCAAGAAAGATAAAAGCGTGTGGGCAGGATGTTGCCCATGTTAGTAGTGAATGTAGCTTGTTTACATGTTTGATGTAATAATCAGGTGCTCTGTAACATAGTAAGAATCAAAATGTGATATTTAAGGATAGTTCACAGATGATGGTCTCAGGAAGAGCAAGCTCCTGGGTAACTTGGATGTTTTTTAGATATAAGGACTTTTTATAGAAGATAGCAACACCACCTCCTCTACGAATTTCACGATCTGATCGGTAAACATGATAGTCGCTTACTGTGGTAATGGAGTCAGGGAAAGATGCGTTGAGCCATATTTCACAAATATGATGTTGAATTTAGCCATATTTAGTAAGAGGAGAAATTCGGGTATTTTATTCGCAAGGCTTCTTGCATTGAGTAGCTTGCATTTAAGGCCAGCAGTAGTTGGAATTGAGGTAGTTGGGGCGTGCGTGCCTAGTCTTGGGTGATGGTGGATTGGTTGAGGTAGGGTTGTGGTTGAAGGTTAAAGCTGAGTTGCGGGTTGTGTGACTTACTTTTGATACAGTCAGCACGGTAGTCAATGTACAGGTCCTTCTCTCCATTGTCTAGACGTTTTTTGAGTTCAGTGCGGAGTACACGGGAGCGGGCATGTTGCTGTCTGGTTAGGTCAGGGTGAGAACGGAGGTTCTTATGGTTGGTGTTGCTTTTGGCAAGTGAATTTATAGTACTGTATAAATGAATTTATGTTTGCTTGATTCATTTTTGCAAATGACCCTGCAGAAGCGTGGGGCCACAGAGCCGCCTCTGTTTTTGAGCTCTCGGCCAATGCGGTAAATGTGAAATATTTCACCAGGGGAGATGGTTGATACTTTATAATCACTGATGATGTTTCGGATAGTTGTGATGTCATCATTGTCATTGATGTCCTCTAGACCAAATAAAATGGTGTTTGGACGTTTCCGTTCATGCTCAACAGCTTCTCTGATGAGGACTGGGATATCATTATTTGTCTGATTTATGTTTTTTTGTAGATTGTGTTTTGGATTGTGTTGTGGTTGTTGGATAGAGATGTGGTTTCTAGCTATTGGATGTTCAGGTTTTTGCGTTGTGTCTTTTTTTTCAAGGTTGGATAATTTTTCTTTTAAAGCATCCAGGGATGCTACTATGGTGTCAAGAGATGTTATTCGTGTTTCTATGGTATCAACTCTTTCAAACAGATCCAGTTTGGGTCTGCATGATTTGCAAAGATATGGAAACTCATTGGATGATTCTAGGTATTGAATCATTTGCTCGGGTAATCCCAAGCAGTCATGATGAGCGTATTTGTTACATAGAGAACATTTGATGGAATTTTCATTATCCTTTAGAGTTTTATAGCATTTAGGCATGTGCAGGAGTCTTGTGGTTCATTGGTGGGGATTACTTTCTCTTTAGGTTGTTGTTTGGCATTGGATTTTTTTCTTGGCATGGTAGGTTTGTTAAGATGGTACGTTGATTAAATTACTTAATGAAACAATTTTGGGTAATCAATATAGCCAATATCACACCAATCAATCAATTGCAATAATCTCTCTAGTCAAATAATTTTGCTAAGCAACAATCAGCCTAATCAATTAATTACACTAATTGCTAATCAATTACACTAATTATTATTCACACTGTTCAATTAAATTCACTAAATCACTAATTTACTAATCAATTAAATTAAATGAATCTTGATCTGTTTAATCAGTAATCATACCATTTTCATTAAACACTCTAATCACACTAATCAATTAAAACAATAAATCAATTAAACCATTAATAAATTATTTTATAGAAATTGATTATCTAATCATTGATATAGGTAATGAGGTAGAAAAGTTGCAAGTTTTGAGGTAATGAATTAATCAGTGTTTGATTAAAGTAATGAGGTAGTATTGAGAGAGTCTGCAAGGAAAGGGTTAATTGTTTTACTAGCAGCTGTTATTTACTGGGTGGGAGGAATTTATTGCTCTTATGGCTGCTACTATTACTCTGTAAACAATAGGCTGTAACAAGATGTTCAAAAGCACTGCTGGATTATTGAAAGAGCAAAACTTGCTGAATTAAAACACTTTAATTACAATCAATATGTCTCTGTATAAGATTGTTTTCCAATAGTTTCCCAAAGTTCTCCAAGTTGAATAGTAGTAAAAATACAGTCCAGAAATTTGGGTTAACCAATCCAATCTGTCCTTTACCTTTAAAGTTACTTCTAGCTGCAATATCTTTTTTTTTTTTTTTTACTAAATCTGACAGTTACTCCCGATCGTTAATTGCAGCTAATTTCCTCCTTTGAGTCCCACTTTCCACTGCAGAAATTGGAGTGATGCTTACCAAGACTAAGCATGCTGTTACAAGATCTTTCCTTTCTTTTTCACTTCCGTCTCAGCTGCCTTCCTGGCTTCGATTCAGCCATGCTGGCGGTTCTCTTTTTAGTTCGGATGGAGGGGTTTTCTTCGGGTCAGTCAAGGAGACTTTCCTCTCCTCGTGACCACTGAAGCATCCCTCTGCTTACCACCCGCCCAGGGTGACTTTCGGCTCCTAAGAGCCTCAGGGCTTTCTTCTCCTTCGTTTCTCCCTGCCAGTTTCTCCAATGTGGCTCCGGGGAAACTGAGTGGGGGATATTAATGGAAACACGTTGTCTGGCATAGAAGATACTTCAATCAGCTGTGTGAGGGATTTAAATGAAGGTACGTTGTTTGCACTCCGCTGGCTCCAAGTGATCCAGTTTAAGAGCTCCACCAGTGTAGCTAATAGGGCTCGATGGAAAGAGCTTAACTTCTTTGGGGAAGGAGAGGAGGGCTCCGGATCAGCTAGCAGGAGATCTGCCAGCATGATTAGGGCTCCAGGGCTTCAGAATCCAGCGTTTTTGGGGTTGTTTTTTGGGCTCTGGTTTACTCAGAGTTACTGGTGCAGGCAGCAGCTTTAAAGGTGATTTCTGGTACAGGTGGTGGCTTTATAGGGAGATAAGTGCTCCAGAAGCGAGAGCCTCACCTTTCTAGTTGGGCGCCGCCATCTTGACCATCCATTTTCATCAATGGAATTTCCCATTTAAGACATGCCTTGCTTTATTTCCTTTTCTATATTTCTACATGCACAAAAAAGTTTTTAGTCATCAATATTTCATCTATTTGGGTTGTATATGTAACATCAATGTTCCAAACTATTTAAAATATTAAATGTTTTGATTTGTCATAGTATTCTTCTTCTGGATTCACATCTCTTTGTTCTTTAATATATTATTCTAGTTTTTATAGTGAAAAATGTTCATTGTCATTGAGAATCTGGCATTTTTTTTAAAATCTACGTATACACAAATAATTTGTGTTGCTGGAAGTACAGCTAATGTGTTAATTAACTATCTTAATTAAATAGAGACACATGTCTGAAACTATCATTCAAGTGTAACCCCAAAAATATTTGTTATAATTTCCTATGTCATCTATGTGAAATTCACTTTATACTGAACTGTCATTAAAGAAAATTCCACATTTACAATCTGACACAAGATGCAGCTGCCTGCTTGCTGATCACTGTTAGTTACAGGTTAGTTAATTACAAGACAGTCCTCAAGTTATAGCAGCAATTGGGGTGACAATTTCCATCACTAAGTGATATGGTCATGAAGTACAATGTCACATGACTGCATTACTTAGCAATGGCAATCTCTATTACTGTTGTTAAACAAGGATCATGGGTTGTTAAACAAGCACATAGAACTAAGAGTAGGGATACCCAGAGTCTGCTTCATCTTATATCAATGGGTAATGTTTTGGCCAATCACTCTCTCACAGTCCAATCTCTCTTCATAGGACAGTTGTGGAGAAAAACAGGAAAGAGAATTTTGTATGCTATATTGAGTTAATGCATAAAGAAGATGGGAGGCAAACTAAATACACAAGTAAGTAATTTTAGGTTATCTACACTTGAGCTTAATCAAACAGCTAAGGCATAGTATTATAAAGATCAATAGCTGTCCATTAATTTACTCAATTTACTTTTAAACTTATCTAAGTTAGTGGTCACAACTCTGTGTTATGTTAATGAATCTGAAAGGTTATTGCAGGGGTCTGCAACCTTAAATACTCAAAGAGCCATTTGGACATGGGAACCCTACCCAGCCTGGGAACCACAAAACGCTTTTGACCTTGACCTACTTCTCTACCTCCTTCTATCTCCTTCTCTCCCTCTCTCCACCCCCCTCCCTCCCCTTGTCTCTCCTGGGTCAGGGCGGAGAGCAGGTTGCACATGTCCCGCAAGAGCGAGGTGACACAGAATCAGCCATGGCCCCTTCTCCATCGCCCTTACCTTTTCAGGCCAGGCAAGGAGTGACAGAGAGGGGAGGGGAGGGGCCAGCCAGTGATGGGAATCAACCAACAAGGAGCCACAGCAGAGGGCCCAAAGAGTCACATGCGGCTCTGGAGCTGCAGGTTGCCGACACCCAGGTCAGCGTAAGGGCTATGTGAAGTAGTGCTTCCTTCCATCTCTTTTCAAATTCCTTCCAGCCAGCTTCACTGGATGTTCTTCGTTCCTGGCATTTTCAGCTCTTGCTGATGAAATGGGTAAAAAGCAGAGCCATTCCTTCAAATGCAGCATCTTATTCCAATGTTTCCCAAATGCCACATTTCACAATCACTTTTGTGCTCAATGCATGATTGGAGAGGATGTCTAAGATAAGAAGAAAGTGGGGGAAATACCTGGTGTATAGGAAGAACAGTTGACACCTGCTGTCTCAACCTCTTTTGCCTCCAATTGCCTGTATCTTTTTACATATTCCTCTCCATCATTTTGCAACACAGGTGTCCTAGAAGTAAAAAAAAAATGATGAATTAAAACGAAAACTTATAATAAAATCTGACTGAAAATTCCTGACTAATTTTATGAAGATGCATATTAGTTATGGGCCACAGTTTTCTGAGCCAATGCTGATGGAGAAGTTTATAAGAACTGACAGAGGGAAGCCGAACAAGTTATTAGTGCTACTAAAATACAGAAAGAGGAAGAACTGGCTAAATCTATTAAAAAGGAAGATAAAGGGGGGGGGACCTATGCAATCATTAAAAGGGACAACTTTAACCATATAAACAATGGAATTAAATATCTAGAAATGTCACACATGAGGCAAAATTAGAACTGCTGGTCATGACATATTGTGTTCCATTACCAAGCAGAGATAAGAATAGACATGTTGCGTAAAAACCTAAACCAGAGCTAATAACTCTAAGAGTTGTTTTTTTAATGACAGGGAACTAACTATTCCAGGATTCTACTAATGTCGTTAGTAAGAGAAAATGACAGGGCATTAAGAAGGCAAGTAAAGTATGAAAGCTTAAGTGGGGAAGAAAATAAGATGGAGCAAAGCCACTGAAAACTGCTCTCTTGAACACAAGTTTTTCTGACAGCATCCCTTCACAAACCTCAATCATTTTAGGGCCTTATTTTCCACTTTAATGCCCAATTCTCTATCCCAGCGTCAGTGCTTTCATAAGGAAACAACTGGAGGTTTCATGTGAAATGGATGCCAACCACTCTCAACCCAAGGGTGTGCTTTCAACCATACAGATGCTCTTATGCAACGCCAATCTCTTCTTGCCCAAGTAACTGTTATCTCCCTTTTTTAACTCCTGGACACTTTTTAAGGGGAAGGACTAAGAATGTGCTGCTCAAAATGGCAACAGCATTAAGATTTGTCTTTCCTTTCTTTAGATTGGGCGTTGGTTCTTACCTGATACGCCCCTTCTCGGCGAGCCGCGAGGAGCATCCAGAGAGTGGGATGTGCTTCTGAGTCCTCTTCTTGCAGGCTGAGCTTTAGCTGAGGAAACGCTCCGCCTCCTCACGTGACTCCACGCAGCGTTCCCCCAGTTTTTTTGCGATAACGAGAAGAAAGGTTATGAATTCCTTCTAATCAACTATTGGCTCCTTGGCTGAAACAAGAGTCCCCACCAGACGGAGGAGCTAGGGTGGGGCTGGATGCTCCTCGCGGCTCGCCGAGAAGGGGCGTATCAGGTAAGAACCAACGCCCATTCTCCCTCGAGCCGCTCGGAGCATCCAGAGAGTGGGACATACCAAAGCTTGGCTGTCCTACAGGTGGGACTCCGTCTGGGCCGGAAGCCCCTCCGGGTCACTGATGACCCTCTGTAGGACTCGTCGGCCAAAAGAGGCCTCCGCTGAGGCATATATGTCTATTTTGTAATGTCTGATGAACAGGGACGGAGAGGCCCAGGTGGCTGCCCGACAAATGTCAGCGATGGGGGCTTGCGTGGCCCAAGCCGCCGAAGTAGCTGCACTCCTGGTGGAATGAGCGGTTATTCCACCAAGTGCGGGCAGAGATTGAGATAGGTAGCACCTGGCGATAGTCGCCCTGATCCAGCGACTGATGGTGGAGGGAGAGACTTTGAGCCCCAGTGTCCTGGGCTGAAAGGAGAGGAAGAGGGATTCTGATCTTCACAGGGATTGAGTGCGCTTAATGTATATGCGCAAGGCCCTTCTAACATCTAGGGTGTGCCAAAGGATTTCCCTGTCCCTCGAGGGTCTGGGGCAAAAGTTTGGTAGGACCAGTTCCTGTGACCTGTGGAAGGGTGAGTTAACCTTGGGTAAGAAGGTGGGGTCGGGGCGAAGGACCACCCGATCAGCGTGGAACACGCATAGATCGTTCCTGACTGACAATGCTGCTATTTCCGAGACTCGACGAGCAGAAGTAATAGCCACTAGAAAAACTACCTTAAAAGTTAGAAATTGAAGGGAGGACTCACTCAGAGGTTCAAACGGGTGTCTTGTAAGCGAAATGAGGACCTTGTTGAGGTCCCATGTGGGGAACCTGTGAACGGTCGGAGGGCACAAGTTGGTGGCGCCCCTGAGGAAAGCCCTAACCCGGGGGTGATGAGAAAGGGAACCGTAGTTATCACAGGAGACAACGGTTGAGAGGGCAGCGACCTGCCGCCTCAGGGTGTTAGGTGCAAGCCCTTTACGTAGGCCTTCTTGAAGGAATTCCAGGACCTGCGCAATAGAGGGAGAGAGGGGTTCAACTTGGGACCCACTACACCACTTGCAAAAACCCTTCCAAGTGGCATCATAAATTCGTGTGGTGGAGGGTCGCCTAGCAGCCAAAATAGTGTTGATGACTTGACTGGAGAATTTCTCTCTTGTCAAACGGATCCGTTCAACCTCCAGACGGCTAACTGGAGCCATTGAGGCTCCGGATGCAGAAGGGGCCCCTGAGAGAGGGAGATCCTGTCCGGGGGGATCCTCCATGGGGGCGCTACCGATAAATTGTGGAGGTCCGCGAACCACGGTCGCCTGGGCCAATAAGGAGCCACCAGAAGCAGGTCTGCCCTCTCGTGTATGAGTTCCTGTATGACTCTGGGAACTAATGGCAGCGGAGGGAAGGCATATAGGAGCCCTGGGGGCCATGGGCAGCATAGTGCGTTGTGGTTCTCCGACCTGTGAGATGGGTACCTGGAGAAAAACCGTGGAAGCTGTGCGTTGGATGGGGAAGCGAAGAGATCCACCACCAGTAGGCCGAATATTCTGGACGCCTCCTTGAATAGGGATGGATGGAGGCGCCATTCTGCTTGGTCCACCGTGGCCCTGCTCAGCCAGTCCGCCTGGATATTGGAGATTCCGGAGATGTGTTCGGCTTTTAATGAGAGGAGGTTGGATTCTGCCCAACGGCAGAGACGCTTGGCCTCCCTCATCAACTTGAATAGACTGGGTGCCCCCTTGCCTGTTGATATGGGCCTTGGCCGTGACGTTGTCCGTGAGAATAAGGACGTGGCGTCCGTGGACCAGGGGGAGGAAGCTGCGCAGGGCCAGGTGGACGGCATGAAGCTCCAGCCAGTTGATGCTGCATCTTTGCTCGATCGGCGACCACTTGCCCTGTGCCGAGAGCGAGTTGACGTGAGCGCCCCAACCGGATAGGCTGGCGTCCGTGGTGAGGGTAAGCCGTTGAGGTTCCGTGAAGAGGTGGCCCCTGTTGATGGCGGGGTTGGTCCACCAGAGGAGAGACATGAGGACCCTTGGAGGTATCTTGACTCTGGACTTCGAGTTGCTTCTTCCGGATCTTTGGAATGGGAGCAGGAACCACTGAAGGGATCTGCTGTGTAAACGGGCCCAGGGAATAATTGAGATGCATGACACTATCTTACCCAATAATTTAGAAAGGTCAAGTAACGCCACCCTCCTTGATCGCCTAATCTGTTTGACCAGAGCTTGAATGCTGAGGAACCTCTCCGAGAAGAGGAAGACCTTTTCTGAAACCGAATCGATTATAGCTCCCAAGTGGGTGATTCGGGTGGATGGGGTCAGTTGGCTCTTTTGCCAATTGACGAGGAACCCGTGTGCCCGTAGAGTGGAGAGGGTGACCCTGGTATCCCTGACTGCCTGGGACTTGGACGGGGAGAGAATAAGGATATCATCCAAATAGCAGTGGAGGCGGACGGGAACGCTCCTGAAGTGAGCCGCCAGGGCCGCGAGGACCTTGGTGAAGGTCCTGGGGGCCGAGGCCAGACCAAAGGGGAGGGCCACGTATTGATAGTGAAGGTTATTATAACAGAACCTGAGGAATTTGTGGTGAGAGGGCCAGATTGGAATATGGAGGTATGCCTCCGAAAGATCTATGGAAGATAACCAGTCTCCCCGCCTGGTACCCAAGAGAATCGATTGCAAGGTGTGCATTTTGAATTTGCGCTGGATAAGGTAGCGGTTTAGCCGTTTTAAGTCTAATATAGCTCTCCATCCCCCAGAATGCTTGGGCACCACAAAGAGGTGGGAGTAGAATCCCCGTCCCCTCTGAGCCAGTGGGACGGGTTGAATGGCCTGAATGTCAAGCAGATGTTGGATGGCTGCATCCATTAGTGCACGTTTGGCGGGATCCCTTGAGGTGGGGGATGAGATGAAGCAATCAGCGGGGGCGGACCGGAACTCAAGGGCGAGACCAAACCTGACGGTGTCCCTAACCCATGCATCGGATGTGGATTTGTCCCATTGGGCGGCGAAGTGTCTGAGGCGGCTGCCGATGGGGAGGGAGGAAGAAGTTCTATCTGGTTCGGCGGTAGGGCCTCCCTCCCGATCCCCTAAAGGGCCTCTTATAGTTGCTGCCCCGTCTGCTTCTGTCGCCTGAGTCCGAACGATCCTGGGATCGGAAGGAAGGGGGTCTCAGGTATCTGGGCGGGAAGGGGGGTTGGTAGAAGGGGTGGGGGAAGCCCCTCCGAAAGGGCTGCGGGCCTCTTATCTCTGACCTCCGAAAAAGGGAGGGCAGATACTTCCTCTTGCTGCGGCCCTCGACCAACAGGGGTTCCAAGGCCGGGCCAAACAGTTTGTCTCCCTTGATGGGAGCAGTGGCCAGCTTGACCTTGTTTTCAACATCCACCTGCCAGTGCTTGAGCCACAGCAGGCGGCGAGCTGTGACATGCGACGTGATGGCCCTGGAAGAGAACTTTACCGATTGGTAGGTGGCGTCAGCTGAGAACTCGGCTGTGGCCACCAATTTCGCTATGTCTTGGTGCGCTCTCACATTGGACGCGGGAACGTGTCCTCTCAGCTGTCGAAGCCAGCGGATAGAGGACCTTGTGAAGAATGAAGCGGCCGTAGCCGATTTAATGGCCCAAGCGTCGGATAGATGGGCCCGGCGCAATGCCAGTTCCGTCCGCTTGTCCTCAGGTTTCAAGGCCTCTAAGGCCTCAATGGGGGTAGAGGAGGAAGCAAGGCCCACAATGGGATCGTCAACCTCCGGGATGTTCAGAAGGCTAGACATTGCCGAATCGAGATTAAAGAATCTCTTGTCTTGGCTAGAGGGTGTAGGGGGGGCCCCCGTGGAAGCAAGTTGTTTCGCCACTAGGTCTACGAAGATGGGTGGGGTCGGGATGACCTCAGCCTCCACCACTGGTTGTGTGAAAATGGAGTCCTCTGGTTCCTCTGAGGCAGGGTGGGAGGGCAGAGGGAGACTGGGGAAGAAGACCAGAGACGTTCTTGGCTTTAAAGAGGAGGGATTTAAACATGTGTGGCTTGAACAGCCCCCCGAATACTGCAGTAATAAATTAGTTTCTACAGCTTCGGTACAGACTAGGCCTCACGTAGGCTGAAAGCGTACCAGGAACAGAGATCATCAATCAAGAAACACGTCATCATGGGCGGATAACTGTAATGCAGGCGCTGATTTGTTACCTTGTACCTTTCACACTGACCATGCACTGTAATTGGATGTTACTACGTGTGCACTAATATTCCTTCTCATGTAACTTAATGATTGGATAGAATTCACTGCTTGTGACGTATCACTGTGTGTTTTTTAATAAAAGAGTTTCCCGAACTTGTGATCGGGGCAGCTCATCCAAGATAGAACCTGCGTTGGTGTCTTTCTTGATGCATTCGACCACCCAGTGGGCAGCCTTCCAAATTCGGAGCAAAGCCGCATCTGGTGACCCCGACGTGATCCATTAAAAGAAATGGGTGCATTTTCGACTGCTTATCTCACCCGGCCGGACGAGCCAGTTGCAACTCAGGGACGCCGTCTCGTGTCACGGATCCCTCCCCAGGAATCTTCCTTAAAGAAGACATCCTCCCTTCAGGTGAGTATGGGCGGAAAGTTCTCCAAAAAGCAGATAGCACATTTGCAGGAATTAGGAGAACTAACGAAGAGCTCAATTCGTATTCTTAGGAATCAGGGCAAAAAGCTCCCGGTTCCAACTAAGAAGGACCTTATCACCCTTTTGACTTACATTTATACACAATATCCGGCTTATCCGGAGAAAGGGTCCTTGAAAGTCTCCACATGGCAACGTTTGGGTGATTATTTTCATGATAACCCCAGGGCTCTGCCAAAGATTCTGACCACATGGAGAATAGTCCTGGAATGTTTAAAAATCCATGGTTTAGCACTGACCAAAGCCCCCCCGGGTCCTCCTCCCTATACAGCTGAAACCAAAACAAAGGACGCTCTCCTGTTGGAAGCTTCCTCCCCCACAGCTCCTAAACCCATAAATCCTCCTAACTCAAATTCAGCGGAGGATCAAACACCCATGGAAACGATCGCGCAAGCAGGGAGGGCTCTCTTACCCTGGAGGAGCTCTCTCTCTGTCCTGTTGAATATATAGGGGGATGGAGCCGGAAATAAGGTGCCTAGACTTGAACCTTTACCCATGAAATTAATCAGAGTTTTAAAACAAGCCGTGGCCATGTACGGCATCCAGGCACCATATGTCAGAGGCTTCATTAACAACATCAGCCTTATGCCGAGTTTGTAAAGGAACTTCAGAAGGCCATTCAGAGGCAAATCTCAAATGAAGAAGCCCGTAAAGAGCTTCTGTTAAAACTGGCTGTTGAAAATGCAAATGAGGATTGCAAGAGGATTCTGCAGCCTCTATCTGCCCGAGGGGGGGCTTCCCTCTCGGACTATATGTTTGAAAGTAAACAAGAAAGCAGCAAGGAAAAAAGAAATGGGAGGGCGACCCCTAGTGGGCTGGCCTTTCCAGAGAACACAGATTGATTTCACCGAAGTACTAACTCCATACGCATATCTGGGCTATAAAATGCTTTCAGCTACTGCCTATCCTTCACTTCCCTCTCTGTCTCTACCTTCTCAACCCACCTTGGTTCAACTTCAGCAATATCTGGGTACCATAAACTGGGCCCGACCTTTCCTGTCTTTAACCACTGATATTCTTTCTGCATTGTTTGAAGCCCTTACCTGGGGGAAAAGGCCTGCTGACATAATATCCTTGCAGCAACCTCAGCTTCAAGCAATAACTCAAATAGAAGAAAATATCCGAAAGGTATGGGTAGATAGAGCTGCTGCCAATACTCCTCTAGATGTGGTCATTTTAGCCACCCCGAGGCTTATGACCGCAGCAGTAACTCAAAAAGACCAAAAACTCCACATCATAGAGTGGATCCATCTTTCCCATACGCCATGATGCTCTATCACTTCCAAATCAGCTCAATTGGCTCAATTGATCATAAAAGGTAGGAGCCGTGCAAAATTACTTATGGGAATAGATGTCTCCACACTTTATATCCCTTTTTCGCTACAAATATGGGAATCTCTATTCCAAAACTCCCAGGAAATTCAGTTTGCCTTAGCCGACTGGCCTGGACTAGTTTCCTGCCACCCGCCCGCTGATCCACGTTTTCAAATCATTCGGACAATACCCATTTCTTTCTCCTCTCCCATCAGCAAAGGACCTTTGGTCAACGCCTTGACTATATTTGCTGATGGCAGTAGGGAAAGAGGAGCATGCGCTTGGCAAAGGAATGGGGTGTGGCACACTAAAACCACCCCTGTGCAGACATCACCACAAAGGGCTGAACTCGCTGCAACCATATTAGTCCTCCAGAATTTTAATGAACCCCTCAACTTGATCTTAGACAGCCTATATGTTACTCAAATAGTCTCTACTATTCATGACTCTTACCTCTCTCCCGCTATTGATAAAAACCTTCTCTCTCTTTTTGTTACATTGCAACACCTTATTGCACAGCGTCAACACCCCCTCTTTGTAGCACACATTCGTAGTCACCAACCCTTCCCAGGAATCCTCCAGGAAGGAAATGATGTGGCTGATCAAGCAGCTGCAGGCATCATGACATCACAAACATTGACTCCTTGGGAGAGCCATTCATACTTCCATCAAAACACCAAAGCTCTCATGAAACATTTCAACCTCACTATGGCCGAAGCTTCAGCCATTAGGCAACAATGCCCCACCTGTAGTCAACAAGCCCATTCCATTCCCTTAGGGGTAAATCCCGCGGGTTGAAAGCCTGCGAAATATGGCAAATGGACGTTACTCAGTTTCCTCCATTTGCCCCCTGGAAGTATCTGCATGTCACAATTGATACTTATTCAGGGTTCATAATGGCAACCCCGCAAAGAGGAGAAGCCTCCAAACATGTCATCAATCATTGCATTCGCACTTTTGCATCGTTGGGACGCCCAAATGAAATAAAAACAGATAATGGTCCTGCATACACTAGCACAGCCATGTCAGAATTTTGCACTAAGTGGCAAATTACCCACAAATTTGGGATCCCTTATAACAGTCAGGGACAAGCCCTGGTAGAGAGAACTAACTTAACGCTAAAAACAGCGTTAGAACGACATTTGATCAAAGGGAAAAGAACCCCTAGCCTCCCGGCGATGCAAGACACTCTTAATCTCTGTCTTTATACTCTCAACTTGCTCAATCTCTCAGGCACCCCTGCTATGACAGCAGCGGAGCGACATTTTTCCTCCCCACCTTCCCCTGATTCTCCCAAACCACAGGTATACTACCGCCAACTGCCAGACCCTATTTGGAAAGGCCCTGCTGGTCTCCTCACCTGGGGTCGTGGCTACGCAGCTATCCAGCTTCCAGATCGTGTCCTGTGGGTTCCTGGACAACACGTCAGACCATACCACCCCAAAGTAGAAAAATCACCACCCACAGACATACCAACATGATTCGTCTCGTTGCCTTGCCGACCCTCTTCCTCCTTCTTGCTGCACATGCCTCCAAGGTCTCCATTCCATCTCGAGTGACGTACTTTACGCCAGGTACTCCCCTCCTGCTGACCTGCACTGCATCTGGGGACATTTCCCCCCCCTATCTTAGATGGTCGACACTCCCTCAGCCATGGCTCCACATCTCCAGCAATGCCTCTTTCCAGATCAACACCTTTGAACGCCCTCCTCGGACTACACTCCTCATACTTCGTCCTACTGCCACTGCCTATTATTGCTCTGGTCGATGCCTCTATGATTCCATACATAACATCTATGACTCATGGACAGTCCTCAGACCCCGTTCACCCCATCGTCATCACAGACAACTCACGAATCAGCCTGACATTCATGCTCAGGCCCCCCCCTTTCCACATCGGGTTAAGAGATCGCAGAATCCCACCAGCGTGTCAGATGGCTGCACCCCCTGCCTGACCAAAACCACACGAGTAGGCTTCATTCAACTAACTCTCATCTACCATACCCAACAACCGCAGAAGTGCCTTCCTACCGGAAAAACTTGCCAAAACAACGGGACCATGTACCATCTATGCAAGATGAACTCAAAAACCATTTGCTACGATCCCAAGACGGCTGTTCGTCTCAACGTTACCTTATGGGTGGGACTTCCAAGAACCTCTGGCAGATCTGATCCTGAGGGGGAGGGAAAACTTTATTACCTAAACCACACCACCATGCTCAAGGACGGTACTAACCCAATTGTTTTAACCTTTGATGTTTGTATTGCTTGTTCTAAACCAGGGGGGCATTCATGCGGGTCGGTTGACTGGAAAAGAACATACGCTCACAATCATAAATATTTGTGTCCTACACCCATCAACTGGGCCATAGGGAACCCCAATCAATGGGTCCCTTGTGGAGGTTCCATCGAGTGCTTGGGTTGGTCTTGTGTCTGTGATTATACTGGGGGAGGGTACAAAAGCTGCAATCATCTGTCACATTTCAAACAAATATCAGGGTCTACCACAGACAATAAGGTAGAAATCACCATCTCCAGACAACACCCTGCCTTGGATACTTATGGTATAGGGATTGATGGCACAGGATCGGATCCAAACATTACATTACCATAAAAACCGAAGTGATATATGAAGGTAAGGAAACATCATTGGGCTGGTCGATATATAATAATTTAAGGAAATTAGAAAAAGCCCCTGATACCAGTGTAATTGCAAAAAACTTGTTCATGGATATGGCAGAAAAAATTGCAAAACAACTTGCAATAACCAATTGTTTTGTCTGTGGGGGAATCACCACAGGAGAACAATGGCCGTGGCAAGTCTTGGAAGCCTCACCATCACTGTTCAACAACATGTCTTCTGTAGGAAACATAACAGCTAGAACAGTTTCCAATCCACTTATCTGGACAATTACCACCAACTTAATTGGTAGAAACTGCTTTTCCCGAAATGGGTCCACTCCAGTAGGACACCTCCTTTGCTTAGGTACATGGGATAACTCCTACCAGATCTGGACAACACCTGACAATGCTACCACCACACCTGCCAAGTTCAACACCTCCCTCCTCCCCTATCTCAATGACACAACATCTTCCCAAATTTGGGCAGCCCCAAATAACATGTATTGGATTTGTGGTAACCTAGCCTATCCGTCCCTTCCTGCAGATTGGCAAGGGTCATGTGCATTGGGGTGGATAAGACCTTCCTTTTTCCTCCTCCCGATCTCTATTAAGCAAGAGCTAGGCATCCCTGTGTATGATACATTATCCCGCAGGAAAAGAAACACCGATAATGCCTTTGCAGGCTTCCCCTGTCAATCAGAATATACAGGGGATACCTGGAGCTCAGAAAGAATCGTCTGCACCTACGGCGTGACTACTTGGGCCCAAGACGGGTCCTGGGGGTACAGAACCCCCATATATATGATTAATAGAATTATTCGCTTACAAGCTGTTTTAGATTTAGCTGGCCAACGAATAGACAAAGCTCTAAACACTCTAGCAACTGCCACAGACAAATTGCGCACAGCTGTTTACCAAAATCGCTTGGCTTTAGATTACATACTAGCCAAAGAAGGAGGGGTGTGTGGTAGGTTCAATCTTACGAATTGTTGTCTTCAAATTGATAAAGTTGGCAAAGCAGTAGCACAATTAACAACTGAGATGCGACAATTAACCTATAATCCTAATCAAGTATGGCAAGGTATTGATCTTAAAAATATTTTTAGTTCCTGGTTTCCAAAACTACCAGGATTACAAGCTATAGTAGCTCTCATAGGTATGATTGCTTTAGGATGCGTTATTCTTCCATGTGTATTACCAATTTTTATTCGCACTATCTCCAATAGTCTATCCTTGTTAGCTGAAAAGCGCGCCATTGCACAGGTTAATGCCCTCTGGGAAAAGGAACCTCTGTACAAAGTCATACCCTCAGAAGACCCTGATGCGTGCGCTCGCACAAGTTTTTGCATGGGCAGTGACGAAGATCCAGAAGAAATTTCTTTCTATAAAACTAAAACAGAGGAGATGCAGTAATAAATTAGTTTCTACAGCTTCGGTACAGGCTAGGCCTCACGTAGGCTGAAAGCGTACCAGGAACAGAGATCATCAATCAAGAAACACGTCATCATGGGCGGATAACTGTAATGCAGGCGCTGATTTGTTACCTTGTACCTTTCACACTGACCATGCACTGTAATTGGATGTTACTATGTGTGCACTAATATTCCTTCTCATGTAACTTAATGATTGGATAGAATTCACTGCTTGTGACGTATCACTGTGTGTTTTTTAATAAAAGAGTTTCCCGAACTTGTGATCGGGGCAGCTCATCCAAGATAGAACCTGCGTTGGTGTCTTTCTTGATGCATTCGACCACCCAGTGGGCAGCCTTCCAAATGCGGAGCAAAGCCGCAGAATACGGGTTGGTCGGGAGAGGCCCCCTCGTCCTCCGACTGATAGAGTACCTGACCAACCGGGGGATCCGGCTGTGGAAGGGATCTGATGGATAAAGAGTCGTGCTCGGGAGCCCGTGGAGAGAAGCTTGATCTGGACATGTGCTGCAGGCCCTCCGCAATGCCCTGGCGGATAGCCGATTCCATCCAAGCCTTGATGTGGGCTGGAACCTCGGATGTAGAGGATTCTTCCTGGCGCAGACCAGCGGCCGTAGGTGTAAAGGTGGCTTCAGGCGTCCGTCTGGTCGGTGGTCCAGGGGTCAAGTGACCCTGAATTGGACTGCGCCTAGATAGGGAAGACGGGTCTGGAGGGGGAAGAGGTTGAGTAGAGGTGGAGGGAGTGGGAGGAGGAAGGGCTGAAGGCCCCGAGCGGGACTCCCTTGATCGCCTATCAAACTCCTTTTCCAATGCCTTATGGCGCCTTAAGGCGTCTCGTTGGGAGGCCTTGGAAGGTTCCTTGGCCTGCCTGCGCAAGTAGTGGGACTTTGCCTTAGCCTTCAAGGAAGGTTGTTTAGAGAGATTGTCGTCTGTCATTTTGTCTGCCATTTTGTTAAAGATAATAATAATAATAATAATAATAATAATAATAATAATAATAATAATAATAATAATAATAGTAGTAGTAATAATAGCAACAGGCGGTTGGCTCGCCTAGAAATTGGCCTGTGAGTAGGGCCGGGTGAGGTGTGAGCTGGCCCACTCCCCCTTTTGGAATTTAATATGTACAGTGATAACAGGTAGCAAGGTATATATATACATATATAATATGTACAGGTATATAAACTTTTTTTTTTTGTAAAGGTTATCTATGTATATACCGTGTTTCTCCAACAATACGGCCTCCACCAATAGGAAGCCCCACCATGTTTTATTGGCAGGAGGTGAAATTAAGCCCCGCCCCCTAAATTAAGGCCTATTAAAAGCATGTGTTTCCCCGCCATTTCTCACATCGTTCGTTAGAAGTACACGAGGTGAAGAGAAATGGCGGGAAAGGGGGTGGGGGGGTGGGGAAGGGCGGGGGGTGGGGGGGAAGAAAACTTGCCTTTAGGAGTGCCCTGCAGGTAGCCTAGGCTAGAATACCCTGATAGCCGATAGAAGCTCTCTTGAAGGCAGAATCACCAGCCACTTCGATCGGCCGGTAGAAGCGGCCTGGGGCGAGCGCACACACACACTCCCCTCGCCGCCAGGCCGCTTCTATCTGCCCATCGAAAGCTCCCTAAAGGACACAGTCCCCAGCTGCTTCGGGCGAGGTGTGGCTGCCCGTCCCCTCGCCTTTAGGGCAGACTCTTTTCCGCGAGGGAAGCTCCCCAAGCGCGCTCAATAGCCACTTCGATCGGCCGGTAGACACACACTCCCCTCGCCACGAGGCCGCTTCTATCTGCCCATCGAAAGCTCCCTAAAGGACACAGTCCCCAGCTGCTTCGGGCGAGGTGTGGCTGCCCCTTTCCCCTCGCCTTTAGGGCAGGCTCTTTTCCGCGAGGAAGCTCCCAAGCGCGCTCAACAGCCACTTCGATCGGCCGGTAGAAGAGGCCTGGGCGCGCACACACACACTCCCCTCGCCACGAGGCCGCTTCTATCTGCCCATCGAAAGCTCCCTAAAGGACACAGTCCCCAGCTGCTTCGGGCGAGGTGTGGCTGCCCCTTTCCCCTCGCCTTTAGGGCAGACTCTTTCCGCGAGGAAGCTCCCCAAGCGCGCTCAACAGCCACTTCGATCGGCCGGTAGAAGAGGCCTGGGCGAGCACACACACACACTCCTCCTCGCTGCCAGGCCGCTTCTATCTGCCCATCGAAAGCTCCCTAAAGGACACAGTCCCCAGCTGCTTGGGCGAGTGTGGCTGCCCTTGTCCCCTCGCCTTTAGGGCAGACTCTTTTCAGCGAGGAAGCTCCCCAAGCGCTCAATAGCCACTTCGATCGGCCGGTAGAAGCGGCCTGGGCGGCGCACACACACTCCCCTCGCTGCCAGGCCGCTTCTATCTGCCCATCGAAGCTCCCTAAAGGACACAGTCCCCAGCTGCTTCGGGCGGTGTGGCTGCCCTTGTCCCTCGCCTTTAGGGCAGACTCTTTTCTTTTCGTGGCGAGGGGAGTGTGTGTGCGCGCTCGCCCCAGGCCTCTTCTACCGGCCGATCGAAGTGGCTATTGAGCGCGCTTGGGGAGCTTCCCTCACGGAAAAGAGTCTGCCCTAAAGGCGAGGGAAAGGGGCAGCCGCACCTCGCCCGAAGCAGCTGGGGACTGTGTCCTTTAGGGAGCTTCGATGGGCAGATAGAAGCGGCCTCGTGGCGAGGGAGTGTGTGTGTGTGCCGCCCAGGCCTCTTCTACCGGCCGATCGAAGTGGCTGTTGAGCGCTTGGGAGCTTCCTCGCGGAAAAGAGTCTGCCCTAGAGGCGAGGGAAAGGGGCAGCCATGCCTCGCCCGAAGCAGCTGGGGACTGTGTCCTTTAGGGAGCTTCGATGGGCAGATAGAAGCGGCCTCGCGGAGAGATACGTGCACATGGGCCGCTGTAGGTGGGGAGGAAATTAAGTCACCCCGAAAAGACGGCCTAGCCGTTTTTTCAGGGGTCAAAAAAAAAAGGCCCGGCCTTATTATGTGAGAAACACGGTAGATATAAATATATATAATTTTATATATAAATTTTGATTTTTTGATTTCTTTATATATATATATATATATATAAACAATAACAGTAAATGAACTAGGAAGGATTGACCAAATAATGCCTGAGGCCTAGAGAGAGAGAGGCCTCTGGCAGCAGGCCTCCAGACAACAAACCGGAGGGGGGCGGCTGCAACTTCGCCCCGATGAAGGCTGCGGGAGGCCAACAATAAATGAGAGCGAGCCAGGAAGATTGCTAAAATAAATTAAGCCCTTGACCAGAGGTCTGAGACGTTTACATCCACCGCAGCAGCAACAGTCAGAAATAAAAATGACGCCCGACCACGATGTGGCGCCAAGATGGCGGCCACGAGCTGAGCTATGTCGGGCACCTTCGGGACGGCAAGGAGGGCTTGTCCGGTTAGCTCAGTGCGCCTGGTGTCCTTAAGGAGCGACTAGCCCTTCCCGGTTGGCGTTTTGGGTGGGGGGGAATCCAGCAAAATTGCGCGCCACAAGGCAGCGCGGAGGCAGCGACGCGATCTACTAATGGGGGGGTCGCGCGAAACGCTGCGAACCCGCCCGCTTGGCCCTTAGGGGCGAGGGGAGACTTCCCCTAAGTCCCAACCCTTTGCGCAGGAGGAGGAAGGAAAGAAAAAACCAAACCTGAGAAGAAGAAATTAGCCAGAATAACAAATGTTTGAATCAGCCAAGGAGCTCTTTCTAACAGCAGCCTGACTCTTCGAGGCTGAGCAAAAGACTGGGGGAACGCTGCGTGGAGTCACGTGAGGGGGCGGAGCGTTTCCTCAGCTAAAGCTCAGCCTGCAAGAAGAGGACTCAGAAGCACATCCCATTCTCTGGATGCTCCGAGCGGCTCAAGGGAGAAGCTCTTACTTGTACTGTTACCCACATTACTAGAAGTATATGGAGATTCACAGTCAACCAAGTCATGGTTGTCCCAAAGGTGCTTTTTTCAGGAGGCAACTGTGTTTGTTTGTTTACTTGCTTCTTTGTTTATTTATTTATTTTGTCAAGCAATTATAAGATAACAGGTATAACTATAAACATAGTTATGGATACATGACATGGATACATATAAGAAAAATAAAAGAAATAAAAATAAAAAAAGAAACAATAGGACAGGGACGGTAGGCACGTTGGTGCGCTTATGCACGCCCCCTACAGACCTCTTAGGAAAGAGGTGAGGTCAATAGCAGACAGTCGAAGGTTAAAGTTTTTGGGGTTTGGGAAAGAAACCACAGAGTCAGGTAGAGTATTCCAGACATTGACCACTCTGTTGCTGAAGTCATATTTCCTGCAATCAAGTTTGGTGCAGTTAACCTTGAGTTTCTATCCATTGTTTGCTCTTGTATTGTTATGGTTGAAGCTGAAGTATTATTCACTGACAGGAAGGACATTGCAATGTATAATTTTATATACTATACTTTTTCTTTGAAGATGTTTTGCTCCTCATCCAAGAAGCTTCTTCAGCTCTGAATGGATGGTGGGGAATGGAAGGATTTATATTCAAAACATCTTCAAAGAAAAAGTCCAGTTGCCTCCTGAAAAAAAGCACCATTGGGACATCCACATTACTGTTTGCAGTAATGCAAACACAACTGTGCTATCACAGCAAATATAGACGTACTAAACATTGCAAGGGAGCACTTAACAAAAATCAATGACTCAATTAGATGTATGAAATGACACTGAAGTACCAGTCATAAATGAATTTAAGATGCAAAAAAGTACGATGCAATTTCAATCCAAGGCACACAATATTCCAGGGTCTGTTTCAGTGAATGCTGAAAAAGACTGAGCACACTTCAACCAATTTTCACACAGAAAGTGTCTTTTTTCTTTTAAATGACTAGCATTCAAAACAGTATGATGCTAAAAGTTTCGGGTATCAATAACCTAAAACTGAAGGGAGATGGGGATTGTAAACTACTACAAATTTTTTCATAGAAGCGGGATAAAAATTGCTTTTAAATGCGAGCAACTGCACTACACAGAAGACCAGAGGGTACACCCAGCACAATGTTTTTTATACTCTGGTCACATAGCAACAAATGCAGCACTGTTTGCTTTCTGTACCCATAAAGCCATTCATTCACACCTTCCTACACATGTTCTAACTCAAAGTTTCAGTAAACTTCGCTAGGATTGAATTCCATAAAAAATGAGGCAAGAGTCTCACATGGAACATTCATTTTATGCAATGACTCGCAAGGACTAGGAGGTTTAGAACCTCACAAAAAGTTGACCGATTTCAAGGTAGCTCGTACCTCATGAACCTTTTTCACCAGAATGCCTTTGTCTGATCCAATTCAGATTGAAATAACTGGTGTTTAGAGAATTGTCTCTTGCCATTTTCAGCCTGGTACTTTTCTGTGTGTTATGTATGCTGAAATCTTCCTAAGCAAATCTTTCTGGTATTTCAAAGTATTTACTTCATTTTTCTTTCTTGTTCATTCACTTGAAGTATGGCATGAAATTATTGCATATATAATGACACATGATTGGCATGCTCTATTAGTGACAATATACTGCTCTGTATGTGTATGGATAGATGGATGGATAGAGTACAGTAAAACCAACTATTAAAACCTACTATAAAAACCAGTTAAAACAATTAAATCATTACATTCAACAAGATCAGGAGAGTTTAGATGTCATACATAGTGCAACCAATGCCAGAAGTTCTCTTCTCTCAAGGGATCTGATTTTAGAAAAAAACATGTTCTGAGGACTTTCCCAAGATCCCTAAGGATTGGAGCTAACCTAACCTCAGGGAGATTAGGTATTCTATAGGGAGGTGCCATCACAGCAAAGTTCATCTCCTGAATCCAATCAAATGGAACTCTTTAGCACAAAGGACCCACATGCCTCTACTGCCGGACCTGATGAAGTAATTACTGTAGAAGTAACTTCGGAGAGGTGGATCCTCAGATAACATGGCCCCCTGTCATGTACAGCTTTAAAGGTCAACCCCAACACTTAAATTGCACGTTGCAAATAGCTACCAATGCAGCTCATCAGCAGATGTGCAATGTGTGTCCTCCTAAGAATACCCATTACTGTCTCATCTGCTGTATTTTGCACCAGCTGAAGCTTCTGGATACTCTTCAAGGGCAGTCCCATATGCAGCATGTTACCTTAATACATTCAGGAGTGGAACAAGGCGTGAATAACTCTGAGCAGAATTAAAATGTTCCATGGTAGTTTCAATATGTATTGATAGCTCAGATTTTTTTTGGTGTGTTTTTGAATCAGTGTTAGTTTCCTGTGACTTCCAGGATTTTATTGCCAAGGTTTTTTCAGAAGTGACACAGCTGGCTTTGTGCCAAGGTAGAATTAGAACTCATAGCCTCCCAATTTCTAGCCTGGTGACTTCATCACTATACCAAACTGCCTCTTTATACAGAATGTCATCACATGTAGATGATACATAATCCATAAATGCCTGGCTCACTCATGAAGCATGAACTCCAATGTAAATGCTATGCTTTAACATGCATATTATTCTAAAGAAAATTATAACTAACAAGCAGCCATATAGCACAATGCATAACAATATTTTAAAACAGTATGGCGCAGGGAGACCAGCCTCTTGGCTAGTTTAACAATAGAATTCTTTTCTGAAGTTTGGTCAATGTGACATGAATCTCTTGAAGACCTACTTCCAAGACATACATTACAAACAAGCTCCTTTCTCATGTTGAACATTAAACACATCTTGCCAAGGGCATCTAAAACTTTAGGCATCATTGGTACCTTACCAGAGGGGTTTTCTTAGAATAGGTGTTGGCTTACCTTAACGCAGTTTCTCAGCATGCCTTGGGATAATCCATACATATTGAATCTGCCTTTCTGCCCAGGGACTAAGTCAACAATCTTTGCCACACCTCTTCCTGTTGGGGCAGGAAGCCCCTAGCCCCAGTCATGATGACGGTGCAGCCATTTGATGATCTTCCTGTCACGTTGGCTCTGCCTCCCACCTGGACACTGGACCAGACGATTGCCAGAGTGGGAGTGGATTATCCCAAGGCATGCTGAGAAACTGCGTTCAGGTAAGCCAACGCCTATTCTCCAGCATGCCTTTGGTATAATCCGCACATATGGGACATACCAAAGCTGGCAGTCCTTATGGGCAGGAAGAAGTCTGGTCCTGTGCCCTCCCGTCTGTATGCACTCACTGTAGCACTCTTCTTCCAAAGGCCACCTTAGCTGAGGCGTATATGTCCAGTCTGTAGTGCTTTACAAATGGAGACAGGGAAGACCATGTAGCTGCCCTGCAGATGTCCTCAAGTGAGGCCTGTGTCGCCCAGGCAGCTGTAGTAGCTGCGCTTCTGGTCGAGTGAGCTGTTACCCATCTGGGTGTTGGAAGAGCCTGGGTCTCGGAGGCCTTGGCTATAGAAACCCTGATCCAGCGGCCTATAGTTGAAGAGGAGACTTTAGTGCCCATTGAAGATGGCTGAAATGAGACAAACAGGGCCTCGATTTTATGATACATTGATGTACGTTTGATGTACCTGTGAACATCCAATTTGTCAACATCCTCTGAACATCCAATTTGTGCTATCTGTGCTCTCTGTCGTGTGAAGGAGCAGGGCAAAAGTTGGGAAGAACGACTTCCTGAGCCCTGTGGAAACTAGAGTTTACCTTTGGGATGGAAGAGGGGTCGAGGCGCAGGACAACCCTGTTGTCATGGAATGTACAGAGATCTTCCCTGATGGAAAGAGGTGCCAATTCTGATATGCGCCGGGCCAATGTGATGGCCACTAAGAAGGCGACTTTGAGTGTTAAGAACTGCAGGCTTACAGATTGAAGACGTTCAAACGGGTCCTGAGTAAAGGCTTGTAATACTGCTGACAGGTTCCAAGAAGGATAGTTGTGAACTGTTGGAAGTTTAAGATTGATAGCTCCTTTGAGGAAGGAGCAGACGATCGGATGATGACCTAAGGAATTCCTCTTCCCGTAGTGCAACATGGTGGATAGGGCTGCTACCTGCATGCATAGCATACTAGGAGACAACCCTTTGTCGAGTCCTGTTTGTAGAAAGTCCAGGATCTGTGGCACTGAGGCCACAGTCAGATCTGTGCTCTTCTTGGTGCACCATTGATGGGACGCTTTCCAGGTAGCGTTGTATATTCTGTTTGTAGAAGGCCTCCTGAAGGCTTGTACTGTTTTGATGACATTTCTGGAAAAGTTACCCCTCCTCAGGATCCTCCTCTCAAGTGACAGGTGGTCAATTGGAGCCACTGAGGCTCCAGGTGTTCCAAGACCCCCGGCTGAGATATATCCTGCCCTGAGGGATCCTCCAAGGGTGGGACACCGACAGATTCACTAGATCCGCATACCATGACCATCTGGGCCAGTGGGGAATGAGGAGGATGATTTCTGCCTGTTCTATAAGTACTTTCCTTTTCACCCCCGGGTATGAGGGGAAGAGGAGGGAAGATGTAAGTGAGACCCTTCGGCCAGCAGCTGTGAAGGGCGTTTACCCCTTCTGCGCCCAGCGACAGGAATCTGGAGTAGAATCAGGGAAGTTGGGTGTTCGTTGAGAGTGGCAAAGAGGTCGAGTACTGGCCTCCCAAATCTCTGAACTATGTCCTGGAACAGATCTGGATGGAGACGCCACTCGGAGTTGTCCACCCTGGTCTTGCTTAGGTAATCTGCCTGGACATTTGCTATCCCTGATATGTGCTCTGCCTTGATTGATAATAGGTGAGCCTCCGCCCAGGTTCCCAGTTGATGCATTTCAGACATGAGGGATCTGGAGTGGATCCCTCCCTGGCGATTGATGTGTGCTTTGGCCGCCATGTTGTCCGTTAGGATCTGTACGTGTTGGCTGGTCACTGTGCTTCATAAGTGTCTGAGAGCTAAGTGAATGGCTCTCAGTTCTAACCAGTTTATGTTGTGTTGAAGGTCCAATGTGGACCATTGACCCTGGGCAAGCTGGGACTGTAGATACCCCCCGCTTCCCAACAGACTCATATCTGAAGTAACTGTGATGAGACTGGGTTCTTTGAATAGGGACCTCTTGGTGATTGCTTGGGAAACCCACCACCTGAGGGATCTGAGGACATCTGAGTGGAGTCGGACCCTGACGTTGGAGGTGCTGGTGCCTGCCCTCTGAAACAGTAGGAGGAACCATTGGAGAGGCCTGGCATGCAATCGGGCCCATGGTACTATGGCTATGCACAAGATTAATTTTCCCAGAAGCTGGGAAAGCACCTCCAAGGGAGCCGCTTGCTCCACTGTGACCTGTGCTATCAACGACTTGATGCTGTCCTGACGCTCCTGGGAAAAATATACTTTGCATAGATTTGTGTCTATCACCGCGCCCAGATGAAGATAAGATAAGATAAATTTATTGTCATTGTACTCAGAACCTGAGAACAACGAAATAAGGTGTTCTTTCACAACATACAACTAAACAACACCAAAAGACATATACAAATAACAATGTAAAACAAATTAAAACAATTAACAGTTAAAAACTATACAACCAGGATATATATATGTTAGGACCACCAGATTCATAACTCTGCATTTAACCTGATCACAGCAGGAGATGGGTGGAAGGTATTAGCTGGCTTTTCTGGAAATTGATTGAAAATCCATGGTGCTATCAACGACTTGATGCTGTCCTGACGCTCCTGGGAAAAATATACTTTGCATAGATTTGTGTCTATCACCGCACCCAGATGAAGGAGACGGGTGGAAGGTATTAGCTGGCTTTTCTGGAAATTGATTGAAAATCCGTGGTCCTGTAGAACCTGGATTGTGTAAGTCAGGTCTGATTTGGCTTGTTGGCTGGAGCTGGACTGGATTAGAATGTCACCAGATAGCACTGGACACGCACCAGAATTGTTCTGAGGTGCGTGGCCAGTGCTGCCAGCACGTTTGTGAAGGTCCTGGGTGCCAATGAAAGTCCGAATGGCAGGGCCTTGTATTGATAATGCCCCCCCGCATAATAGAACCTGAGAAACCTCTGATGGGAGGGGTAGATGGGGATGTGGAGGTAGGCCTCTCCCCTTATGCTCTCCAAGATGGACTGCAGAGATTGCATCTTGAATCTCTTGTATTTTAAATGAGCATTAGGCTTTTTGAGATCCAGGGTCGCTCTCCACCCCACCCCACCCCCGAGGACTTGGGTACTACAAATAGAATGGAATAAAACCCGTGCCCTCTCTGGTCCTCTGGTACCGGCTCGATGGCCTGGATGTCTAGCAAATGCTGGACTGCCATGTCCATGAGCTTTCTCCTTACGTGGTTCTTGGAGGTTGGGCAATGGGTAAAGGTTCTCTGAGGAGTGGACAGAAAATCCAAGGTGAGACCGAATCGCACTGTTTTCAGGACCCAGGAATCGGATATGATGGTCTCCCATTGGTCTGCAAATAGGGCCAGACAGCAGCCAATGGGATGAAGGGTCCGGCAGTCATTTGGATCGATGGTAGGGACGACCTCCTGTGCCATGAAAGGGCCTGTAAGATTGAAACTGTTGTTTGTTTCTATCTCGAAATCCTGATCTATCTGCAGGACAATCTTATCTGGGCTGGTAGGACCTTTAGAATTACGAGAATTCCTGGCCTGAGTCTGAGGAACGAAATGGCTGTCTATTGGTGTAGGGAGAAGCCCTCCTATCAGCCCTCCTGGTAAGAGAGGAGAACACCTTTCTCTTGTCTTTATTCTCGACTATGAAGAGATTTAAGGCCTCTCCAAATAGGGAAGAACCATTGTATGGGGCAGAGGCCACTTTCCATTTGGTTTTAGCATCGGCCACTGTAGCCACAGCAGATGATAAGAAGTGATGTTGGAGGCCATGGCCCTGGAGGAGAATCGGGCTGCATGCAGGGAGGAGTCGGCCACAAATTCAGAGGCTGCCACCAGTTTGTTGACGTCCTGATGCATTCTGATTTCCTCAGGGGGAATCCTAGCCTGTAATTGGCGAAGCCAGAGAAGGAATGTCCTAGTGAAAAAGGAGGTGGCCGCAGCTGCTTTAACCGCCCAGACGTTGGCCTGGTGTGTTCTGTGGAAATTTTGTTCTGCCTTTTTGTCCTCCATTTTAAGGGCCTCTGCTATGTCATCTGATATTGCAGAGGGAGAGACCAAGGACGCCAAAGGTTCGTCCAGAGGGGGAAGTTGAAGTGACTCAGAGAGGAGAAGAGCCATATTGAAAAAACAATTATCATTGCCCCCTGGAGTGCAGAAGGATCCACACTGTGCCCATTGTCTCTGAAGTACATCCAAAAATAACTTGGGACAAGGAATCTCCTGTTGGAGAATTGTAGATTCAAAAAAAACCCTGCTGTTGGGTCCGAGTATCAGGTGAAGCAGTTGGTATAGTGGGCGGAGGATCAATTTGGGCAGTGGTCCTAACCTTGTGGAGGAGGGATTTAAACAATCCCAGGCTAAACAGACCTGTGAATGGGGATGGATCAGGTGACAGGTCCTCATCTGATGAGAACCCCTGCTCCCCCTGAATTTCCTCCTCCCTCCCAGATACCCTGCTTCTGATGGAGTTGGTTGGAGAAGCCTCCTTCTGGTGCCTGGAAAAACCCATGGAGGCCTGGGTTGCACTGGGTGCAATGGCTGAGGATCAGATTTTGGGGAAGAAGACTGGCTCCTCCCCCTCAGAGAGGAGGCTACCCCATGAGAAATGGCCTGAGCAATAAGGGCCTTAAGATCCTCTCATAATTCAGGGGCCATCCTATCTGCTGAGCACATCCCCGCTACAGTTGGAGTAAAAGTAGTCTCAGGTGTTCCAGTCCTGTCTCTGATCTGCAAATCTGCAGGATGAGGAAGTATGCAATCAAAAGGAAATCTCTGAGTTTGGATTTCCTCAGCAGGAGGGATAAATTCCTGCTCCCTATTTCCCTCTGGTGATCAAGCCCCGGGAACTGCAGGCAACTCCTGTGCTAAAGGCTGCTGGGGGAGGGGGCTAACAGGCCCTGGCTGGGGGGAGGGGATATACCTCTCCTGGTCAACTTGCTTCTGAGCTCTGGAGAACTGCTTTTCCAATGTTCTTTGCCTCCTTACTTCTCTTTTGGGTTTTCTGGAATAAAGAGCCTTTGCCTTTATTTTGTTAGCAGCCTCCTTACTTGCAGATCTGGCCTTCCTGGGACTCTGCTTGGATGGTTTTGCACTTGTGGGCTCTCTGCTGCCTTGGTCAGCCATGCTGCTAATGCCTAGGTTGCAGAGAGGAGAGCTCTCTCAATCCTCCAATCCTGCTGCTCCAAGAGAATTCCAGGCCTGGAAGCTTTCCCTGGGCTGTGGCAGTGGTGGCCCTACCAGTCTCCTGGATAACCTGCACAACTCGCCATGCGACCAAAATGGCCACCACCTGCCCTGAAAATAAGCTGGAGACCTTGAAAACGAAAGTGGCTGCTCTGGAGCTATCCGGTTAAGCCTGGGAGCTCCACAATGCGCTGGGGGTAATCGCAGCTTCAGCGCCCGCCTGGGGTGGGGGATCATTTTGGAGATCCCCCTTGACTGCCTGGGCTGTTAGGCCTTCAATTGGTAGTTCAGGGGGGCTTCAAAAAAATGGAGCAGGCAAAAGTTCCAATTGCTGCCTGTTTATGATGATTTGGATACTTTTGAGGGAGTTTTTGCAATCCTTTGGGAAAATCCACACTTTAAACTGCTGCTTTCTGTTGAAATTGTTGGAGCCAACCTTTGCCACGTCTCTATAGGGCCAAGACTGAGTCATGACTGGGGCTAGGGAGCTTCCTGCCCCGACCGAAAGAGGTGTGGCAGATTGATGACAGTATCTGGGCAGAAAGGCAGATTCAACCCATATGTGTGGATTATCCCAAAGGCATGCTGGAGAAACCTAGCATTGTTCAATCATAAACCACCTTCTGTAAGGATATGGTTCTATTTTGGTGTCTGGGGGGCTAAGGTTTTGATGGGAAAGAAGAGGCTTCAATTCAACTTCACTGAATGACTCGTTTAAACTCATCCCACCCACTTACTCTCCCACTTCTGGAAACCTCTCCTTTTTTCACACAACTCTACGATGCTCTAAGGACTGAACTTTACTGAACTTTAAAATATACAGTATATCATTTTTACCCGTGCTGTTTAAGTAATCTAGCCTCTCCAGATTGTTTACTGAATCCTTAATCCTGCAGAATTTTAGCTTCTTAATTATTCTGTAGAGTGGCTCACATTATCCAAAGTATGTTCTTTTTTCGAACGCAACTTATCACCATTATTTAGCTTTCACAATAACAAAAGAGTTGTTATTGACCTGGCAACTATGCCAGCAAAGAGATGGCAAAGAACATTTTAATTCTGTCTGAAAATTTGCAAAGGCATTCTGTCATTCTACATCCAACTCCTTTCTTCACTTTTTATAGCACCACACACAATGCAATGTGAAAACCTTCCAACTGAGGATGATTAGTACTGGCATTTGAATTTTTCCAACATATAAGCAATATCAGCTTTAATAACAGACACAGATGTCATCCTTTATACAGCATGACATCTAGACCAGATTTGCAGGACTATTTTTCAACAACAGTTCAATTCAACACTTTTGAAAAACAGATTAACCAGCCGAGAACATCAATTCTTATAAAAAAAGACTATTGCCACTTTAAAATATACTGGGTGAAAGAAGGAATTAAGATGTATTCCATATTTGTTTTTCGTATTTATAGCAAAAAATCCAATAAAGGGAATAGCAAAATGGGAGATTTTTTTTTTTTTTTGTGCGAAGAAAAAATAACAAATGTTAAAGTGGAAATCACTACTCAAGCTCCCCTCCAACCTTAACCAAATACAGGCAAAGTAAGAGAGAAAATATGTACAAGTATGGAAGGAAAATCTAGGAGCAGATATGAACACTTATTTTCTCAACAGAGCTAAAATCTAAATTAATTACTTACTCAATTCCATGTTCCAGATTCTGGTACAGAGGATGAATTAGCAGATATAATAATAGAAAAGACAGAAATAGGCAATACCCAAAGCCTCATATACTTTATATCTATCTACTTACCTACCTACTTACCAACTCGAAATCTAGAAAAGAACTCTGGGCAATGTACTATGGTTGCTTTATGTATGTTATGTAAACCCAGCAGACTATGTTTCATTCAATAAAACATAATTTAGACCAAATGTATGAATCCCATTGTAGAATATGAAATACTGATCTAGATGAAGAAAAAATCTGATGACCTGATGTAAGGCAAAGTTCACTGACACCTTGATATTAGGAAGTTATTTTTTTAAAAAGCATAATTTCACATAGTTTTTCTGAAGTGTAAGAGGAACAAGTACGCTATACGCTGCTTAATAAGTAGTCTTAGACTGGCATAAAGTTGCTTGATATGAGCTTACATAAGTCATGTTAATACACACACACACACACACACACACAAGATGAATAGGTAAACAGGGTGGAACAATAATTTATCTTGGCACTAATACAAAGAAGCAAACTACAAATTCGGCCAAAATTGCTCCAAAGTTTAGTCCAATGACAAAAAGCAACTAGGTTATTTTTAGAGCACAACAGGGCATAAAAATACAGCAGTGAACTGTGACCTACAGCTATGCACATCCAAGCATCACATCATCCAACCGACAGTTTTACTTTAGCTGGAAGCACATCTGGCTTGGCTTCAGATTACGATTATTCATATGACTACAGACAATACATTTAGCATCCATAGACAGCTTCTGAAACTGTTCTCACTGACTCAGGACAAAGTCTATATGGAAAGGCAGAAACTGTGAAAGGGCTTTGTGGAAAGAATTTCAGAGGAATCCACTTCAGAAGATTCTGGGTCCTCTGCTGATAGAAGGAATTAAGTTATTTTAAAAGCTGGGATAATACACTTTTCTTAAGTGATAAAATGAGGAATACTTGTCTCAGACAGAACATACTGGAATGAACAATCATCACATCAAGCAGAACTCATCTGGTGAAATAGATTCTTTTCTACAAATACAGTAAGTAGAAGAATAATTCTAATTAAAAAATTTTGATGCACTAAAATAAAAATATAAATCTCTTAAGAGTTACTCCAAATATCCATGAATTTTGAGATGCTATAAAAATGGAAGCATTTTAATTGCATATATTTGTTAGTCTGCCACAAGTCTCTTTATGGTTTTTGTAATTTAAAAAACTGTTGCAAATAAACTAGTCTTTTCTCTAAAATCTAGATTTTCTCATACCAAATGTTATTTTATAAATATTATCTAGATTTGTATTGTTTACATTTAGATTGAAGAACATACAGAATACTATAACTTAAATTGTGTTTGTTTTTGAAAATAGTAATATTGAATTGAGATGGACTTAGCCAATTCCTTCAAAAGGTGCTACAAAGATTAAATATACCCAGGACAGAATAAAGCTAAAGTAGAATATTTTAAGTATCATACTAGTTTCTGGGAGGAATACAATTGCATTTTGATTGTACTATTACTGACAGCACAATCCTATGCATGGGAATTCAGAATTAAGCTCTACCGAGTCCATTTAAATGTAGATACATTTGCAGTTTAAAACTGCCTGGCTATGTGAAAAATGGGTAAGTTTACAAAATTGAACTATCAAACTTGAGCGAGAAATCCCTGAGAACCAAATTTCCAACTCACCTTTTACCAATGGTATGTGCATGTGTCTTTTTGTTTCTATTTTTTAAATAGTTGTCAAAATGCCATTCTTTGGCTGGATGAAATGGCCAAAAAGTTATTCTTACAAAAGTGGACAATATCCTGGCTCAGAAGTTGTCACAAAGACACTTCTGAGAGAACTAAAATGGCATTTGAAAGAACGTGAACGGCTGATACAGGAGATTGAAAGTGGACACAAAATTCAAAAACCTGAAAGTGATTACAATGAAATAAGGAGCTACCAAAATCTTCAAATAACTATCCCAGCTACTGAACAACGACAAGTTGAAATTCTTTGCTCTCAAATCCAACCATGTCAAACTGGAATCATACTCAGCAGGTAAATAAATGTATTGTCTACATAGTATAACAAAAGCTTCAGGAAAGGAAAAGGGTCCCCATCTTTGCAGCTTCATATTAAATTTATTCCTACAAGAAAACAGTTTCAAATTAATTCAAAACTAGCATGCTTCAAACTAAAAAAATAATTCTTTGAAATGAGGTTCAAAGAAACTTACTTTCTGGCAATATACGCAACCTTATTCATAAGACTCTCTGTGTTGGTTGTGACATCTCAAAAAAGCATTGCTAGGATTTCATTTGTTCAATTAAATAGCATGCAATGAAGGAATTTCCAAGATTTGCCCACAAAATAGAAAAAGAATATGCCTTCAGCTTTAATTTTAAGCTTAGCAAAACAATTAAATGTAACAATTCAGAATATGCCACTTAAATGCTTAGTAAGTACTCACAGCTCTAATATTTAGAGTGCTAATTTGTTTGTTCCTTTTGCTAAACTTTTGCCTTCATATTCATCGATTACATTTTTATCATGTGCCCAGTTTTAAAATCTGCATGGTATGATTTTCATTATAAACTAGTGAACTTGATTCACATTTGTTTCATGCAATTTTGATATGAAACTGTTTTGATCACAAAGCAAGTTTCTCTACAATTCTCCAACATGTTTTATATATATACATATCAACCTGCACATACAGCATATGGAATTTAAAACAACACAAACCCACGAACATTTCACTGATTTCTCTCTGATTCTAGAAAAGGGCTCCAGGGAAATGCCAGTTTGAATCAACTTGCTTGGACAAATTGGACCAGAAAAAAAAGTGCTTCAGCTGTTTGCATTGCAAACATCATTCTTTTCTATTCCGTTTTTTTTCCTTTAAAAAGCATTGCTAAAAAGGATAGTATATCTTCTCTCCCCCTGCATTTTTAACAGATAAGTTGAATACATGCTAATAGAATTCAGGCTATTTTTTCTTTTTTTCTCTCTTTCCTTTTCTAGATTTCGAGAGGCCCTAGCAGAAAATGATGTTTTACCCTGGGAAATTGTTTATTTATTCAAACAAGTTTTAAAAGAGTTCCTTACTAATCTTGAAAAAGAAGCACAGCAAGATCAACTGACTGATGCTTGGAATACAAATTGTTCCAGCCAATTTGGAGCATCTAGCACCAACTCCAGGAAAATGGACAAAGAAGAAATCCCAACTATATCAAGCTATGTTGATAAAAATACACAAGGCATCCTTCCAACATTCTCCCACAGAATCTGGAATCTTCCCTATTACTACCCATCGAGTTAATTATTTTCTCTTTCGCTAATACTCATTCAGCTTGGCTATAATCATTTTGTAATGATTCAATACACCAAAATTACCTTCCCATCCTCATAAATGCAAACTTAAACTTAATAACTGGCATAATCCTTAAATAGGATGCTTTATACTAATTAATAGTGACACATTAAAATCCTTCTTATAGCAGAGACTTTTTTTTATGGAGGTTTTATGATTTTTCTTGGCATTAATCCTGCATGGTTGCAGGGTCCCCTTGTTTTCATTGTATTCATCTAATTATTAGAGCAAATCTTAACAATTCATGATGCCATGAGGGTTTTTGTTTATCTGCTGTCTTGTCTTACAGCCTGATGTTGATGTGGGCTGAGAGCGAATGATTAGTCCAAGGTCACCCAGCTGACTTCTGGGACTAAGGATGGACTCGAAGCTGGATATTGTTACTCTGAGTCCACCATCTTAACTGACTATGTAAGCTGTCTTTAATACCATTTATTTTGCCCCTCTAAATATGCAACAAATTAAAGACTTAGCAATGCTCTGAAACATAGTCATGGTGAAAGACACTGACAGATTGTTATAATAATTTGCTTACACAATGCAATGTTTTCAAAACAAAGATGTTGAATTCTAATCTGAAATCTTAAAAAGAAAATAATCCATTTTGTAAAAGATCTTGTTTTTAATAAACTGGAAACAGATAAGTTTTACAAAGGCCTTTATAAAGCAGGTCACAACAATAGCACCATATTTTGCCTTTTAAACAAAAAAAAAAGAGTAGTAAAAGATGCCAAAGATACACTAGAACCCAAAGAACACTTTTTTTATATTGACACTTTGGAAAAATACATACACATTTTAAGATTTAATCACAGATTTAAGACAAATATATATTTCTCCCTTTTATAATGGCTACAATGTGCTCTCCACAATTCCCTGCCATGAGACTATATGAGATATTGTGGAACAGTTTTTCTCAACCTCGGCAGCTGTGTATAGATTTCAACTCCCAGAATTCTCCAGCCAGCTAATTGAGGGAGTGAAGTCCTCACATCTTAAAGTTCCCATGGTTAAGAAACACTGCTGTGGAGGATGCAAATAGTAGCAAGACTAATGCTAGTATTATTATTGGAGTAGTATTTGCATTTACACAAAATTAAAAATTAAAAGGGGAAGATAAATCTGTGCAAAATCTGCATGGCAGCTTTATTTACATCCTGCAGAAATTTAGTAAAAAGTTTATAGGATGATCTGAAATGGCATTCATTCACAGGTTGTAAAAAAAAAGGCTATATAAGCCAAAATTCCATCATCTGAAATAGGGTGATAGAAAAGCAGATACATTATGGATTCCAATCTTTATTACCAAAAAAATAACTCCATTTTTCCTTTGCTTCAAATCTACCAGAAAGGATAAATACCCAGAAGCAATACATTGAATTAGATTTTATGCTGTAATTTTTTATGAAGAATAAAATCTAGATTTGCAAAGAAATGGGGTTTTTAAAATTGCTAAAATAGTACTTTACCAAATGTTAATTTTTTGAAAAATCATGAATAAGGTTAGCATGTGTGTGAGAGAGATTTGGATGAAGGTTAAAAATTGAACTAAAAGAATGCTTCCGCCGTCACGTCTGTCAATGCTGAACTAGTTAGCCTCCACAGGGTTAATTTCAAAGAATCAATCATAATGTTAAGTCAAATGGCTCAATATGTACAACATTCTGAACTAAAATATGGTTGGTTAATATGTGTTGTATAAATTTACTCAACAATGTTGATTTGGGAACCTCTAGTTAGGCTCTACACTGAAAGCAATTGAACAAGTGTGAAAATTAGAAGAGGACCTCAAAGTGTTTTTCTCATTAGCATTCTTTTGCTTCACTGTCTGCAAATAATGTTATAAAACTGTGAAGTTAAAGCAACAAGGAAAAATATTATTGTAAAAGTTGGTTAGTATACTCTTACTGTGAATAAATCTTATTTGAGCTATGATATTCTTCTTAGCAAATATGTCAACAAATGTATTGTTCTTCAGGATTCAAACCCCGTTAGAAACAGGCAACAAGAAAAAAATTATGTAAGATTGAAATATTTTTCTCACTGTTTCTCCATAAAGAGTTCCCATTTGCTTCATTTTCAGTTAAAATACTTATTACTCTACAAAAACAGTGATAATTTAAACAGGCTAACATTACCTCAGAGGATGTTAATATAGCTATTCATTTTCAACTCTCCCTATAAACAGCCATGAGACTACAACCACGAGGACTTAGAATTTAACATTCTATAAACAGTTATAGTCTCATATGAATTGTTAGAACTATAGCCATACAGTAATTTTACATTTGCAGAGCAAGACACCAGTGAAAATAATTGTTGAGATGGATAGATCAAATCCAAGATCTATCTAGTCCAGGGTTTAATCTCACAATAGACAATTTATTTATATGGACAGACAGGCAAGCAAGAATTCTCTAAGAATTACTAGCATGCTATATACGGTGCTCATATAATGGCTGAATACACACATCTGTATTATAAACCCTACAGTGGCTTGGATTTAGTCTGGTGTGTTGTGTACATAACCCATTGTATTTTATTAAATAAAGCATAAGAAAATTGTGGCTTATTGCTATAGTATCTGTGAACACCATAAATGTTTTTGGTAAAACTGAAGTTCTTGGCAAGATGAGATTGACAAACTTTAAAAATGTTTAAAACCAAAACCAAATATCCTGCTTGAAGTTTATATAACCTGGTCAAGTTGAGGCCAATTCAGAAAGAAGCAATTCCCACTCTTATTTGTCTCTGCTTTAAACAAGAAAACAGCACTATATTATTTGAGGTTCTGACCATTTAATAGATTCAGGTTGACTGTTTATTGTCATACATGTTTTTTTAATGCACACACCATTTTTCGGGTAGCACTGAGCTTGTGTTTAGCTTACTTTACAGAGGCTAGCTGCAATTCAAAAACAAACGCGTTGCAGCAACTTCAAACTTAATATATCGTTACACAATTCACAATTTGAGGTAGGCCACCATCAGACTATTACGGATGGTAGATGGGTGGGTGGGGGCGTTATTCTATTTCTAAAAACAAATCGTACTTCATTTCAATAGAACCTGTGCAGCGGTGAAATCCGTCCTATTGATGAATTGGGGGGGGGGGGGGTTATTTACTGATGGAAGGGGCTTTATTTATACCATTCAACAGCAAAGAACCTGGGCAGTTTTGGACCTATCTAAGCAGTTATCCTGTGAAGCGTGCCTTCGATGGAGAACTAGTTTTGCTGCAGGTCCCGGCCTACTTACACATTAGCAGCAGGCGCCGCCTCTTCAACAGATTCCACGAGGTGATGAGCAGAGCCAGCAGCCCGGACTTCGCCCCCCAGGAATTCCACCCCACTGACCGCTTTGCCAATTGTGAACCAATCGTTGATCTGATCTACGGTGAGTTTTCGCAACATGGCTCGACCCTAAGAAGCCGCGAAGAAAGAAATCTATCCTTCCGTCGACCGATCCGCGCTGAATTTATTAGCGGGCCCCGCCCGGCTACAGCCACGTGCCCAATTAAGACCTCGAATTACTGCACTTGTTCAGCGAACCTGCAAGTACTTTGCTTTCTTTCTGGTTAGCTCGATTTTCGGTTTCCTACTTCGGCATCGTATCTCCTACGCACGCTTAAGATGCGCTGAAAATAAGGAGCTTTATTTTTGAGAAGGGCGCAGGATTGCGCTTGAAAGCAATTCTGATTGTATTCAATGTAGGCTTACAGTGAAAGTACGCGCAAATACAGAATGAGTTAAATTTGCATGGTATCTTTGATTATTTAACCCAGTTTTCTTTAATATACTAGATACGGTTACGTTCACTCAACACACTATTGCAAAACGAGATGGGCTGCTTGGTGATTTAATGTGTTGTGAATTTACTCAACATAAAGCCAAGTTAGGGTTGCAGTCTATATCACACCACTTGGATATGTATATACAGAAGCTATCCATGTGATTCCAATTGCATTAAATTGCAGTTGTGCTTGTGTTACTCGTTAATTTGGTGTTAACTGGCCTATAGCTAATGGAATTAACCCAAATGGCTGCATTTGCACAAATCAACCATAAGGCAATTATTCCAGCTGGGTTCTTCAAACAATTAACAATTCACATTCCTAACCAGGAATTCTGGAATTTGTTATCCCAAGCAGCATTACAAGTTCTGGCTTTAGCACTTCAAATCAAGCACTGCATATTTAATGGAGTTAGGAGGAACTTGTGACTGGGATGAGAGGTCTTCTGCCACATTATGCAGTGAGTGCATCCTGACAATTGATGAGAGAGAGGGTTGCCAGATTCTGCTGCACTAAGCAAGCCAACACATGTCTGCTGGCTGCTTTTAAATCCAGAATTAGCCTTCATTGGGAGGGGGGAGACATCTTTAAAGGAACCCACATAACATCTAAACAGGCTGAGCTGGAAAGCAGGATTCTGCCTCTTCATCCAACCCCAGGCATTAGGCTGATCTCACTTTGGTAGCTGGGTCGAACTCGTTATCAGCTTGCAGACCTGATGGAGTTAGGAGAAGTATAACCTGAAAGAACATGCCCTAAGGCTAAGCCAAGCCACTCTAAATGACTGTCCCAGAATCACAATGTAAAAAATTGCCCAATAGGAGCTGATCTGACCTTCTAGGAATCATCAGAGTATGGTGTTAATGGAATATTTAGGGAAGCACGTTCAATTGCGGCAAGCAAAAAAGTGTGAGAATAAGAAAATTACACCTGTGCAATTAAATACACTTAAGTCTCTCTCAGGTATGGGTTGGATATCAATTGAAGGTTTTACAGGTAGTCTTTGACTTAAACATTTGTTTCACAACCAGCTGAAGTTATAACAGCACTGAAAAGGTGACTTATGACTGATCATTGCACTTACAACTTGCAGCATCCCCATAGTCACATGATCAAAATTCAGGAGTTTAGCAACCAGCATGTATTTATAACAGATTAAGCATCTTAGGGTCATATGATCACCATTTGCAATTTTCTCAGCTGCCTTCTGACCAGCAATGTCAATAGGAGAAGCTGGATTTGCTTAATGACCATATGATTCACTTAACATCTACAGGGATTCATTTAACAACTACATGGGAAAAATTGGGTGTGACTCACTTAACAACTGCCTTGCTTAACAATGGAAATTCTGGTCTCAACTGTAGTTTTAAGTTGAGAATCACCTGTAACATGAGAACATAGCAGAAAAAGAGGTCGTTGGGATGTTTGTGTTGCACTTAGATGGAGCTTTTTGAATCGTATTCTCAGGTTGCTGATCAGACAAATTGGTAGTTCTGATCCTAACGTAGGAAGGTGCTATGTTAGAGAAGTTTGATCTAGTGTGTTGTATGTATCGAGTTCCCCTTCACTTACTTTTAGAAATCCACAAAGCTGTAAGCTGCAGAAATAATTTAGCTTAATTAGTTCAATATATATTTATAATGTTGACAATGTAGATAGCAATAAACTTAGACTTACATATTACTTCATAGTGCTTTACAGCCCTCTCTAAGCAGTCAACATATTTTCCTAATAATCTGGGTCCTCGTTTATCAACCTCAGGATGAAAGGCTGGGTCAACCTCTAGTCCTCTCAGGATGGAACTCCTGGCAGTGAGGAGAATCAGCCTGCAATACAGCATTGTAACCACTGCAGTAACGTGTAACCTTCAAAGACTCACTAGCAAGCTTATCAGAAAGCTAGCTGCAGAATTCACCCGGACTTCTTCTATCTATCTTTCTGTCTTTCTTCTTTCTTATATACAGAATATAAAACCAAAATACCACTCACACATCATCACAAAATCTCCAGAACCGTAAAGCCTACAAACTTGAAATTTGGCACATGTTCCTCTTGGCTTCTAGGTGCTCACTAAGAAAGGATTTTTTTAAATGACCATCAGAGCATTAGTATTTCGTATATTATTATTAACACACTCTGATGCTAAGGAGTTCTATTCCCCCCTCCCCATCTGAAAAGAAATCTGTTCCAAATGCAAAATACAAGCAGAGGAGAGGAATTTCAGTTTTAGTTTCACACCAGCAACCAGTTTTAGTACAGAACAGTTGAGCTAAGCCATACCCAGGCTCCTTGCTGTCTCCTTGCTCACACGGCAAATACTGTTTCAGTTTCCATAAGCCTGATCACATAGCGAAGCAGGAGTATGGAGCTAGTTTGGATATAAACAAGATTGCAGTTTGTATTGTAATTCTAATTTAGACTTTGTTCATCTACAAACTAGTATTTGTTTAACTGCAAAGTGTCCTTAATTAGTACTACAGCTATTCCACTATAATACAGTGGTATCTTGGTACTCAACTGCTTTGAAACTCATCGAATTTGGTACTCAAGGCATTTTTATGTGAAAATGTCCCTGTACTTATCATTTGTTTGCTACTCAATGCATAAACTAGAACTTGTCAGTGTGAGTTGCCTTGTAACTCACTATATTATTATTCCTTATGGGAAAATTTTGTTTGGTACTCATGGTTTTTGGACTCATCGCACCTCCTGGAACAAATTAAAGATGAGTACTAAGGTACCACTGTAATTTGTTCTCTGGAATTTTATAAAAGTGTTCAGCCATTCTAGTTTATAGCTAGATTTACACAAAATGCTAAACTAAAATATCAAGCTAACTTGCAGTTTAGCATGTGATAAAAACCCAGTTAAAATAATGAACTGTGGTTCAATTAATCACAAGTTAGTGTTTTGCAATGAATCTAGTTTAACAATGCATTTCAAAAAATGATGATCTATAGAGTTTCACAAAAGCTATAAAACTACATTCCATGAATCCCCACCAGTAAGATTAGGATTACAGTTTAAAATGGAGTATTCCTATCTTTTATTGTTAACTATCTGAATTTAATATAAGCCTCAAACTATCTCAGCAACATGTCTCAACAGCTGAAATAAATTCAACAGACGTGTCTCCCCTTCCTTCTATGTAATATTCACCTGCCAAACCAGACATCCTGCAATCTGTCAGATCTACAACTAACCTGCAGATTTATGATAAAAACAAGCTCTTGCACAGATAAATTGAAAGTATAGCGAGTGAGCTGAAGAGATTTATGAATCTGCACTTCATGTTATGCATGCTTATACAGAGGTAAATCCCATTGAGAGTCAAATGACATATCATTTTAAAAATGATGTGCAATTTTTATTTTAAGCTGTATTCTCCAACCTGGGGCCTTCCAGAAGAGCTGGACAATCCTAACCACGTTCAAATCAGCATGGCCAGTGATACTTGACTAGGATGAGTTATTCTGCCACGTCTCAGTATTCAGAATGGTGTGGATCATGGAATAAAAATGGCATTTAGTTTATGAAGGTTCTGATTCAGTCTTTCCCAATCTGATGCTGGATTGGATTGAAGCTGTCATAAGTTTCCCTTTAGCTATTAATTTCCAGTAAACCAGGATGTGATCAAGTTGAAGACTGGATTTCTTCCATTCCTAACTAAGGAACATTTTAGATCCCAACATAGTTGATACATCTTATGTTGTGTATTATAAACCAAGGAAAGATCTCCTTATGCTTCGTCACCTGTAAAGTCATGGAATCAATTATTAACCAATCCATCATCCTCCACTTAGAGACAAACAACCTACTCTCCAATAAACAATTTGGTTTCAGAAAAAAACTATCCTGTAATCTGCAACTCTTACACTGCAAAAACATATGGACGACACAACTCGACCAGGGCAAAGCAATAGACGCAATCTACATAGACTTCTGTAAAGCCTTTGATTCAGTGGTACACGACAAACTACTCCTAAAAATAAAATCCTATGGTATCTCTGGACAACTGAATAACTGGATAGAAGCATTCCTGGCAAACAGACAACAAATGGTCAAAATTGGGAGCGTCCTATCAAATTCTGTACCTGTCAATAGTGCTGTCCCCCAAGGCAGTGTTCTAGGACCAACTCTCTACATACTCTACATAAATGACCTCTGTGATCATATTAAGAGCAATTACGTTCTTTTCGCTGATGATGTAAAGCTGTTCAATACCACAGACAATACTGCTACCCTACAAAAAGATCTTGACTATGTATCAGAATGGTCAAACAAATGGCAACTTCAAATCTCAACAAATAAATGCTCTGTCTTACATATTGGCAAAAAAATCAGAAAATAAAATACAAGCTGAATAGTCAAGATCTTGTTGATGACCCAAGCTCTGTAAAGGACCTTGGAATACTCACCTCTAATGATCTAAGTGCTAGAGCCCACTGCAACTACATAGCCAAAAGGCATTAAGAGTTGTTAACCTAATCCTACATAGCTTTTTCTCTGGTAATATCACACTACTAACCAGAGCATACAAAACATTTGCTAGACCAATACTCGAATACAGTTCATCAGTCTGGAACCCACATTACGTATCTGATATTAGCACAATTGAGAAAGTCCAGAAATATTTCACAAGAAGAGTTCTCCACTCCTCTACTCGTTGTAGAATACCTTATGCCACCAGACTTGAAATTCTAGAACTAGAAAACCTTGAATTACGCCGTCTTCGGTCTGATTTAAGCATGGTATATAAAATCATACATTGCAATGTCCTACCTGTCAATGAATACTTCAGCTTCAACCATAACAACACAATGTGGTAATATATTTTATTGATCATTTTCTGTAAGTCCTTTGTACAACTATTAGCATAGATCTAGGGATATGCAGGCATTCTTGGTGGGGGTAGGAGTACCTTTGCAATGAATGTCTCATCCTGTTTTGATCTGCAAGTTTAGAAGGAACAGGAAAATAGGTAAAAGTTCAAGGTACACAGTTGTGCTTTCTCATGGGACTTTCCAGACTTTCCCATGGGACTTTCCGTGGCTGTATGATCTCATCCTAGTAAGGTAACATCTGGGACTTTCCAAGATTGTATGTTCTCATGCTGGTGAGGTAATTCTGTAGAGGTCATTGTTTTCTGAATGCATACTGTACTTTTGTTTTACTTTTTCTCAATAAATACTGCTACCTGAGTTCACTCAGGGCTGGCATTTGCTCAGACATTTTCCCTGTGTCTCATTTCGAATGTCAGACCACCACACACAAGAGCACACAATAGATACAAACTCAAAGTTAACCGCACCAAACTTGATTGCAGGAAATACGACTTCAGCAATAGAGTGGTCAATGTCTGGAATACTCTACCCGACTCTGTAGTTTCTTCCCCAAACCCCAAAAACTTTAACCTTAGACTGTCTACTATTGACCTCACCCCTTTCCTAAGAGGTGTGTGTGTAGGGGGCGTGCATAAGCGCACCAACGTGCCTACCGTCCCTGTCCTATTGTTTCTCTTATTCTTCTTTTATTTTTCTTATATGTACCCATTTCATGTATTCACAACTATGTATACACTTATACTTATTATCTTGTAAACAATTGGCAAATCAAATAAATAAATAAATCAAATAAAAAAAATATTATTTGCAGTTTATGTTGTGAAGAAAGTTCTATTTTGAGATCATCCCATGTTACAACAATCAAAGCTGCAATTCTTAATTGTGAATAGTAAGCAAATTAACCATTTGCTGCCTCTATTCAATAGGCTGCATTTCTATGATGAATATTTAATATATTGTACTTTAAAAGAACAACTGTGATGATTAAGGTAGTAATTTTATACATTTTTACTTAGGAGTAAACTCTATTGAAATCAGTATGGCATATTCTTGAAGTGAAAAGTGTATACTTTAAGCTTTGATTGTAAAATGTAAGCCAAAACAAGCACATTTTATGCATATTTTTGGGATGAGAGTCACACTGAATTTATAGGAGTGTATCATTCGAGGAAAATCATACATCTTAGTCTAACATGAATTAACAGAGACATAGCAGACTATACAAAGCGTTAGCCAGGAGGACAGCCCAGTTCTATTCAAGTCGACTTAAAATACAGTGTCAATTAATCAAATAAAACGGAATTAATCCGCCTGCTAGCGTCCATGGTTATTTCAGCCTCTCTTGGATATACTCTTTGGCAGGCTTACTTCTCTCTACGCACTGAATCTAACTGAAACCGTAAATGTATTCTAAACTCAAGTGGCAGCTAATGCTCCTGCCCGTGGAGAAACAGAAATAACAGGGGGCTTCCTTGCACATCGGTGTCTGTGCCTCGAATTGTCCGTTATTCGGAAGAACTGAAATCTGCAGAAAACAAGCCAGAGCAAGGTTTCTTTTCCGGCAACGTACAGCCATTGCGGGACGGGAAGCGACTCTTCTCTTTTCTCCTAAACAGGGGGAGCTGTAGGCGGGCGAAGCGGGATGAAGAGCCGTTCTAGGCAAACGCTGTTTCCGTACCCAGCAACCCTTGCGGCATTCTTACTTTACAATCATCCGTTTGTGACCTTTCTTTCCTGGGGTTTCTCTGACTTTGAAGGTGGGTTTGATGTTACCATTTGGGAATAGCGGGCTGGCTAAGAGACTTTTTTTTACCCTTTTGCTGCCTGTCAGCGCCCCGTCAGGCGCCTTGCGAGTGTCTCGTTTGCGAATGAAATCAACGCACCGTTTGTTGGGGAAGGTTACCGGGATGGGTCTAGGGAGCACAAAAGACACTGTATAGTCAGAGACCAGTCCCAGGTATTATGATAGCAGGGGAAGGATTGGGAGTATAGAGAAAGACGTATTAAAGCAGGGGTCTCCAACCTTGGCCGATTGAAGCCTGGGGGGACTTCAATTCCCAGAATTCCCCAGCCAGCTTTGCTGGCTGGGGATTTCTGGGAGTTGAAGTCTGCCAGGTTTTAAGTGGCCAAGATTGGAGACCCCTGTGTTAGAGGACTTACTACCCCCCACTTTCACTCGCGCCCTACTTTGTAGTAGGAGAGCCTTGTTTAGTCTATGATGGCAAAAACTGGTAGCATCTTATCCAACTAACAAGCTATTTAAAGGAATACATTTTCCTGAGCTGCAGTTCCTACCTGCGTCTGTTAAAAATGAGCCTTGGGGAACCAGTCCTAGAGTATATGAAATTCATTGCCACTAGAGGTGGAAGTTGCTATCATCTTTTGATACATACCTTTTATTCTCTTCACGGAAAAGCTGTACAAATTTATTAGGGGAGATATGCTACATGAAGCTACTATAAAAACTAGGTTGGCGTTGCCAGTGTGGTATACAGATGTGTTGTATTTTGATTTATGTCCTGGAGATATCTGTTGTAGGATGGAAAATAATATATAAAGCTGCCTCATCTTGAGCTTTTTGCTCTTGTAGAATCTAAGCTATGGCTTGGGTAGCCATAGTTTCACAAAAGATCCACAATTGGCTAGGTACACTTAATGTAGTTTATGGTTAACTCATAAAAAGGTCCAACAAACTGGATGCTGTTTGCTAGGCTGGAGAAATAAATTTAATAAGGGTTGGCTTTTGGTTTCATGCTAGGTGGCTTGTAGTTGATCACTGGCAAATTACAAGATAATAGATTTCAAGTGTGACCCAAAAGAACTCTTACTTTCTTAGGTAAATGAAGGACAAGCTAGTTACATTCTGAATAAAGCCTCCATATACAGAGGAGTGTCTGTAGGTCACTAATTAAACTCCAAATTTAAATATACATTTAATAAACCAGTAAGCACTAGTTTATTTTCTTTATTTATTTTATTTAGTTTAGTTTTAGTTTATTTATGTTGTTTGCTTCCTACTTACAGATGCTGGGTAATATTTCAAAGTTGTGGGCTATGTATAAACCTTCACAAGAATTTCAACCTATCGTGTTTTCTGCGATCTTAACGGGATACCTTTTTTACAGACTTGAATTTGGAGGTAAAGTTTATATGCTTGTATTCTGGAAGTCTAGTTACATATGCAGTTTTGGATTTATTTATTAGATTTTTATACCACCTTTATTACTTTATAAGTAACTAAAAATGGTGAAAATATCTAATACTCCTATTTTCCCAACAACAACAATCCTTTGGCGTGGGTAGGACTGGACCCAAGGTCACCTGGCTGGCTTTCATGACTAAGGCATGAGTAGACCTCACTGTGTCTTGGTTTCTAGGCCAGCACCTTAACTGCTACACTAAATTGTGTGCAGTCATTCATGCCCTGGTCATCTCTTACTTGGATTACAGCAACACACTCTACACGGGGCTACCCTTGAAGACTATTAAGCTACAACTACTACAGAACACAGTTGCATAGATAGTTCTGAAGGCTCCTTGGGTGGTACATTTAACACTGTTGTTGTTCGAGCTGCATTAGTTGCCAGTTTGCTTTCAAGTCTAATTCAAGGTGTTAGTTGTCACCTTTAAAGCCCTGCACAGCATGAGTGCAGGTTATCTTGAGGAACTATCTCACTGTACTAGGATTAACCCATCCCATTCACTTCAGCAGAAGAAGCCTATTTCAGATCCCATCTGCCAAAGAATTTTGCCTGGCGGGGTCTAAAAGAAGAGCCTTTCCTGCTGTGGCCCCTCCCTTTGAAATATAATCCCATTGGAGGTGAAATTGGCCTCCACATTCCTGTCCTTCTAGAAGAGCCTTAAAACCTGGCTCTGCCAGCTGGCTTGGGGCCCTGATAGAGGCACTTTATGCTGGGGTGGCTCACAGGGTAGAGGAAAAATCCCCACTCCCTGTCACCTGTCCTCTTGCTTTTTAGTCTTTATTTAATCTTTCCTAATTTTTCACAGTTTTGTATTTTTTATTATGCTTTAAGCCGCACAAAGTTGCTATAGCACTGAAAGGGGTGGCATATAAATTTAATTAATAAACTAGCTCTTCTTTCTTTTTTATTCATTTGAGATAGAAGACAAAATTACAATACTCAGCTATTGAGTAACTTTTGGCATCCATATAAATAATTTTTATTAAGCTAGATGTAGATAATCAATATACTACAAACTGATTATATTAATGAAATCATTATGGGGAAGCTTCAATTGATTTTTTAATGATCTGTGGCCTGACAATCTATTCCCAAATTTGTGTTATGGCTTCTTGTCTTAAGTTTAATTGCATCCAAATAACTTAAGTACAATAAAAGATTATGCATTCCATTTGATTTATGGTATATCTTTAGTTGACTGAAAATAGATCAAATTTTCTTATACAAGATTACCGTATCTTCCCTTTTTGCCTTGTATTATATTCATTGTACAGAGGTATTATATAACTGAAGCAATTTTTGCTGTTGAAGATCAATCAAGGAATTTCATTTTTTATTATATAAAACAAATCAACAAAATACATGTGATAATATGACATTAAGCTTTTCCTGATCATTCTATTAAAAATGTAGATGTTGACAGTCCATTACCTATTTACTGCTTCAAAACATACGTAGGTTTCAAGAACAACATCTTCAGCCCTGATTCAAAGATTTCTGTGGATTTTAGCACAAAAATATCATAAGAGGAAAGCAAGATGAAGCCATGTGAATTAACATTCCAACTCTTGAATTGCATTGTTAGTACTGTCTCATAGTGATTGTAACCAATCCTTAATAAAACATTACCTGAAGCATTCAGACAATTAATGGATATCAAACTTGCCTCAAATTTTGCAAAAATTATACCAACAATCTTATTTCTTCAAATACTTATAAAATCAGGTTACTGGTTTTGGACCTAATATGTATTATTTAGCAATCTGTAATAAATGTGTAATTTCAAGGCATTAGTGACATTAGTGTCAAAATAACCAAAAAACAAATTGTTAAATTGAATAAATAATTCAAAATCATTGAAAGGTAATCCAAACTTTCAGTGAAATAAGATTTTTCATCTATGACTACAAAATTTCTGGTATTAAATTTACAGATTTTTTTGTAATTATTGACTTTTTGGGTTCACATATACATTTTTTTTTCTTGAAATATAGCTTTGTCCTGATGCGATCTATGTCTCTAAATATATTAGGAACTATTGTTTTGCCTTTTAATAATGAAATTCTTTTATCCATAGGTAAAAATGCAGCGGAAAAAGAGAAGAGGAGTAAGTGCTAGTATAACTGGAAATGCATATAGATCTGTCATAATTACATTTCATTAATTAAGATCTTAATGTAGAACTTGACAGTGGTTCTGCATTTATTGTTAGTACCAAATGTGTACATAAAGCTCTGAAAGTAATGATACTTCTTCTGAATCTAAGATTTTCTTAATATGTATAGCCATTAAATAAGATTCACATTTTACTTGGCATGAATCTAGGCTAGCTAGGCTCCTTCTTTCCACATGGTGGAAACTAAAATAGTGTGATATATGGAAAAGTAAGGAGTAGCTCTAAAAACAATCAGTGACTTTTATGATTGTATCCCCTTTCCTCTTAACCCAATAAAAAAACTCCCTTTTTATCACCCTGTAATCCCTTAATTCGGGGTAGAATTGGGATGACTGGATGAAGTTGAGTCTTCACTGACTAGATGCTCTTCCTGAGGCCACTACTTAACCCATTAAATTGGATTATCCAAGCCAGTTTATTTGTTAAATTTATATGCTATCCATTTCATTATCCAAAGCAACTCTTAATAAAATATTCAGGGGATGGGTAGAGGTTAGCTCTTGTCAGTTTGCTAAACTAAGTAAAAAACATAACAAGAGGAAACTACTGGTATTTTATAGGTTTAAAATCTGGATCCAGTCCGTTTGGTATTAGATTTAAATTAAATCACTGTCTTATCTAGATAACAATTTAAACTCTTACTCATAATCATGTTTTTCCACTTTTTTTCTTTTTTGCAAATACCATTATTTTTGAACATACATTATTTTATGCATAATTAATTTAAAGTTAAGTAATATTTAATTTTAAATATTTAAATTAATTAAACTATCATCTTTCACAACATACATACCTGAAAGAATCTAGCTGCAGTTCTCGCTGTGCTTTGTAGCTGGTGTTCACATTCTTGTGTTGTAAGCAGTTATAACAATTCCATGCTAGAAAAAGCAAATCTGTTACTTGGCTGAGGCCTGTTAAAACTGCTTCTAGATAATAGAAGGACTGATTATAATTATATAGTTATTGCGTCCTTCGTATGCTGGTTCTGACAGCCATGTATTAATGAAGGAAATGGGTGAAGTGCAAAAATGCTGTAGTTCATAAGTATTACAAAGTGAAACATATTGAATACAGTGTGATTGATTACCAAGTAAACATGCACAGCATTATGCTATTTTATCTAGATTGTAGCATATTATGTGTTTGTATAAAATAACACTTAGATTTGCATATCTATTCAGAGTGCATCAGGCACAATGAGCAAAAGGAACAAACTTTGAAGAATTCAGAGTTATACTTCTGTTTCAGAATAATTGATAGATGTATGATCTTCTTTCCTACTTCAATCTCATATGTATAACTTAGGTCTGCTATGACAGCGGTCGCCAACCGGTGGGCCGTGGCCCACTGGGGGGCCGTGGCAAAATTTTGGTGGGCCACAGAAGAAATAGCCCCCAAAAGCAATTAATCTGGGCCATGCAGTTCTCGCGCCTCCCGGCTCTCCGAGGGTTCCCAGAGTCAGGTCCCTGAGATGCACGCGCCAACCAGCTCCTACACCCAGCGCCGGCAGCAACAGCAGTCCCCTCCCCCAGCTCCCGCTGTTAGCTCTCCCCATTAGTTCTCTAGCTTTGAATTGCTCCCACCTCTCTTTCCTCCCCTCCCATGCCCACGTGCAGGCAGGAAAGGGAGACGGAGCCATGCGCAGCTCTCCACTCTCCCACCCCTTGCTGCCTCTCCCAACATCGAAGCCTCGGAGACGCAGGTAAAGCCGCCGCAGCAGTAGCGTCCTGAGTTTCCTTAGCATGCTCAGTTAAGAATCACCCTACCCAGAGAAGGAAGTGGTGCTGGAGGAGGTGGAGGCAGTAGTGGAGAAGCAAGCAATTCAGGGTGCTACTGCTGTGGCGGCTTTGCCTGCGTTTCTGAGGCTTCGATGTTGGGAGAGGCAGCAAGGGCTGAAAAAGGGGAGAGCTGTGCACGGCTCCATCTCCCTTTCCTTTCCTGCCTGCACGTGGGTGCGGGGGGGAGGAAAGAAAGAGAGCCGGGAGCAATTCAAAGCTAGAAAACTAATGGGGAAAGCTGACAACGGGAGCTGGGGGAAGGGTCTGTTGTTGCCGCCACCGCCATGTGTGGGACCTGAGCTGGGAGGCACGGGAACTGCAAGTTTGATGATTTCAAAGAACTCCTGGAACATGGTAGATTGGCATTTTGTAGGTCTCAGTGAAAGAGTGAGTTTTGTTTCACCTCCTTTCCTCCCCGGGTAATGCAAGAGATGCTTTCTCTCTCTCTCTCTCTCTCCCCCGCCCCCAAATAATCACTGGCTGTGGCTGGGTTTGGCAACGAAGTGCTAAAGCGAGCGAAGTACCCCTAGGGACACCTTTCCTTGCCTGTCTCCAGGTGAGGCTGGAAGAGCCCTCCCCCCCCCCCAGCTTTTCCTCAGCTGCAGATCTGAGCCTCTCAATCCTCCACCCTGGATCTGAAAGGAGCTCCCACTTTCTCTCCCTCCCCTTTCCCAATTAATCAATAAGGGCAGCAGTCCTTCTGCAGGCAGATGCCTGCTGAGAAGCCCCTGGAGTGGCAGCCAAGGGGCACTGCCCCCCAAAGAGAGCAAAGCCCTCTTTCTGCCTCTGCTTCTCCCAGCGGCAGTTGCCCCAGGCCCCTCAGCTCAGATACACACACACACACACACACCACCTGCTCTTCTGTCTCTTTCGAAGGTGCCAGGTGGGGGGAGGCTTCCAGCCCAGAACGTTTTAGTTTGTTATCATGAAGCATTTACATTTTTGTTATAATTAAATGTGTGTGTGTGTATATGTGTGTGTGTGTGTATATGTATATGTATATGTATGTATGTATGTATGTATGTATGTATATGTATGTATATGCATGTGTGTGTGTTCAGGTATTTTCCCACGTCATTATAGTTGTGCTTTTAAAGTTGTAGCAATGTTTTGGCAGAATCTCATCTGCCATCATCAGACTTCTGTATTGTGTTCGCCTGTGAGTCAGACTTTCCCAGCCGTTTCAGTTTTAAATTTGGTGCTAGCCTACTGCTGTGCCGGAATGGTTTTTTCTTCATCCTGATTGGTTGGGAGTCTTGGTCTGTGTTTATTGGTCTTGGAGTTTGCTGTGTTCTGCTTGATTGCTGTTTCTAATATCTTCTGTCTGTTTTGTAGCTTTTTTTGTCTTGATTGGCTGGCAACATTGTGTTCCTGTATTGGAGGCTTTTAGTGCAGCTTGGCTCCGAGTAAATGGACGGCTATCATTTATTAGGAAGCTAGGTTTCATCTGGGTGCCTGGTTGGGGTGTGTTTGAGCTGGAGGTATCGGGGGGGGGTGTCTATTTGTGCCCAGGTGTTTGCCTGGCTTGTGGTATGGAGATTGTTTTGTTTGAGAATGCAGGCTTCCAAATAATTGACAGTCTGGTGGACAGTGCTTAACCAACACATATTTCATATACAAAGGACAAAGATACAAGCAAATTGAAGGAGCCCCTATGGGATCACCGCTGTCACCTGTCATTGCAAACCTGTTCATGGAAGAATTCGAATCCAGAGCTCTAGCCAATGCCACCCACAAACCCAAACTATGGTTAAGATACATCGATGACACATTTGTTATTTGGCCCCATGGAAAAGAAAACCTAAATAATTTCCTGACACACCTAAACAGCACACACCCCAAAATCAAATTCACCATGGAAAGAGAAACAAACAAACAACTACCATTCCTAGATGTACTAATCTACAAAAAAACAGATGGCACACTAGGACACACCATATACCAGAAGAAAATACACACCAACCACTAACTCAACGCTCAATCCCACCACCACCCAGCACAGATAAACTCCATGGCCAAAACACTAATTGCCAGAACCAAATGCCTGGCAGACAAGACACACATAAAGACTGAACTATGCACCCCAACTAAAGTACTGACAGCCAGCGGCTTCCACAAAAGCAAAATCACTGGCTTGATCCACAGAAACACACTGAGACATAATGGAAACCTAGAAGATGAACAGACCTATGGAACAGCTGTCCTGCCCTACATAAGAGGTACTACAGACAAAATCAGTAAGATACTACACAGGCATCACATCAAAACTGCCTTCAAAACAGACAGAAAAATAGCAGCCATCTTAAGAAATCCCAAAGATAAAATTGACCTGGAAAACCAAGGCATATATGAAGTCCCCTGCACATCATGCCCTGCCACATACATCAGACAGACCAATAGAAGAATAAGTACCCACTTGGATGAACACAAAAATGCAGTAAAAAAGCTGGAACACACTTCCTCCTCATAGTCCAACACATGAAAGCCACAGGTCATAGCATCGACTTCAATGGCACCAAAACCCTAGCCACTATAGAAAACCCCAGCCACAGAATTATCAGAGAAGCCATAGAGATTGAAAAAAGACCTGAAAGCATGAAAAGAAGAGATGACTCCCCCAGACTGTCAATTATCTAGAAGCCTGCACTCTCAAACAAAAATAATCTCCACACCACAAGCGAGGCAAACACTTGGGCACAAACAGATACCTCCAGCTCAAACACACCCCAACCAGGCACCTAGATGAAACCTAGCTTCCTAATAAATGATAGACGTCCATTTACTCGGAGCCAAGCCGCACTAAAAGCCTCCAACACAGGAAACACAATGTTGCCAGCCAATCAAGACAAAAAAAGCTATAAAACAGACAGAAGATATTAGAAACAGCAATCAAGCAGAACACAGCAAACTCCAAGACCAATAAACACAGACCAAGACTCCCAACCAATCAGGATGAAGAAAAAACCATTCTGGCACAACGTAGGCTAGCACCAAATTTAAAACAGAAACGGCTGGGAAAGTCTGACTCACAAACGAACACTATACAGAAGCCTGATGATGGCAGATGAGATTCTGCCGAAACGTTGCTACAACTTTAAAAGCACAACTATAATGACATGGGAAAATACCCGAACAAAGCTGAATACCTACCATACATACATACATACATACATACATTTAGCATGAAAATTATATTAAATATATTAGCTTTAAAAAAAATTCGTATTAGTAGTCCTTGGGATTTAAAAATATGAGTTTGGTGGTCCCTGGGATCCAAAAGGTTGGAGACCCCTGTGTTATGACACTCTGGAGCAAATTTGGGGCGTAAAATTGAGGAACATTTGGTGGAATCTTCCAATGAGAAAACAAAATTAGGTAGTGCCCAGTGGAATATGTCATATTATAATTGACTTTGATGTTTCCCCCCTAGCATTTTAAATCATAATTTTCCAGTAAAGTATAAGTATTTTATTAAAAATGGTTTGTTTTTGTTCTAATTAAGATTATGTTATTTCAGGAACCAGCCCTCAGCATCATTAAAACTTGCAATCTTCAGTATGAATTTTTGAACTGTCATCCTAGCTGTAAACGAGCTGAGCTACATCATGGGAAACTAATTATTCTGTAAGCAGTGTGCATCATTAGCACAGTGGTAATCTGCCATTTGTCGTGGAGTGAATAAATGTGGTGTTCAAGAAGTGTGCCGAATATTTTATTAATCTATATTTCCTAGACGTAATCGATATTTTTTACTTATTTATTTATTAGATACTTTTTTCACTACTTTCTTTTAATTGCTTCTCTTTAATTGCCCAGCTACCAAAATGGCATGCAGTACTACATAACGACATTATACAACACAGTTATCTAAAATATAATGCTATATTTAGCATTCCTAGGGTTCAGGTTCCAGGATACACTACAGAAAACTTCAGAACATAATATAGTAGATAAAGCATGTTAAAAACAGCAGGATCTCTTCTAGACTAACGTAAAACCATAAAATCTAGCCAACCAAAATCAAACCCCACCAAAATAGTTTCTACTTAAAGGAACCTAAGGAAAATGTTTGCCAGCTGACACAGCTACAAAGTCACATCACAAGGGAAAAAATCTGAAAGCTGAATGCTTTTAGATAGTAGCAGTGGATTGGCTCTTCCATCCTTTCAGATAAGTATTTTGTCAATAAACTATCAGATATATGCTAACCCACTACCTAAAACTGAACATTGATGACAACATTGATGATAAAACTGCAAGGTTGCATGAACCTGAACTGTAGATGTGAGGGGAGATAAAACCTGAGGCGAATGGGAGAAATTAAGACTGCTGAATGTATTGAAATATCAATTGCATGCTAGACAGTGGTGGGATTCAAATATTTTTACCACCGGTTTGGTGGGCGTGGCTTGGTGGGTGCACTTTGCGCACGTACGCACCAAACGCACACTTTGCGCAAGCACAGGGGCATTCTAACTCACCTGCATGATCCCGGTCACTTCAGCAACTGCCACGCAGCACTCTGCTGTGCTGCGCAAAGCAGCTGCGCTTCAAATTCAGAGCATAAAGGTGAATATGGGCGGGTGGGCGGGCCCAACAGCAGAGCAGTGGAAAGAACCGATTCGGTCTCCACTGCTCATCGCCACAACTGGCTCGGCAGAACCGGGACGAACCGGTAGAATTCCACCACATGCTAGATTGCAGATAAAAATGTAGCATGCATCGCCACAAGTTGGCATGGATCTCAGTCACATACACAATCAGATACTCCCAGGCTTCATTGAAAAACAATTGTATAAGAATGTATAATTTTTCTTATAATTTCACAAGTCTTTCCATATCTCTTCTGAGATTCTGGCAGGCTGCTGCCATCCTTGGTCCTAGAACAATCAGATAACAAATGAGGTTAAAAAAACCAAAATGGCAAAAGAAAGTATGCAGTAAAAATGTGATCAAGTGATTTTCTATTTTGTTACCCTTTCTTAAGATTCTATGATAATGAAGTTAGGCTGAATTGGCTTTGCAGATAGAGTTGGTCGTTATTTTTTATGTATGTATTTATTAAATTTATTTGTGGCCCATCTTAACCATGTGTATAATATCTAAATTGTTCATTCACTTAGTGAATTTCACTTACACCCCCCCCCCAATTAGCACTTCTGCTATGAGAATAAGTGTCTAGGATATAATCAGCATTTGATTTTTGTACATTTTGTTGAAATAGAGTAGGTTAGTTTTAAGAATATTCTAAAATGGAAGTGTCCTTGACCTTTAAACATTTAATTTCATACTAGATATATTTTTGTTTGCCCTAAGGATATTTTTTGTTTTATTTCGTTCAAAGATAAATTCCTGTATTGTTCAAGGTTATAAACCTGTTGTACAAATGCACAGTGAAAAACAAACCTAATAAGCACTGATAGTTCTCGTCTGTATTGTGGACTGAATATGTTATATAATACTCTTAGCTGTAAATACCATTCTGCCCCATGGCAGCTTGAAATAGCTGTCCTTAGTCAGTTTTGTCAGTATCACTACCAATATAAAAACATGAAACTGCACTTGTTAATTTTGAATTAACAATTGTTTGATCCTGCAAAATAATGCAGTTTTGTCAATATGCCCATTCTTTTTCCTGGAACCCTCCAGTTTTTGGCAAGGGGGCTGGATGTGGGGGAGAGGTTTCAGCTATAAGAAGCCACAGCCAAGCATTATGAGAAATTCAGCCTAGAGGGCAATGTGTAGTCATGAAACTAAGATTCTGATCTTGTAAGCGACTTTCAGATTTGAAAGTCTTTGAGCCCTTATGTTTTTCTGACAATAAGAACAATCAACCAATGGAACAGCATGCCCTCGGAAGTTGTGGGAGTGCCATCACTTGAGACACTCAAGAAGAGATTGGACTCCCATCTGTTAGAAATGGTGTAGGGTCTTCTGCTTGGGCAGGAGGTTGGACTAGATGACCTACAGAAGTCCCTTCCAACTCTGATTATCTGTTATCAGTTATGCTTCTCCATGGCCATTGGATGGAAGACACTGCATTTAAGTGTAATAGTATGCCTCCCTTTAATGATTCCTATCTGATGGATTTCTGGAGGGCCATATTTTCCTAGGCCTTGAGCTTGGTTAGCTGGAGCCTCCAGAGGATGTTTGTAAATGTGCTGCCTAGTAGATTCACCATCTTCCTCTTTCTTCTTTTCTACTTTGCCTTTTGATCAATATCCTTACTGTATTGTGAGCTGTGCAGAGTCCCTTAGAAGTTAGGCAGTATCAAATCAAATAAAATATTGGGAAATCTTTTAAAAACCATGTTAGGAATATGTTTGTAAGTTGGCTGCTGTTTTAATACTATTGAGATAGTGTTTTGTTTTGCTGGGTTTTTATTATGTTTTCTGTAAATGAACAGAAGACATAGATTAGGAAATAGTTGGCAGGTGAATTATTTTGAATAGTAGTAGGACACAAAATGGTGGGATAAGGAATGCAACTCACCCATAGCTATTAGCAATACTTTGAAGGATGTGATTTTTTCAATATTAGCATTGTATGCACATATGTTAAGCCATACATTCAATTAAGACATACTTAACATCCCTTTTTTACTCCCTAATTCCATCTGCAATTAAAATAATTACAATTTTGGCCAAAAAGGCTAAGACGGATAATGCAGAACTTAAACTTTGCAGCCTTCATCTGCTTGTATGTATGCTGGTAAATTTGAAATACAGACATCTTATGACTCAAGCAGATTGTTATATATAACAAAAATGCCTTCTGTTGGGTTTCTATCTCTAAAATAAAATAAAATAAAAATCCAGAGATGCAAAGCACTATATTTTAGCAGTAGAAACAGGTCAGGCAGATTATGCTGCCCATCCTGTTTATTTAAATAAAAGAAGAGCACACAATCTCTTTAGCAAACTTCCAATCAGTACAGTTCTACTGTATAATTCAACAGAAGAAGTTTAGATAAATTGAAGTAAATGGATATTTCCTAAATTACATGTTTTTAAAACTAACCATTCATATCCTCTTTGAATATACAGGTAAATTGATGCTTTAAACAGTTGTGTGTTAGCCCAAACAAGCTAAAAATAGAAGTCAGGGACAAACAAGTTTATGGAAATAAGGTTTATGTGCCAATTTTGATTTGTTTTCTCTATTCACCTCATGCAAGGAATTTCAATAAGGTAATGTTGGATTTATTTATTAATTTAAAGGGATGTCTTACAATTTTGAGAAGTTTTGAGAAGTTGCTTTGTATTTCTAAATCCCTCAAAAAGTAATCTGAATTGTATTCAACTTTAAAATTATAATTATATCCGGCAGGAAATTATTACAGTAGGTCATTGTTTACTTGTGTTTAATCATTGGAGACGAATGCCTTTTGTAATATTTATGTACAAATATATATGTTCTATCATTGAATACATAGTATAAAATTTGTTTTCAAAAGTTCCCCATCCAATCTTTGTTTAGCTTTAGTTCCATAGCAGCATCATGTCCCTCAGGTTATGTTACATATTACAATAGCCAGGTGTGTGGTTATCTTCACATGGATAACAAACTTGGTTTATTCAATGTAATTGGTTGTTGAGTAACAAGTCATTGCATACTTTCAGTTGCTGCCCTGGATGTCTAAAAATTGTTTTTATTTATATGTTGGCTGGGAATCATTCTGATTGCAATGGGGTAGAAATGTATTTAATGTCTGGGTTTAATGACACACTGAACCATCATCTAACTACACATCTGGGTTTGCAGAATATGCTGGTTACAATATAGTTGGCATTTGTGATTCAGTATCTTGTATGACTATACTCTATGACTTGATAGTCTCAAGATACATAATACAACCATGTGGTAAAAGCTAAGGAGGTCTCAATGTGATCAGTAATCTTATGGAAGTTTATTTAACCCCCCATATCACCTTGAATTTTATAAGAGGAAAAGTGTGGATATAAATGATTTCCATATTTTATGATTTCCAATGTAGATTAAAATTTATGTATTTAGTACATTCAAAATCAAATAAAGAGTATTGTAACTGATTTCTTCCATCATGCAACTCAAGACAACAAAGAAAGGGGTATTTCTCAGCTACATGTTCTCTAAATCCAGCTGGTCTCACTTTTGGCGACATTTGGCTTTAGGTACCCTTCAGGCCAGATATTAAAAGAGATATGGTTTTAGCATACATTACTATGTCCAGATTAATTTTCTCCCTTTTCCTCCCTACCCTCCAACATGTTCCCCTTCCACTGGATGATGTGGAATATTATTGTTACAAGGAAAGGGGAAGTCAGCACCCTTTGTTATTTTGCAAGGGAAAGAAAAGAAAAACTTGAGCTGTCCTTGTGCCATTAGCAGTAAGAAACTATGCTCTGCTTTCCTTCGATCAATTGGATGATGAAAAAAAACTGGAATAGCCGCCAGCAGCTTCAGAGACTGAAGAAGGTGTTTAAAACATGGATTGTCAGACCATGATTTAAAATTTTAAATCATTCTATGGAACCCTTTCAAACAGCATCAGTAATTTTACAGGAGACAAGGTTAAAACTTTACTATAAAATAAGATGTACAATATTATAATCCTCTGAACTTTTATTATTGCATTAAGAAAATTGTCTACATCCTGGGATCCCATTGCAATTGGGAATGAAAAAAAATATCGGGTTTTGTTATTCATAAGTAATGAACTACTGGAACACAAAAATTGCTGTAACTATCAAGAGTTATTACGTTCAAGACATAGCTCTCATTGAAGCAGTAAACAATTCAAGTCTGAAAATGGTCCTCTTCAAATTACAAAATTCATTTTTATGCAAGCATTTAAACTCAGATGCAGAAGTTAATGGATGCAGTTAAAGTGTAGAAATAATAAGTACAATAGGATTACAGTACAATAAATATCAAAAATACTAATAGATCAAGGAAAGATGGAAGGATCACTAGTTAAGTGGAAACAAGAAATGGCAATAGATGCATTTTTCCCTAGGATCCGCAGCTGTTGAATACAGAATCTTGCAGATACTTTTTGTACAAATTCAGCTTTGAATTAAATTCACAATTTTAAATTCAAATTTTTCTCCCATGAAATGTTTCTTTTTACTCCTACTGATCTTTCTCTGGGCTGCTGTGCACGCTTCCAAACAAATATTCCACCGTTTGCATTTTCTAAACATGCTTATAGAGCCCATTTGATGGCCAGAGGCATTCTGTAAAAAAAAAAATAGGTTGATACTTTGCAGCTTCCCATTTAAAATTCATGATTATAAAATTGAGGAGCCTGGTAAATACTAGATACACTCTGAGATGATACCACATCTATTATAAACTCAATGTGTGCTTAATTAAAAGTTCTGGAGGTAATATATACCCAGTTAACTGATCAAGTCATTGTCAAGCAATAGATGAGAGGGTTTCTCAACCTTGACAACTTTAAGATGTGAGGACTTCAAATTTCAGAATTCCCCAGCCAGCAATTTTAAGAATTGAAGTCCATATATCTTAAAAGTTGCCAAAGTGGAGAAACACTGGATTAGAGTATTGTGCAAACAGCTGAGTTGGTATATATATGAATACATTTTAAAATACAATGAGGTTAATAATTGATAAGCAGTACTGGGAGGGGTCGGGATGTCATAAGCCAGTCAGCTTTAGGTATATACAATTTCTGCCACAAAGACGCTGAACAGGTTTTCCCTAAGAAGCAGCAAGAGGTGAAACACAGGCTACTTTAGAAGTATGGCTCAAACTCTCATAACTAAATATTCATAGGGTGGTGGGGAAAGGAGACAAGAACAAATTAACACAAAGCTGTTATGGTATCAAGGTTATATCTCATTGCCGAAATATTGATTAGACTTCACATTTAAAAAGCCAGGGACTTTTCTTTTTACTCTTTCCAATCTGCCAGAACTTGGACAAATCGCACTAAGCAGGTTGTGATTCTGCCCACCTGTCAGCATAATTACTCCTTGAATTTAATTCAACAGGACTAAACTTGATGTGGCAGAGGAAGATAGCAAAAGAAAGATTGAGTTTGAAAATCAGGCAGGATCTGGGGAGAAAAAGAAAAATTCCCAAAGCATCGCAACAGGAGAAATATATTACGGGTAGTATACATTTTAAGCTCTCTTCTCTGGTTATGTAATGCAGAGCCGAGTGTATTTTATTTATATCCTGCCTTTATGATTTTTATAAACAGCTCAAGGCGGTAAACATATCTTTCTCCTGTGAGGTGGGTTGGGCTGAGTTGAGAGAGAGTACCGGTATTTGTTTAAAATAGTTTGCAAAAATATATTTTCACTTAATACCTTTCTCTGTAATTTTCCACAATGTATAATAGCCAACTACATCTTAGCTTAAAATGTTCTTTGTGTATAACCCATGTTAAATTACAGCTTCTTATGTCAAGTAAGCCTAGAAATTGGTATAATTCAGTAAAGCATGATTAAGTGAACAGCTTTTAAATATTATCTGTCAAGTTTCCTGATCACAAAATCAATTACCATCACAAATAAATTTGATTTGATGTTACTTCTAAATACTTCTAAATATTTTTCCCCAAACCTTACATGTACCTTTTCCAAGTCTCCAGTAACGATAGGAAATTATGTTTCCCCCCCCACTTTAAATTACGGTCATGCACACCCCAGTGGGTTTTTAAATGTCTGTCTCTACCTCAACCTCCCACTTTCAAGAAAGCCTTGTCCCAGAGCCTTGCCTTGATGGAGAAGCGGAAGGACTCCGCCATCTGCATTCCTTGCATACCTCAAGTTGGTAGTAAGGGACTGTCAGCTGTGGAAATTCTTTTAAAGTGCATTGTGCCTTTAGCCCATAGGGTGTAACCTAGAGGAAGAAGACAGGAAGAATTACTCTTGCTCGAGTCATTCTATGTTTAAAACTGCTGTTAAGACTAAGCAAAGCTGCAGAAAGAGAAACTGGATTTGATTTTTCATCTATGTATAGTATAGCACGGTAGCTGTGATCACAGATAGAAGCACAAAAAAGTCAACCACTTTTTAGTGTAGGGAGTTTTGTGAGCCCAAGTCTATCAATTTATGTGTGGTGTGTTGTGAATGTAAAAAGTTAGAATAATTGAGTAGACTCTGATTAACTTGGGTTGGCATAATATCCAAGTAGAGCCAATGCCAGTTATTGTTAACAGATCTTAGCAGAGAACTATCAGAAATTTTCAGATAGGTTTCTAGTTCCTCGATATATTTTTCCCTACATTGAGTTTGCACTTGCATATATTACCTATATAGGTAATTTGAATAGAACAGTGTTTCTTAACCTCAGCACTGTTGTCTATGGACTTCAATTTGCAACCAACATAAAGTTCGGAGGTTGAGAAATACTGGGGTAGACAGAACAAGAAATAAAGATTACCAGTTCTGCATGACATTCAAATTTGGCTGCATCTCTTTTTTGAATCATTTAGGAAACATGTTTTCAAACTCTCATTGTCTCTCAACTGGAGACAAAAAGAGAAGAGGTAATGTAGTTAGAATAGCAACATGGAGACACTCTTTGCATCTGTGTTGGTAACTGGAAAAGAGTACTCTCAACATCATTACAGGGTTCAGACAAAATGAGAAGCCCGAGTAAAATAAAAATAAGCTATGTCTAAGCAAGTTGAGTGGGCCAATGTTATGTGGTTTGGTTAAGGTTTCGTCCTTTCCTAATGAGGTGCTCTTATTAAAGGTAACATGATATCATGGACAAACTTGCCAAGTCTTTGTAGTGGCTTACCATGTCATGTGAACACAGCCTAAAATTAACTAACTTTACCAGTTAGACCTCTGGGATTTATACTACAGGAATATTTGCTGAGCATCCAACTTCTAATCTAAAATATTGACAGACTGGAACAATGTCACTAGTGTTAGAAAAATGTATTGTGGTATCTTAAAAGACTAACAAGCTTCTTATCCTTAAAGCAACCTAATCCTCAAAGCTGCAAATCCTTAATATGTGACCCTTTGTGGATTTGCTGAGTGTGGATTATTATTAAATAATTCACCTTAAAAGAAACTTTGATTAAGTGTGATATATATGAAAATATGAATCAAGTCAGTATTTGAGGGATCCATAAATTTGGGCCTCTTTTAAAGAGAAGTGAGGTGTTTTGGGAGCCCCATGTGATTCCTGAATTTTAAGATACATTTATTTGAAAACATTTGTTCTATTTCTATTTGTTCTGTTTTATTCAAATTAAAATAAAACATTTTCCTAGAGAATTATCATATTTGCTATTATGCAGACCTTTCTGAATTTTATGTTGCCTATGAAAGAAAGCTGGTTCTATGCCTTGGTAATTCACATGCGGTTTCTTGTTCACCACATAATCTACTTCTCTTCAATATTTTAGCTTTTACTCCAGCCATTGCCCAGATCAAGGTCTAAAAAACCAAACAAATTATACAATACAGCGGAAAAAGGAAATCACAGTAGAAACACTTTGAAGCTTTTGATATACCAGGATTTGGGGGAAGGGGGGTATAATGAAAAGAAATACATTTGTATCCATTCCTACTATGTTTATTAGGAAGAAGTCTAATTTGTGGTTTAATTTCGTGTGTGAGGCAAATTTTATGTGAACACAATTAGTGAAAACTTTAATTTTACTTTCAATTAAACAATGGAAGAGGTAATGTTAAAAATCATAATTGATCAGTAGTAGAACAGATCTCAATTTATATGAATTTGAGGTTTATGGTATTTGCAATTACAGAGATCAATCCCAATACACAAGCAAATTAGGGAGGCAGAATTCTAGGGGGAAATAAGGTTGTGAGCACATTTAAAAATAGGGTTTGACAAACTTAGTAGAAGAAAAAAGACTTTCGTATTAAATCAGTGTTAGTATTTGTTACAAATGGAGATGGAATGCTGAAGATTAAGAAAGGGATTTCCCTCCCTCAATATGGTGTTTTACCCTCATTTCTATTGACCTATATAAATCCATAAAAGGAGGCTTAATCTTCAGGTGGGGGGGGGGTTTCCGTCTCCATGACCAAGAAGAGGAGCAAGCAGAGGTGATATATAAAAATGATTTTTCAGTCCGAACAGCAATACAGTCGGTCCTGCTAGCAAATGCAAAATACACACACATACACGAGGAAAGAACTTGTAGGCGGCCTTTGCTTAGGGCAGCAAATCCTACGGTACTAGAAGGGGAAGGAAGTTCGCAGGATGCCAAGTATGTAGTTCAAGACAGAATTGGAAAAACAGGAAAAACAGCCGGAAGACAGCAAATCCAGAACCAACTGGGGCCATTAAAAGCGCCAGCCCAGCGTCTCTCAACTTGGTGCCTCACGACTACAGAATTGACATTAATCGGAATACAGCGTTACCAACGTTGTCCTTCTGAAGGGTATCAAACTGGGGAAAGATAACGGCGTCATATGTTTTGGTTTAATTAGAAACACATCCTACGTTGGCTTGAGAATGGCGGGGCTGACTTTAGCATCAAGCTGCCTTTTAAGATTGATTCAGAATCTATTCTATAGGAAAGGTGAAATTCCGCGATCCTGCAGTGACGCACCACTGAACGCCCACGGGAGAAAAAAAGAAAGGGGGAGGAGGAAAGGGATGGGTCGACTCTCCTATGCACGCAAAGCTCGTGTAAAATCCACTAGGATCCATTCCCCGCCCCCTCCCCTATGGCGAAAACCTTGCAGGCGCATTAGGAGGGTGGTTCCTTCCTGCATCCTAAAAGGCCCCAGCAATAATAACCCGGCCTGTGTCACGTGCGACCCAAAGAGCAGGTAGGCGGCCTCGCATTCCTCTCTCCCTGCCTCCTCCCCTTTTCCTGCTCATTCCAAGGGCAGTGGGAAAACCCCTCCCGCTTTTCTCTCCTGCCTCGGCCAATAGGGAAGCGTCGTCGTTAACCCTGGAGAGGCGGGGTAGAGCGGAGCTGAGAGGAAGGGCAAAAAAAAAAAAAAAACCTCTGAGGAGAAAAGAGGAGGACGAGGCGGCGGCGGCGGCGGCGGCCGGGGCTTGTATTGCCCGTTCTTGATTCTGCGGCCGCTGTCATCGCCGCCCGTAAAGGGGAGGACGGGAAGGGAAGAGAAAAAAAAAAAAAACCACCACCAGAAAACGAGGACACCCTTCCGCGAGGGGGAAATAGGACAACGGAGCCTGGCAACCGTGCTGGAAGCCACCCTGTCTTAATTCCGGTCCCGAGAGCCAGAAGGAGCGGCAACGCAGCCAGGCCTGGTCCGCGGTCGCCCTGCGCCCCTTCCCCTTCGTCCCTCCGACCGGCGTCTTGATTAGCACTAGTGACAGCGCCGGAAATGATGCCGGTAAGCAGGATTGCGGGTGGCTGGGTGGGTAGAAAAGAGGGGTGCCGTTTATTGTGGGGGGAAGGAGGAATCATAGCGGGGATAATCTTTTCTCCGTCCCGGGTGTTTGCGACGAAAAGGCCAGCCAGAGGTAATCGCCGAAACAGGCTTGGTAACGATCTGAGATTTTCAGCCTGCACAGAACGTGATTCAATTGGAGGCGGTTGCAGCACCGCGCCGCACGTTTTGGTCCCCCCCCCCCCAAACATCTTTTCCCAACAGATGCAGGAAGGATTTTCCCTCCCTCTCTCTTTCCCTCCCTCCCTCCCACCCACCCACCCAACCAACCTTCTGGGCCATTAAGCAGCTGAATGTGACAGGGCCAGGCTGCTTTTCCCGAAGGAGGTGATAAGTTTAGATGTTGGGGTTATTTGAAGGACGGATCGGATTATATATTTATATGGTTCCTTTTTATATGTTTATATGGTTAGCTTCTCTCTCAACCCTCCCTAAGGAAAGATTGGCCAGATTTAAACCACCTCTGCCCATCCCCACTCCCAAATCATCAGTTGTTACTTCTTACAAGGTTCTTACACAACCTTACATTGCTATGTATGTTAGGTTCAGGGAAAGGTTGGTGTCTTTTTAAAAAAAATAACATTTAAATCATGGGAATGCTGTGCCCTTTCTGGTTTTTTTTTTTTGTAGATAATTCAGATGGGAAAAACGGGTATATGAGCTCTCTAGCCTTTCATCTGGCACAGTCAAGGGGTAATCTGAATATGCATCAAAGAAAAATACAGGCTGTGTGGTGAAAAGCTAGGATGAGACACCTTCATGGTGCAGTCCTATGTCTACTTTTGTATGAGTAAATCCCAATCCAGAAAGGTTTACTCATGACTGAGTATAGTTGGATTTCTATGTAACAGAAACAGGAAGCATTAAACGAGGCTGTATAGTTCATTCTGTACGTTTCTGTATTTATTTAAATAATTTGTTACCTCCTGGAAACATGTTTGCAAAATGTGTTGCTCATCTCAGCATAAAAGAATGTGACCTTGCCTTGGTTCTTTATCTTTTCCAACAGTGATAGGATTTTTTTTTTAATTTATTCTGTTTATCAGCAGTCTGGTTTCTCTTAGTTGGCTGTGCTTTATTTTGATATCTGTAAAGATATAATCCATTACTTATTTGCTTGGATTGGGAATTATTTTTCCTGAATTGCTCTTGATATGCAAAAGAAATAGCATGGTTCTCAGAAAGAAGTATACATAATTATACATTTCTTTTTATCTTCCAATAAATAAGGGAGAGGCAGGATTCCTTGTATTATTAACCATATCAAAAACTGCTTGAACATGAGAATATAAGTAAGAAATACATGTTGACTGTGCATAGTGAAGTTATAAAGTAATAGTTTCGATGAAATTTCTGTAGCATAAAGCATTTTAGTAAGAATGAGACAAACCTATTTGGTTAACTTCCCACTCATTCTGTGATGATGGTATTTTACAGTTGTGAAAAACAGGGATATTAGAATTAATGAATTTACGGAACAAGCAGATGATTATAGATCTCTGGAATGGAAAACATTTACAAGCATACATAATTGGGCAATAGCTTTATTAGCCTGAATCAAAATGTTGCAAAACATTTTGTACGGTTTCAAATTTTTGAGAAAGCATGAGTGATTTTTGTAGCATTTTGATTGGTCTTAGTTAAGGTATTACCTAACTTGTTTTTTTTCTCATCAATCGGCATGACTGTCTTTTTGTTTGGGTGTATGTAAACTTAATGACTGTCTTTGCAGTTCAAGATAACTTCCTGACTTGATTCAGTAGATTGTTCTTTAGATTGCATTCACTAAATAGGTATAAGGCATGTCACTGGATGTCGTTTTATGAAATATGCCATTTAGAAGTTTCTGCTTTCAAAGTATTAGCTTGCAAAATGATCATAACATTACTAGAAAGCAGATGTAAAATGAAACCTAATCATCTTTACAAGTGTTGTACCATTGAAGTGAACCTTCCATTTTCTAAATACTGTATGATTTCTATATAATTGTGTTTCTTAATCATTTTCTCTCAGATCTCCTTTCTGCTTTTAAAAATTATGGAGCACCCCAAAAGAGCTTTTGTTTCTATTGATATTTACTATATTAAAAATTAAAATAGATACATTCACTGATGCTATCATTTCTCACAATTGTTTGATGGGATTTTAATATTGTATTATTTTTCAACATAGGCTGGCAAATAGTTTTGATTTTGAGGACTCCTGAGAAGGTCTCCCAAGGCCACACTTTAAGAAACATTGTTCTATTGTATAAAGGTTTTAACATTTTTTATATTTTAATATTTTCCAATATTTCTACTCTTTTTAATATTTCTATATTTTATATCCACAAATTCATACATGAACTATAGCAATTTGATATTACATTACATTTACATTAATGAATGAATGCTTCAGATCTTTTAGGAAAAAATAGTAGCAAGGAAGAGAGTTTCCATAAACATGGAAGAGATGTCTCACCCATTCCTATAAGTGAAGTCCCCTCAATTATTGCTTTATTTACTTTTTTTTTAGTTTCAACCTGCACCATTGTTATTTAGTCCATACATTGACTTACCAAGAGTAATAAAGACACACATGCCTAAGGCATCATACATTATATACATTGTAGTACCCTAGTATACACTGATAATATATTGCTGTTCCTTTTTAAAAGTGTGATTGTGTAGGCTGTTAAGAAGACTTGGCTCTTGTCATAATCTCTGACTATTAATAAATCAAAGTCAAGGGTTTTGGAAAACAACACCATAGTGGCTATTAGATGATGAGCCAATAAAGGTTAATACCTTTTCTTACCTAGGGGAAGTTTTTCTGAGGCTGGATTTTGGCTCCATCATCAAAGGAGCTCACTTAGAACAAGACCAGGAATGAATCTACTCCCTAATTTTTTTAAAAAAATAAACATAGTTATTTAGATTGCTCACCCCTAATTATTAAATTATATTAGGCCAAGATCGCTTCAGTGCTCTTACATTGAGCTGAAGATTGGTGCTCAAATATCAATAATAAAACAAACATAGTGACTACATCTGAGAAGTATTTTGGGTTTGGATAAAAGACTTCAGCTGCAACAGATAGAGCTGAATTGGGAATTTATACAATTTGTTCTTTATCTAAATTCAGGGCATATAATTTTTGGTCCAAAGTTAATGCTGTGGAAACTAACAGACTCCCAAAACTGTGTGTGTTAGAATAGACAAAAACTCAATAAAAGTTGAGTTTGAATTGTACAACTGACGAATTATATTGGGAGTGTGATCTCCCTGTCTCCTATACAAACTGGAGAATAAGCTAAAAAGATTATTGCACAAAAAATATTTGATATTGAAGCACAAAAAATGCAGCCATCTTCAGTAAGGTTGGCATATAAATGTACTTTTCAAATTGCCAAATATCTAAACACAAAAAGCCTAAACATCTTAGGGCAGTGTTTACAAATGCGAGCTTTAAAAAGCTTGGATGACTGCTTAAATATGAAAGTCCTTTGCAAAGAAGTCACTTGCATTTGTGGAACTCCAGAGATAGAAGATACAATACATATTATTTCAATGTCAACTTTATAAGAAAGAGAGTGATTAGTATCTTGGACCACCTATTGGGATTCTTATATTAAAACAACATATTTCATATCTGGTCAGAATTTTAAAATCACATATAACATGGCTCTATAATTGAATAAAAGTCTAGTTGAGGTCTGCATATGTGGATCCGACCTGGGTAAATTATACTGGTAACATAGAAATATTGTTTACATTCTTTATTCTTATTTAATCTGTTTCTTTTATTCTATTTTTACATATGATTTTATCAATGTCTATGGCTTACATTTTAAATTATGTTAGTGAGAAGTTTGTCCATATAACATTTATTTTTGAGTAAATTTTTATTTATTCAGAAAATTAAGATAAAATACAAATTCCAAAAAATTACAAAAACAAAAGATTTACAAAACATTAAAAAAGTACATTAAAAGAACAAAGAACTAAATCATATATACATATATGGTTGCCTCTAGTTGAACACTGATAAATATGTTGCAACAATATTAGTTTCTTACCCTTGCGAAGCATACCCAAAATTTATAAACTTCAACATCTATTTGCAACCAATTTGACCTGTCATCTGTCTACTCTATATAAAAGCAAAGTAATTAACAGTTGAACCAACAGCAAAATTAAACTTAAAAGTCCTCTGTTAATGATCTATTATTGTATTTAACTCATAAAAAGTTACAACGGCTTCTTATCTATCATAAATCACCACAATCATTATCTCTGATCCTCCCAGGAGCAGATATTCTCATTTGATAGAATAGAATAGAATAGAATAGAATAGAATAGAATACCTTTATTGTCATTGCATTCCACAAATACAATGAAATTTGTAAGCTACTCTAGCACAGTGCCCCAAACACCACATCACAATCACACTACAAAGTATTTAAAAATTAAAATAATTATAATAATAATAGAACTAAATCACAAATGTACTGTTTGATTCAAGACAATTACTGCCTTGGAAAAGAAACTGTTTCTCAATCTATTCGTCCTCATTTTAAGACACCTATAACGCCTCCCTGATGGTAACAATTCAAAATATGAATGTCCAGGATGAAAACGGTCTGTGGAGATTTTTAGTGTTCTAGAGAGGAGTCTGGTCTTCGCAATCTCTTCCAGAGAAGAAAGAGAGCAACCAATGATTTTTTTTGTGCTGTGTTTATAACTCTCTGGTATATCTTCTTATCCACTGCAAAGCATCCAGCATACCACACTGTTACACAGTATGCCAAAATGCTCTCAATAGTAGACCGGTAAAAAGTAACCAGCAACTTCTCACCCAGACCACTCTTTTTCAGCAACCTCAGAAAGTGCAGGCGCTGTTGGGCCTTCTTTGCAGTGGCCATAGTGTGAACCAACCAAGTAAGGTTGTCGGAAATATGAGTTCCTAGAAATTTAAAACTATGAACTCTTTCCACACAGTCTCCATTAATATATAGTGGGAGATGCTCTGCTTTGCATCTTCTGAAGTCTATAATCAATTCTTTGGTCTTTTTGATGTTCAGGTTGAGGTTATGACTCTTGCACCACAAGACCAGTCTGAGAACCTCTGACCTATAGGCCGTTTCGTCGTCTTCTGAAATGAGTCCCACCAACATGGTGTCGTCTGCAAATTTTATTATAGAGTTAGTGGGACAAGAGGGAGTGCAGTCGTAGGTATAGAGTGAATACAAAAGGGGGCTCAGCACACAACCCTGTGGAGAGCCAGCGCTGAGAGCAAAAGTGGAGGAAAAATAGCTGCCAATCCTAACGGTTTGGAGTCTGTTAGTAAGAAAGTCCTTTATCCAACAGCAGATGTGAGAGGAGAGGCCCATTTCCAGTAACTTTTTAATCAGTATATCCGGAATGGTGGTATTAAAAGCCAAGCTGTAATCAATGAAAAGCATCCATACACAGCTCCCACTATGCTCCAGATAGTCCAGTGCAACATGGAGAGTCATGGCAATAGCATCCTCTGTGGATCTGTTATTCCAATAAGCAAACTGGTATGGGTCAAGGGTCGATGGGAGACAATCCTATATATATTTTAAGACCAGTCTCTCAAAACACCTTATGATTATGGGTGTGAGAGCTACTGCTACATACTTGATTCTTCATAAGAAAAGTTTTCCTTAAGATTTTGGTTGAGAATTTTCTCAACAATTGTATCTTATACTCCAGAATCATGAAGCTCTGTTGTCTATCCATCTACCCCCCCTCCCAAATAAACATTCAGTCCAAATTGTTTTCCAGTTAGGTATAGTAAGTCCATTCCCCAATCACCATCAATCGTCTTAAGAAAGTCCAGTTCATCACTCACTGATACTGTTAACTCCAAATCTGTAGAATCCAATCCTCTTTCAGCCTTTTTCAGTGCACTTGCAGTTTCCAAACCAAGTTCCTTTTAAATCTGTCAACAGCAGTTTAGATTCCAATCCATCCACTTGTGAGTCTAGGCAAGGGTCTTCAAACTTGGCAAGTTTAAGACTTGTGCACTTCAACTCCCAGAATCCCTGAGCTAATATGACTGGAGGAGGAATTCTGGGAGTTGAAGTCCACAAGTATTAAAGCTGTCAAGTTTGAAGACCTCTGATCTAGGGTTTGACTACAATTGCTTACGTTGGGACATCCTCTTTAGTTTGATTTGAACCATTATTTTCTCAATTTTTTTAACCAAAGTTTTCAATTTGCATTGGGAAAAGCATTTTTCCCAAAGGCCTCCCAAAAGGCTTTATCTTTAAGCTGGTGCATTGTTTGCATTTTTAATATAATCCTGTAATTGAATATTTACAACCAGACATAAACAGTTCCTTTCAAGAACAGGGGAGTTAGATATACTGTAACAAAGTAGCCACAGAAAAAGTTGAGATCTCACAATAAAGAAGGATGGGGGGGGGGAAAATCCATCAAAAAAGAGCTTTTTAAAAGTTAAGAAGATAAGAAATACCTTTAGTGAAAATCTAATGCTAATGTGACTCCAAACAGGTCACTTTCACTACCCAGAGAATAAAGGTTGACTTCCATACAGAAAAAATGAAAGTAATTCAAAATTGCAGAGTAAAACCATGAAAAAAACGTTGAAAAATTCATGTTATAATTCAACAAAGGGTTAGAACAGGGTTGCCAGGCGAGGCTCCATCCAAAATCCAAGTAAGAAACCCTTAGACTCCATTGTTATAGAGAAAAGGACTTTTACTGGAAATCAAGTGGTAGCATGAAAAGAATTCAAGATCTGAGGCATTCGGCGCAAAAATCACATATTCAAAGTTAATGGCAACGTTTCCACCCGCAATAGTTCAAACTGGCCATCTAATCTGAGATGTGTATAATGTCACGTGGGGCATCTTCAGGTGGTATTTCAGACATCTGGCTCGCCAGGGCGGTTGGTCTTGGCTCGCTTAGATAAGAAGTTACAGCAGCTCAATAAGCAAGTGAGAAAGTTTCCCCAAGTTTTACAATTCACTATCTCAAGCCTCCAGCACTCTCCCAACCGCCATAAAGCCCAATTAATTCCCCCCGTTTTTATGGCAGCCGGAAAGACAAGTAGAAGAAGGATTCTTGAAGGCTAACAAGGGCTGTCAAACTCAATTTCATTGAGGGCCACATCAGGGTTGTGTTTGACCTTGGGGGGCCAGGGTGGGTGTGGCCAGCTTGACGTCACTTGTATCAGGGGCATCTGTTGTGGCGCAAGTGCTCTGCCAGCAAAACGGGCTCCCAAGATCCATTCCTGCAACCCTCTGTTCAGCCCTTCTGAGTTCCATTTTCACTGGCAGAGCACCGTGGGCGAGTCCCTTGCTGTTTCCAGGATGGCCTCGCAGGCCAGATCTAAGCCCCAGGCCTTGAGTTTGACATCCCTGGGTTAAGTCACTTAACTTTTAAAAGAAAGATTGAGATAAAAAAAAATTCAAAAGCCTTGAAGCACTCAGCAGCAGTACTCTTTGGCCAAGCTGACTAGGAATTTTGGGAGGTAACTCTTGAAAAAGGATATTGTAGAGTGGAAAATGAAACATGACACCATGATTAAGTACTACACTAGTTCTATCAGGAAAGAATGTAGCATCTGCATTTTTTAAAAGCTTGGGGTGAAGATGAGTAAGGGGAGATATGTCAGGCATTTAAAATCATGCATGTATAATTTAATATGGGTAATATTTTTTCTCACATTGTTAGACATTGGGTTAATCTATTAAAATTAGAAGAAGAGATGATAAGTATAGGAAGCCCTCGTTTAATCATTACAACTTTAATCATGGAATTTCTATTGCTAAATGATATGGTTATAAAACGCGATGTCACATGACTGCACTACTTAGTGATGGCAGTTCCAGTAGACCCCAGTTAAGCAAAGACTGTGCGGATCATTAAGTGAGGGCCTCATGTGATCATGATTTCTGACTTTCTGCCTGCTTCCCCATTAACTTTGCTTGTGGAAAGCCAGTAGACAAACTGTGATCACATAATTGTGGGACATCATGAAAGTCAGAAATTTGGGCTAGTTGCTGGTGCCCAAATCTCAGTCACATGATTGCAAAGCTGAAACTTTGAGGACCAATTGTAAGTATCATTTGTGCAGAGACCCAAAGCAAATTTGAACAATCACTGCACAAGTGGTTGTTAAACTGACCAACTGTATTGCTTTGCACAATAATTAAGCTGTGGAATTTGCTGCCATTAAATGTTGGTTGAAGGAGAATAAGACAAATTCATGGAGAACAGAGCCACAATTGGTAGCATGTCTTGAATACCTGATGCCAGGGAGGAAACATTAAGTAAGGCTGTAGCTGCATTGGTGGTCATGTGACATAGATCCTTTTCAGTTTCTAAGATATAGTAGTATAGGCTGAAATTGTCAAATTAATAGCCATTTTAATAACTTTAGAGACAATCACGTTAATAGAACAAGACAGATATAACATATTGGCTTTCATATTCAATTATTATCATGTATTTCTTCTAAAATTAGTATTTGATGATTTCTAATTTTAGGTCATAAGAACTTTAGATAGAGAGACTCATTTATATTGCCAACATTACTTTTATTTCTGTGTAACCAAATGACCCTTACATGTCATTTGGTTAAATAATAGCTTCAAATAATTCAAAACATTGATGATAGGATATAATTCTAATAGCATCTTAACGCAATATAAGATTTGGAAAAGATGGCACTATCTAAGTTTTTCAAAGTAATGCCATATGTTTCCAAAACTTTATCTTGAATACAAAATAGAGGAATAAATTAAAATACATTTTGAAATTGTAAGGAGAAATGTTAAAATCTTAACTCTACAGTTGCAAGTAGTTCTTGAGGTATGACAGGTCATTTAATGACTGTTCAAAGTTATAATAGACCCTTCCAAAAGCTACACATGACTTTTTTTCAAACTCTGCAGAGCCCACCTAGTCATTTGCCCTTATGACTGACGGCAGAGATACTGCAGCGCGCCCATCTATCTATTTCTCCCCCCCCGTTCTCCTGCCAGGTCCTCAAAGGCACTAGGCCTGTTTTGCCCCTCCATTGGATTCCACACAGTTCTCCACAGCTCACGATCACTCACCTTGTGAAGATCTGCAGAGCTCCGGAGGTGGGGGAAGGGAGGGAGAGGAGGTCTCTCTTGCTGAACTAGGTGGGAGAACTCTACAAGCAGCATCTTTTTCGACCCAGCCACCCATGCAGCCTAGCAACAAAGCTAAGCAGCATGATCAGGGAAAGCCATGTGCTTTGCAAAGAACGTTTAATTCACCAGCAAAGCAATCTTTTCCCTTCTGCACAGAGAAATTTCTGTGTTTTGAAATCTGAGCTAGTTCTGGTCAGCCTTGTTGCGTGGAAGGGTAAAAAAGGCTGCCTTGCTGGTGAATTAAACGTTTCTTTGTAAACCATAGAATTTTCCCAAGCTAGCCAATCATGGTGCTTAGCAGGGTTCCAAGTAATACACCCATAACAAACATAACTCTGAGGCAGGTGAATTCCTCAAAGAACAGTTTTATTGGATATACCATGTTGGCATAGAGTGGTGAAAACTGACTCTGAATGTTTCCGCAGTTTTCACCTAATTAAAAGTAAAAGTTTTCCCCCTTCCTCAAACAATCAGTCACATGGTCCAGTCACAGTGTCGTCCAGTTGCCTGCCTCTCTCCAACCACCTGTGGGAATGTCCTTGGTTCCCAGGAGAAAATATTTTGTTTGGCTACAAGCCCCAGCTATCTCTATTCCCTCCCTATCCCACAGCTCTAGTGTGGCAACACTGAAGCCTCAGAATGGCCTCAGTCAGGTCAGCTTCAGGGTTGACAGCTAGCTCAGATTTCAAAATACAGAGGTTTCTCTGCATGGAAGGGAAAGAGCTGCTTTGTCCAGAGCTAGCTCAGATTTCAAAACTTTCTCATTTTCCCTTCCTTCCCCTCCTGAGCTCTGCAGGTCTTATACAGTAAGGGAGCAATTGTTACAGGCAAAGGAGGCCCAAGTGAGTATGGGGACTCCAAGGGATCGGAAGTAGAGCATGGGTATTTTAGGAGATGGGGGATACCTTGAGAGACCCAAGGCAGGTGAGCTTCTGCCTGCACTAGGCCCTCCAGGGTTACCTGTGAAGTACCCCATGCACACTTAATGACCTGCATGTTTGTTTAACAAATGTGTTGGGGAAAGCAGAGATGAGAGATCATTAATTGATGTGGCTTATTTAACATTTATCCTGACTTCAGACATTAATGGGCAGGCTGCAGTATAATGGTTAACCTTTTTTGGACAGCACTAAGCTTTTCAATACTTTTGCATTTGGAATACGTTTACTGCCCATCTGTATAAATGACTATTTTTAACATTATTTTTTTTCATAGTGACAATGTTGTTAAAGTAATTGTATTTTGGTACTATTAATAATTGATTATACACTAAGTATGATCACAAAGAAAAATTATTCTAAATGTGATAAAGTATTTAACATGCATATAAACATAATCATTAAATATTAAACATTAAAATTATTTCATTTTTCATTTTAATGTCAAATTTGGGATTGATGTCCTTCAACCACAATTCATTATCAGACTTTAAACTTAAAGCTTAAAGTAAAAATATCTTTTAATACTACAGGCAAGTGATTTTCTTTCTTTCATGAGAATATGATTGACTACACTAAAAACAATTCATCAAATTATAAAGTTTGAAAAGTTAATAGGAAGGTTAATTTTAAAAAAATCATTTGTAGTTTGATTAAAATCATTTTGTTCTGCCAGAGTCATTAGTATTCACTTTTATTGAATTCAAATTTGCATTTGTTGTGAATAATTCCAGTTTTTCCTTTATACACAACATGTATATTGTACATACTTACCTGAAAGGATTCATTATGTATACATCAATCTTCAAATTTATTAAGTCAGTGAATCATAATCTTGTCAGCTTTCAGAACATGTAAATAATCTCCAAATTTTTCTGTCAGCCCTTTTAAATTCATCTTTGAGAATAGTTCAGGAAATTAATAGAAATCTTCCTGCAAGATATGTTATTAGATCTAACTAATTTACTATTGCAATTAATAGTTACAGTACTTGCTTATCCTGAAGTTTCAGGTTAATTTAATTAAGGTTCTGAAAGGAATCCAGGAATCTGGATGAAATAGCAAATATATAAAAAACAAAAATAAGATGCAAAATAAACTTGGTCAAGTTAGAGAAGTATGTAATTGTATTAAAACGTTATTTTCTGTTTAATTCAATGACTACGTTAAATTCTCTCACTTAAATTCTAACTGAGACAGTGGTTAATACTACACATTTGATTAAGTGAATTCTTCTTGTAAATTTACCTAATTAGGTGAAACCCAATCCACAATATCTGCTTGTCACTAGGCTCTGTCTTGTTTCAGTAGCCTGGCTTATCTTCACACGTCATTATCTCTTGTATTCATTTACTCAGCATCTAGAAGATGCCCATTTAAGTAGATTCTCACTGCAGCCTGTGCACAGGAACTATTTTAGATTTTAGTTTTCACTGTATATTTTATTTTTTAAAAACCACCTTTTTTTCTCTGTTATTTACACATGAGGAACCCTTTAAGAATGATTCTTCAAAACCTCTTAAACTTACCAAAAGACAAAGATTGTCAACATGGCAGGAACAGCATAAATCAGAGAAATAGAAAAGTAAACAAAATAATGGAAAAAAAGGTGAGAATGAACGCTTTTTTCATTATCGTGATGGTCTCACAACAATTCTTATAGTTCATGGGGCAATTTGCAATTATGTACTACAGACATAGTAACATTTTCATGTTTAGAAATTTACTGTTTGTACATGAATTTGTTTTCACTTGCATGTTTAAATTTTGTACTTGAGGTTTTTTACATAATATTTTTAGAATATTGTTACAATCACATTGTCTTGTAGATACTAGCTTACAAATTAAAAATTATGTAACAAATATTGATAAGGACAGCAGAGATTTTTGAAAAGTAGCATTTTTCTACATTCCTCTCATATTTATAATATTCCATAATTAAAAGCATTCTGCTTGTAAGACAGGTTTTTGCTGTTGTTTCTTAGAAAATAGATTTTTTGGGCTTTAATATCTGTGTGTGAATATTTAGTAGAAAATTCATTTTTCTACTATTTAGGATCCTTTATTTATTGCATTTAAAGAGAATTATCTGGTGCCCTTGACACTTGTATATTATTTTAGGATTGCCTCCTGGTAAAGAATAAAGGTGCAAAACAATTGTTAGTATTTTTTAACTCTGACAAATATTTATCAGGTTGAAAAATAATGCACCATTTTGTAGTGAACAAGAGGCTATTGTATAGTCAGATAGTTTTAGAAGATTAGTTTCTGTAGTCTGACCTTGCACTTGTAATTTACAAAGTCATGCCTTAGGTTATTTTTACTAACAGTTAAATGGCTGTTTCATTTCCTGAATTTGTAGATGAAACAATAAATTTGAATTGTCTAGTGTACTCATTAAATCTTAAAATGTCTGTCTAAAATTTTTAATGCAGTCTCATGACACATTTCAAAGCCACTCTTCAGATCATTCATAAAAATACCCTTAAGGGCATTTTACATGATCGTTGCTTTGTGCAATTGTTCTTAATTTATTATTTGTACTTCATATTCTCTGTTGCCTGTATTTTGTAAGTTTAAGTCTATATATTGCAACTAGACACTTCTAGTTACTTCTTCCTTTCTTTTAGCAAAACTGCTGTTACTGCAGGAAAAAAAGATTGGAGTTAAATAGGTTGTATGCTTCAGCAGAATATAATTTTATTGAACTACATTTAATAGCAGACATAACTGATCACAAACAATTCTTATGACCAAAAAATTGCATTGTTTTATCATTTTTGTGGTGCAGTGATTAGAATGCAATACTGCAGGGTCAAGGTTGACTCAGCTTTCCATCCTTCCCAAATCAGATAAAATGAGGACCCAGATTGTTAGGAACCATATGCTGACTCTGTAAACCGCTTGGAGAGGGCTGTAAAGCACTGTGAAGCAGTATATAAATCTAAGTGCTATTGCTGTTTCCTTGGAAGAAGAAATTATATGAAGTTGCTTAGTATAATAGATAAACAAATTTGTTCAGGTTCATCTTCTTAAAAAAATAAAAATAAATGTTGGATGTGTTATCTTATGTTTTATCAGCTTAATTGTACATTTTTGTACATTCAAAAATGTACATTTTTGATAATAGGACATTGTAAACCCCCTTGGTCATCTGCAGATGCAATAAGAGCAAAGAAAAGTGCACTTCAGTGGTCTTACTGCCACAAGCTAAGTCCTAATAAAGACTCTTACTTAGGCTTGGTTGGCTTCATCCCTCCTCTTCTTCCAACAATTCTATAGTGTTTCTTGTGTTGTTTCATTTTCTGGAGCTCTGCCATAAACTGGGGTCCTATGGGATCCCTGATCACAAAGAGTCCATATAGGTGTGATCCTATCCCAAGGCCCTTGTGTCATTCCAGACTGCAAGTAAGACTGCAGCCAAATCATGCACCAGAGTCTCAGGAATAACCCCAAGTTTCCTTTGAAACCAATGTTCTTTTATTAGTGGTCATAATATTACTGGATGAGTGCTAAGGAGTGGATTTATTCCACTCATTCTATAGATCCAACCATATTTGTCTAAGGTCTCATTTCTTACAATTTAACAATATAAGCTATAAAAACTATATTACGGCTTCTTGATTAAATGGGATGCACTGCTTAAATTTGTACTTGATAGAAACTCAGATGTATTGTTTTTGCTGACTAGTATTTTGATTGCCAGTCTGTGAGCATAACATTCTTTTATTTCTTTCCAGTCTACTGTAATCAGATATAACATATCACCAGAACATGATTATTTGAGAACAGATGGGAGTTGTAATTTCTATTATTAACTCTGTTGATCTTTGGGCCTATCTTTATTCTGTTTCATTTTTCAGTGAATATTTGCTGAATTTTATAAAGGATCCTTGTTCTGTAGTTTAAAAACTCATTGTCTCAGGACAAGTGCACCAAATTATACAGATCAGATTAGATTGTATGATTGAAAAAGTTTGGATCTATATTGTATAGCGGTTTCCTGTTTTTCAGATGATATTGACTGTGTTCCTGAGCAATAATGAACAAATTTTGACTGAAGTGCCAATTACTCCTGAAACAACCTGTCGAGATGTAGTGGAATTTTGCAAAGAACCTGGTGAAGGTAGCTGCCATCTTTCTGAAGTGTGGCGTGGAAATGGTAAACAATACTTTGGTATTCCATATTTGTCTATGCTGCATTATGTCAAGCATTATCATTTATCAACAACAGTTTAAAAGAAACATTTCTTTGTGACTGCATATTATCCACACTTTAGGCTGAAATTATATATTTTTTCCAGACAAGTGGGGGGAATTCTTGGTCATATGAAAAATCAGCAGATCAATAAAATATGAAAGTGTTTCATTTCCAGTTATTTCTTTATAATAATGAATTAAAGCATAAATCAGTCAAAAATATATTCATATATGTATTAAATTTACTAAATAGAATTCACATATTTCAATCCATTTTGAAAAGGAGAGCTTCAAAATGTTTATTGCATAGTTAGCAGTATAAAAAGTCTGAAAAATAAATTAATTTACAGTAAATAACACAGAGCTTAAGAACAGTAAATACTGCAATGCTTAAGAAAAACAGATATCTTTTTAAAAGCCCCCTAAAGGAAACATTAGGTGGGTGCAATTATCTTCACTCAGAATAGCATTCCTTGGGTAGGGACAGTTTTGAAATATTTGTCATAGTGATGCCTGCCTGATCTGAGAAGCAAGTATGATTAGAAAAGATTAAACCATATATCCATGTGGGTTTTGTAGAATTTTAACAAATCTGGATCCAATTTGGAGGAACTTAGCTTCAGACTGAACTTTCAATTTAGCTCCAAAATTGGCAAATCATATAGTTAATAAACAGGATCTGACTATTTAGTTTGAGAAAAACTAAAACAACTATATTATGTATCTGTGAAGTTTCTAAAGCTCCTTAAATTTAGCACATTACATTAGCCTAGTTTTACTTAGCCTAGCTAAGTAGGATGCAGCAGCCAGGTAAAGGCATTTCTGCCACCTCTGTGTCCACAGAGATTGAGCTTTTTTTTATAATTCCAGAGTTTTACAGTTGTCAGGGGAGCAAGATGTGGCAAACAGAGGTAGAGGTATTTGATATATAGATAAATAAATAGATAATACAGCAGTGCAGAGTTATAATTTCCCTCAGTTGTTTCATATAAATCTTAGATTCCATAAAAGACAAATGGAACTCCATAGTATTCTGCTAGTTACTTCTTTCTCTTTAAATTTTCACGGCAAGAAGCATGCTACTCAATCTAGCAGAGTACCATTACTGTACCTGTGTAGAAAGCATGCTTGTAACGTGAACCTGAATAGAGTTAAATGTGCATATTTAGCCTTAAACCTATACCAACATTGAGGTGCTAATCCCTCATCATTATTTTCTAACATCCTGAGTTGTGAAAGAGTAAAATATTTATGGCATTCAGAAGGTCACTGAGTGATTGTGGGCCAGTTATTCCCTTTTACTCCAAACTATCACACAGGATGCTTATAATGGGCAAAAACTGGATGAGAAAGTGCTGTATACACTACCATGAGATCCTGAATGAAAAGGTGGGATATAAATCTAATATATAAGTAATATTTTAAAAATATAAACATGGTAACAACTCACATGAAGCTATAGTCTTGTGCAAACTACAATCCAGTTCAGCACTACTGTCATTATTTTTAGAGATTATATCATTTCACTTTGTGAACTTTTTCAAAAAAAAGTTACTCTGTAATTGGGAGAATTAGATTATCCATTGGAACCCTAGAATATTATAATTTTGATGGAGGGGAATGACAGGAAAATCATTCTTATTTTATATATCTCTCTCTTATTTTATGTACTTATTTTATATACTTGTTTACCATTATTTTAAGTAAATTGCCAGTGAATTGCTCTAATGAATGATTTCTGATTCTGTATTCAGAACGACACATACCCTTTGATCATATGATGTATGACCATCTACAAAAATGGGGACCTCGTAGAGAAGAAGTGAAATTTTTTCTCCGACATGAAGAATCCCCAACAGAAAGCAGTGAACCAGGTATTCTTTTATTCTATAATGTTTGTTACTGTATCATGGATATCTTTTTTTATGCCCCGACTTTTATCAGTTTCAATTAAACCTGCTAGCATAGTGATAAAGTAGTGTTGGTTTTAACTACTGTAACTCTAGGTAAAGGTGATCTGCAAGTATTTCTATAGATATTGATTTTTAAAGGTATGCTTCCTGTCCTTTTGTATGAGGAATGGGCAAACATTCCTATATATAGTGATGTGAGATACTGATGACAAATTACAATAAATGTTTGTTTTTACTTATTGCAGCTGAAGGTGGTGAAACCAGTTTCTGAACCTAAGGAGAAATTTATTTGTTAATTATATGTATTATATCTTTTCAGTTGTCTGACTTAAACAGAAATTAAATTATTTTCAACCTAAGATTACTTAAATTCATAGATTATATTTTCACACTGTATGATGAATGACTTAGTTTATGAAACATTATGAAACAAATTTCTAATATTAGTGTTATTTCTCTATTCATTCAATTTATATATTACTAGGACCCACATTAAACTTATAATAATATTCAATGGCAAAGATAAGAAAATTCAAAAGACTACAATATGTTTTCCTAGAACTGTAAAGTTTATTTTAATTCTTATAAGTGAATTCCTAGTTTTTAACTGTGGAATGTGTGTAAATGAAAACAATCCATCTTGTATTAACTACTGTGAAACAATATCAGGATTTACTAGTGCTTGAAAATAATGGTTAAAATATTTAGGTTTGCTTTGACATTTTCCTTTTCAAACAAATCTTTTAGGTTTGTAAAAATATCTCACTCTTTTTGGGACTGAACATTGTACATTTATGCATTCTGTATTTAGAATCTTATTTTTCCACCTGATACCTTTTCCCTATGGTATAATTATAGGTCTAAAACGCCACATATAATCCTGATTTAAATTTGTTTAGTCTACAGTCCTAAGGATGCTATCTAAAAGCTTTTTCATTTTGTTTTCAATTGCTGGCTTGTAAATTTTCAGTACTGTTAGTACTTTTAGGCCCTAGACAAGCTAATTTCTGTCTCAGTAACATGTTTTACTTAAAAGCATCTAGGACTTTCTATTTTTTTCTTAATTAGAAAAAGGAATTGAGAAGCAGAGCTTATTAAATATACAGATAAAAGCCTTTATTTTGCTTTAGGGGATAAGGGCAAATTTAGACATCAAAGGTAAGTAGGAATGAGTGGGTTCTTCTGGAAATTATACATAACACATACTACCTTTAAAAATCCAATACTAAGATTGAAGACTTCAGAATAATTGAAGAAATAAGTTTTAACACTTTTAAGTATGCTTTTATAAGAAAATAAATGATAATAAGACAGTACTTGAAAGGAAAAAGAACAAAAAGAATAATAAGATAAAATACACTGCTCAAAAAAATAAAGGGAACACTTAAACAACACAATGTAACTCCAAGTCAATCACACTTCTGTGAAATCAAACTGTCCACTTAGGTAGCAACACTGATTGACAATCAATTTCACATGCTGTTGTGCAAATGGAATAGACAACAAGTGGAAAGGATAGGCAGTTAGCAAGACATCCCCAATAAAGGAGTGGTTCTGCAGGTGGTGACCACAGACCACTTCTCAGTTCCTATGCTTTCTGGCTGGTGGCTTGGTCACTTTTGAATGCTGGAGGTGCTTTCACTCTAGTGGTAGCATGAGATGGAGTCTACAACCCACACAAGTGGCTCAGGTAGTGCAGCTCATCCAGGATGGTACATCAATGCGAGCTGTGGCAAGAAGGTTTGCTGTGTCTGTCAGTGTAGTGTCCAGAGCATGGAGGCACTACCAGGAGACAGGCCAGTACATCAGGAGACGTGGAGGAGGCCATAGGAGGGCAACAACCCAGCATCAGGACTGCTACCTCCACCTTTGTACAAGGAGGGACAGGAGGAGCACTGCCAGAGCCCTATAAACTGACCTCCAGTGGGCCACAAATGTGCATGTGGCTGCTCAAACAGTCAGAAACAGACTCCATGAGGGTGGTATGAGGCCCCGACGTCCACAGATGGGGGTTGTGCTTACAGCCCAACACTATGCAGGACGTTTGGCATTTGCCAGAGAACACCAATATTGGCAAATTCGCCACTGGTGCCCTGTGCTCTTCACAGATGAAAGCAGGCTCACACTGAGCACATGTGACAGACATGTCAGGGTCTGGAGACGCTCTGGAGAACGTTCTGTTGCCTGCAACATCCTCCAGCATGACCGGTTTGGCAGTGGGTCAGTAATGGTGTGGGGTAGCATTTCTTTAGGGGGCCGCACAGCCCTCCATGTTCTCGCCAGAGGTAGCCTGACTGCCATTAGGTACCGAGATGAGATCCTCAGACCCCTTGTGAGACCATATGCTGGTGCGGTTGGCCCTGGGTTCCTCCTAATGCATGACATCGCTAGACCTCATGTGGCTGGAGTGTGTCAGCAGTTCCTGCAAGACGAAGGCATTGATGCTATGGACTGGCCCGCCCGTTCACCAGACCTGAATCCAATTGAGCACATCTGGGACATCATGTCTCGCTCCATCCACCAATGCCACATTGCACCACAGACTGTCCAGGAGTTGGGGGATGCTTTAGTCCAGGTGTGGGAGGAGATCCCTCAGGAGACCATCTGCCACCTCATCAGGAGCATGCCCAGGCATTGTAGGGAGGTCATACAGGCACGTGGAGGCCACACACACTACTGAGCCTCATTTTGATTTGTTTTAAGGACATTACAGCAAAGTTGGATCAGCCTGTAGTGTTTTTTTTTCCACTTTAATTTTGAGTGTAACTCCAAATCCAGACCTCCATGGGTCGCTAAATTTGATTTCCATTGATAATTTTTGTGTGATTTTGTTGTCAGCACATTCAACTATGTAATGAACAAAGTATTTAATAAGAATATTTCATTCATTCAGATCTAGGATGTCTTATTTTTGTGTTCCCTTTATTTTTTTGAGCAGTGTAGTTATGAAACTAGGGTCCATTTCAAAATATTTAACTTACTTGAACATTAAAACTGTTAAGTCAACTGTTCAAACTGTTCAGCAAACATGAAATCCTCTAGGGCTGCACCTTTTGACACATAGCAGTAGTATGTTTCTCTATTCCATCAGTCTGAGGATTTAAATCAAGAATTAAAAAATCAGTAGTTCTAATAAGCAAACTAACAAATTAGTAAGTGCTTTTTGAGCTTTTGATTTGATATATCTCTTAATTTGAAAGAGATATGTATACTCTGTATAAAGGTAGAGCTTGTATATCAATTTAGAATGGAAATTCTTTTCTGCAACCCCACTTATTTGGACATCATACCAGAAATAAAGAAAAATAAGAACCAGTCTTGCATCTGTTACTACTAGAATTAAAAGCCACCTATAATTTCCCCCCTGAACCTTATTATTAATTTATTGTCATTGTTCTGCTCTCTAAATTTTGAGGGGTCCTTGATGTCCTCTGAGCCTGATTATGTTCTTGCAGATGTTTCATTACCCAAACTAGATATTATTGGAGTTAGTTATCTAGTCAGGACACAGATGATGTTACCTAGTTTGGATAATACAACATCTGCAAGGAAACAAAGAAGCTCAGAGGACCCCTCATTTCAACCCTAAACTACAAATAGTTTTCTTTAGCAGGCTTTTAAATTTTAATGCATGAGTATTTACTTACCTGTGGTAAGATGAGCAGTCAATAAGTTTAATAAATAGATAAATAAAACTTGTTTCCTTGAAATTTATGCTGTATTTCATCTTCTTTGCAATTATAGATGAGTTAAGAATAAAAGCTTTAAAAATAATTGCATATGATTGTTAATTGTTAAATAATTGTTAACATATTTCTTATTTCTATTCGTTCTTCTTTTCAACACTATCATTAAGTCAGCCACTCCCAGTATTATTACAGAACAAGAGCTGCAGCTTCTATCAGATTTGTGATTCATGTCCAAGAGAGGCCTACCCCCTGGCTCTTGTCATATCTCCCCATGCCATCATGGTTGCAATACCCTCCCCTACCATCTTCCCTCTTTTCCTGTTCTGCTTCCCTTTCTGATCGCAGCTCCCATCCGTAAGGCAGTGGAAGCCATCCACATCCAACCTAAATGATCAAAATAGACAGATTCTGCTCAGGTTCTGGCACTCACTGACCAGACACTCCATCTAGCCATCTTAACCTATGTCTTCCTTCCTTCCTTCCTTCCTTCCTTCCTTCCTTCCTACCTACCTACCTACCTACCTACCTACCTACCTACCTACCTACAACTCTTGTATCCTAAATCAAACTTTCCTGTGTTATTATTCCTTTACACTCTGTTCCTCAGTCTTACCCAAGCAACAGAGAAGCCACCCCCAAAAAGGACTGGAAGGCAGAATCCCCAGCCCTTTCCCATCTCCCATATGAAGGTAGCAAGACAAATAGGCATACAGGTGGTCTTCAACCAGCCCCAATTCCAGCTACCAAATCTTAATAAAGTCCATAAAAATTTTCTTAATTTGTGTGCCAGCAACTTCAGTCCCAGGTATTCCTGGACAGGCAAGGGAATCCACTGCTGCTTTACATGTGGCCTCTTGAGCAGTAGTTGCAAGACACATGGCTGCCCTCCCACAGTTCCACTGCCTTGCTCCTGCTGCCATAAACCACTTGGCCATGTGAATCATCTACTCCAGTGGCCACCAACCTTTTGGGTACCAGGGACCAGTTCCACGAAGAGAGGTTTTTCCATGGGCCAGAGGGGACATAGTTTTGCATGTGCCTGCATCCCACGGATGGGGCTTTGCTTGTTTGTGCGGCCCAGTTTCTGGCACTCCACGGACTGGTGCCGGTCCACAGACCAGGGGTTGGGGACCCCCGCTCTACTCCACTGGGTCTCTACCAAGCGGAACCCCTAGCCACGATCACATCCATTTCCTGTGCCAGTTGAGCCTGTGTTTATATTCTCCTGGGACAGAAGGCCCAAGATAGAGGACAGCTAAGGTGCTAGTTTATTTCTGGTCATTCTGCTGTACTGCTGCATCCTCTGGTGTCTGTTCCATAGTTAGAGCAGAGGCAACTGATCCACAGCCCTACTGAGTCCCACTTCAGGCTCACCAAGGAGCCTCCATAATGGAGGGGTCATCCACCCCCTGACCCAATCTCACTTGGTTGCCACCCAGGAAAATATGAACAGGGCTCCACTGGCTTCCCAACCCCTTGGTCCATTGCCACCATGCCAGCTCCCTTTTTGTAATTTAAAAAATTATCAGAATTTGCATTTGAACAAAATTAAAGTACGGTTGTTTAGATCAGCGGCTTGTTTTTATAATCTTAGGCATACTGTTACTCTTCATGGAAAAATAGCAATCACAGCAAGCAAGTTGATACATGGAAAAGATTGGGCAGTGATACTCCACAGTGGCTGGTAGAAACTCAGGCTTAATAGAGTTTTGACATTCTCTTCTGTGAATAAAATGGTATGGTGGTGGTTGGTATTGTTTACAAATAGGTAAGCAGATAGTCCTCCACTTACGACTGCAATTGAGTGCAAAATTTCTGTTGCTAAGCAAGACAGTTGTTAAATGAATTTTTCCCTATTTTAATATCTTTTTGCCACAGTTGTTAAGTGAATCACTGTAATTGTTAAGTTAATAACACAATTGTTAAGTGAATCTGGCTTCCCCATTGATCTTCCTTGTGAAAAGATCACAAAAGATAACCATATGACCCATGACACTGCAATCGTTATAAATATATGCCAGTTGCCAAGCATAGCAAATTTTAATCATATGACCATGGGGATGCTGCAACAGTTATAAGTGTGAAAAACATTCAAAAGTCACTTATCCCAGTGCGATTGTAACTTCAAACGATCACTAAATGAATGGTTGTAAAGTCAAGGACTACCTGTAATTGAAATTAGCAGCAGTAGTGGTGATAGTTTTTGTGGAAAGGGTATAGTGAACAAACATTTTACCTTTTTACCACCCTAATATAACTGTGGAAAACAATATAGTAATTAAAACTGAGATAATGTCAATTCCAGTGGTATTTTAGTTGTTATTGAATGGAGGTTCTACTGACATGTAGAAAAACAAACCTCCGTACAACTAAAAAATGGAAAACATTTTATTCTCCTCTTCATCTAAAATTTTGTTGGCCAAATCAACACACAAGCTTGGGCATTATATTGTCTAAATAACTATTAAACAGGAAACCTAAATGTTATAATTGTGTTTTTCCTAGGACGTCAGACTCAAAATCATAGAAATGGAATCTCTATACCTGTGGAGAAACGTACAGAAAATGGGGTATGTGGCAAATTGCATATTAACAGTATATATATTTTCAAATTGATTTGTATTTTTAAACCTGCAATTTTGGCATCCTCAAGTGGGTTTTCATAGTTAAGACAGAAATAAATAAAGTAACATAAAATAACAACCAACATTTTGTAAATAGTGCAATATCTTGTGTGATTTTGGTAATTTTACTTCTGCAATCTTTTACAGTCTAATATGAGAATACCAGAATCTTGCATGTCTTCATAAGAATTTTTTTAAAACAACATTAGGATTAATTAATCTATCTATGGAAGTTATGCCTACTTTCGCTTTCTCAGACAGTATATTTTAAAATTTCTAAAATACATTTTAAAGTAAAATATTTTACATAGCTTTCCCTAAGGCAAACAATTTTACATTTTACAAATTCGGCAAGGATTTCTTTTATAAAATTTATGACAGTTGACTACATACCTTTTTTCCCCTCCTGAATTTAACGTTTAAAAAAAACAGTTTTATATGGAATATTTATAAGAATTTAACCCACTGGTATTTCTATTATACACAAAAAGTTTTCAATATGTGTTATATATCCCAAAACTGTGTTACTTTGCAACAATTTACTGAAGTGTTTTTTTTGCGATGGTAGGTTTTTTTGAGAGATTCCTGGCGGGGGGCGTCGGGGTCAGGAGCGCCACTGCCCGGTGTGCGCAAAGCCCCCCCCGTGGGGCTAACGCCTGGTTAGTAGTAATGTAGACTATTAGAACAAATTTTAAATAGTATTTTTTAAATATTCAGTGACAGTGTTTACAATTACACAAAGTTTCAGTGCAGCTGTTGTGATTGTGTGGCATCTTCATGTATTGAATACTATCTTGGAATAAATACCACATTTCTGCCGTTATTGTTAGTACCTAGAATGAAATATTTGCAGTATTCTTATATATTATATAAAAGAGCTTTATATAATCATATTAGCACCCCATTTCCCACAACAGACAGTTTTTAAGCAAATGCATGAACTCAGTAATTTCCTGACCATTGAATAAATAGCTTTAGATTTATTTATTTTAACTTTAGGGAAATCTATAGCAATATGGGATTTAGGAAAAGGTTTGCCATTGCCTCCTTCCTGGGGCTAAGAGAAAGTGATTGGCTAAAGATCACCCAGTTGGCTTTATGTCTTAAAGTGAGTGTAGAACTTATGATCTTTCAGTTTCTAGCTCAGTGGTTTAACCACTGCACCAAATTCTTTTTATCAGCTATCCTGGTTCTGAATTCTAGTGTCGTTATATATGTAGACTCCAAATGATCTATCATAGTCATGTCTTTTCAGAAAATAGCATAAAATATTCATATGCTTCTGGATGTTACATTTGTTTGGTTTGTTTCTATTCTTATTCTTTAGAAAGCAGAATTTTTAGAAAATTTAAGATAGCTGTTTTATTTCAGTGATAAATGTTTACTTCAGCTATCCAACGCCAGTGGACTCTGGACAACATAGAAACATTTTAAAAACATTAAAAACCTTTAAAAACTTAAAACCACACAGGCGTACAAATCATAAAAGTTTCTATTCTGCTTTGTTTTTGTTTTGAAATTTAAATCCACAGTCAAGTGTAAAAATGGAAATAGCTTAAACTTCTCCATTGAATACAAAAAGGACAATGCATTGAGTAATTAGACTTGACAGCTGATGTGATCTTGTCGTGATTAGGCTTTTCACTGCTAGCAAAATCCGCTAGAATTTTTTTCATTCATTGATTTTTGAAGAATGCCCAGGGGCAGTTTTCCATATTGAAGAAGGATTTAAATAAGAGGAGAAGAAGGCTTTTGTTTTTGATCGAAGAAGGTACAAAGCCACCTGAGATTTATTAGATTCATACAAACCGAGGATGAAAGCTTATTTCTTATGAGATGGGAGTTATTGACCAACTTAGCTTGTGAATAGCATATTTGTAGTTCATTGGTTTTACTATTAATATTAATATCAATATTAATATTAATATCAAACAACCTAAGCTCCAGAGCTCACATAGGTAACAGCATTGCCAAAAAGGCATTAAGAGTTGTAAATCTAATTTTATGAACCTTCTCCTCCGGAAATATTGAATTGCTAACTAGGGCATATAAAACCTTTGCTAGACCAATACTTGAATACAGCTCCTCTGTCTGGAATCCACACTGTATATCAGACATTAACACAATCAAGCAAGTCCAGAAGTATTTCACGAGAAGAGTACTACACTCCTCTGCTCGCAACAAAATACCCTATATCACCAGGTTTGAAATTTTGGGCTTGGACAACCTTGAACTACGCCACCTATGGTTGGACTTAAGCGTAGTACACAAAATTATCTGCTACGATGTCCTACCAGTCAATGACTACTTCAGTTTCAACCACAACAATACAGGAGCACACAACAGATACAAACTCAATGTAAACCGCTCCAAACTTGATTGCAGAAAGTACAAATTCAGCAACACAGTGGTCAATGCTTGGAATGCACAACCTGACTCTGTTGTTACATCCTCTAACCCCCACTCCTTTAACCTTAAACTATCCACTATTGATCTCAACCCATTCCTAAGAGGTCTGTTAGGGATGTGCATAAGTGCACAATCGTGCCTACTGCCCCTGTTCTATTGTCCCCATTTATTTGTACCTATTTCCTGTATTCTTACGCATGTTTATACTTATACCTATTATCTTGTAAGTGATTGACAAATCAAATAAATAAATAAAAATAAAATACACATCTGATTTTTGTTTCAGTAAATCATACTTAGCTATGAAAATAAATGGTGAAATAGAAGAAATGGTACTACAAGAATTATCTATTTACATTTGGCAATTGTACAAATTTTTATGGAACACTGTCAACAATTTAATTTGAAAAAGAAACATTGTAATGAAAATGTGTGAGGCAAGTAAATGCTGTATGATGCCTGTAGCATTAAATTTAATCATGTGCTGTTTTGAATGTCTGTTTTTGAGGTTGTGTCACCTTCATAAACATTGCATTAACCACAATGTTGGAAAAACAAAAATAAAGTAAAGCCTATGGTATTTCAGAATTTTTTAATGAGCCTTAATCATAGCAGGTTAGAGCATATCACACTAGGCTGGCTTTGTTTCCTCTTTAAACAGAGAAATCCAGTTTCACAAGTCACAATTAAAGGAACAGTATTTATTTATAGTGCTTAATGAGACCTTTCTATTATTCATAATTGCTCTTGAGTGATGAATTATAGTAAACACAACATTCATATTTTGGCTTGCAGTTCTTTCCAGTTTTCAGTAAAAGGAGGATGGAAATCATTTCATCACTGAGCAGTCTTCAGTTTGTAGTATCTTTTGTACATTTCACAGTGAACCAATGTACAGTCAATAGATTTTCTTTTTTTCTATTTGCTTTAAAATTAGATTACATTTATTACAATTTTGGAACTGATTATCAGTTATTAAAGGGAAAAAGCACTACATATTTGAAATATTTGTCACAAAACCAATTCATGCTCCTCTTTAAATGGATCATTAAGAAGTACAGTCTGATAAGCAGACAAAACAACAAGAAAAATATTCAAGATTAACTTGTTTTGATTCTCTTTGGGTTTTGGGATTTCAAAGTTCTACTAAAATACCCTATCCAGTTGAATTTCTGTAGCTCTTGTGGTGTTTTGTCCTGGCCTATCTGGTAGAGCTGAAAGTATTATTCTGTGTTCAACCCTTGTTTCCAAGTCCAAGCACTTTCCAATGCTGTCTGAGGGTAGACTAAATCTGATAAGGGAGGTGGTGTAGAGGAGTACAAAGTTCTTCTTTAAGAAAGAATGTGAAGGTGGTTATGTAAATACCAAGTCAACCCTGAGAAAGAGATTGGGCTGCGGGGGGGAAAACCCTCAAGATTACCCCGCCCTGATTTTCTTGGTTACAAAAGTGGGCAGAGAAATTTGTGTCAGGTATTGAATATTATTATAAGCTGTGACATAGAGTTCTAATAGTTCTTGTGATCTGTTTCCTGTTCTACCCCACCTTGAAGGGCTGACAGTAGCAGACTGAATGAGGACATATAACTGAATGCACAAAAGACAATGCTTAACGTACAAAAAGATAATGTATTTTTTTCTAGCTGGACAGTTCTGACCTGCTTACTTTGAACGGCAGGTTGGGTTTATTCCTAGATTTAAATCCTTGATTCTTTGTATCCAGATTTCAGTATAGCTGGCAGTATATTTGCACAGTTAAAGATTTTAATCTATTCTCTTTTAGGGAAATTTCATCAGGTCTCGATTGCACAGCCAAAATACTGATTAGGGTCAGTTGTAAAAAGCATATGACTTCCTTGTTACAACTACTTCATTGTCTGCTTTTCTGTTTATGGGCACAGTTCAGCACTGGCTATGATAAATAATAACTTTATTTTATTTATTTATTTATTTGATTTGATTTGTCAATCACTTACAGGATAATAGATATAAGTATAAACATGAGTAAGAATACAGGAAATAGGTATATAATAACTTATATGAACTTACACCAGATTATTTGAAATACTATCTTTTCTCGTGTGAACCTTATGGAAGACACCTTTCTTTCTGCCTTCCTATAATCTGAGGAATACTTAGAAGGCTATTCCCAGAACATGGGGATTCCTGACAAAAGAAATCTGGTATCCTGCTGCTGGCAGCATTTTTGTTGTTGTTGTTGTTCAAATTGGGTTGGGTATGTTAAGTGATGCTGCTGAAATTGTATTTACTGTAATCTATACCTAGTGTTATTTATTAATGTTTAATTGATTTGTCTTTTAATTGCAATGTTGCCATTGCCCGCAATTTAAAGCAGCATTTTAGTAGAATGGTATATTAATTTTTATAATAAACAATGGCATAAGGAGAACTTTGGTGACATTTTTAATGTAATATTAATAGTATAATTAATCACATTTTAAATTATATTGCTAGGTGAAGTGTCCAGTGGATATAAATATAAGGCCTTGAAAAAATATGAGTTTTTAAAAAAACTTTAATGAAGTTTAGTTTAATGACTTAATTTTTAAAGCAACTGCATCTTTTTAAGCTTTCGTGGCGGCCTAAAATATCAGAGAAATGTTGTGCTCCTATGAGTGCAAAACATTTATTCTAAATCATTTTTAACTATACAAAGCCTCAATAAATATGATCATTAGATAGTCCTGTCTTCACTGTTTTGATTTTTGTATTCAAATAGTTTCCCTTTTTGTCTAGATTCAGTCAATCTATATTCACATGAACCTAATTATTGCCACTGTAAAATTTACATTTTCCTTCCCAAATGGATTCCAAATGCAATTAATTTAAAAAATGCAAGACAGAAATGTAGATGAAACCTGGGAATAATAGTATATTAGTTTCAATTGGATATCATGTAACAATAGCAAGGGTTATGCATCACACAAAACAGTTACAAAGTTTGAAACTATAGTAGCAACATAACATGTGAATTTAACCTATTAATTCGGTTTTCTAGTTCCCAGATTTGAGCATCAGTGATTATTTCAGTATTATTTATTTATTTTATCCCTCAGTAGCAACAGGGTCATACTGTTACAGATAACAGGTTATGGTTAGAGTAAGGCTGGTGGACTTCATCCCCTCTGTCCTTTTCTACTTTAGGAATTCCAGTATGGCATATCCTACTGGTCCCCTATGATCTTATCTTCCCAGCACCTTCTTTTCTTCTTCTTAGCCATTATTGGCTCTGATAAGCATATCCCAATTCTACCCCCATTTTTTCACTGTCTTCCTTCCCCCCTATCTCTATCCCTCTCTCATTCGTCCATCTTCTTTCCCACCGTCCCAACAACAACACACTACCCCTGCATGGATCAAGATTTCTTTTCATCGTATGAATAAATAAAAAACATGTCTGTTGTATTCTGGACATGGACTGAAACATCAAAATCATTTTGGCTTCAGTATTGACAAACAAAATCAACTGTTCCATAGATGGATTATTTTTCGTATCTATATAACAGATTTTAAACAGATATGAAAACACTATCTTCAAGATTCCAGTCTGCAATTTATTTGTGTTTCTTCATATACCGCTGCAGTGGCAAAATATATGAAAATTACAGGTTGATAAGCATAATCACATGCCAGGGAACTATATATTTATCACATTTCCGCTTCATTGTTTTTTAAGGCTGGTGCTTCTAGTACTGGTGTGCATAGAAGCTTATCTTTGGGAGTTGAAATGTACATCATCTGATAGAGATACTTTTAAATAAATGAAGAAAATAAATCATGCAAGGACTTCTATTGAATAAAAGATTATTTTAATCATGATGTATAATGTTCTTTCCAATTCTTTGTCACTGGATATGGTAGAACTGAAAATAAAGTCAGACTTCACTGGCTATGTTTCCAGTAGGTGATACTTGCTTTGCTCTAAAAGATTTCTCAGATGTAATAAGTTGAAGTATAAATATTATGTTTTTATACAAGTTTTTCATTTATAGATTATTGTGGTCAGAATTCTATTTGCATCAGTTCTATTTTAAGAGAAAGATTTCTCAGCTAATAGAAAGAAGCCAATAGTTAGAAAACGAAGCTCAGAATGATTTTTTGGAATGTATGTGGGAGTGGTTATCTATGTACCTGTGCCTTTTATGAACACTGGAAATGCATTATTATTATATTGTCAGTGAGTGCCATGAGGTTTTTGTGTCTTACATGTGATAGGCTCAGGTTTGTTTTGAAAAATAAATGATGTCATTCGGAGAACAACTATATAAGTAGTATGAGTACAGTATTTAGTTGTACAATATTTTGGGCTCTCAGACTTTAACAGGATTAGAAATGTTTACTGTTGTTTTCTTTGAGCTTTGTTTTCTAATAGAAAACTTCATTTGGATGAGAAAAATTTCAGATATTTTTCATCCATTTTATCTGAACTGTAACTGAATTTAAAAGAATTAGAATTAAAAGCTTGAATCCTTTTCAGGAAAACTGTATTACTTGAGAACAAATTTTATGAAGTTATTTAATTTTCAAAGACTTGGCTGCCTTACTTTGATGAGCCAAACATACTGGTTCTGATCTTCAGAATTTACAGCTCTGAAGCTGAGTGTCTTTCCTGTTCTTCTACAACCATCTTTTTCTCATGTGGAGAAAGAGGAAACAGCCAAGCATAATGCTACAGGTTTAAACCTTTGTTATTATTCCTGTTTTGTTCATATACTACTGCAGAATAGTCATTAATGGTAAAGATTTGTCTTAATCGGTAGAAAGTATATTTGTGTCTAGAAGGTAATCGTCATAATTTGCTGTTATGGATAGAAGGTAAAATGCTATATTTTGGAGATCCTTTAGTTATTTAGTCCTTCAGTATTATGAAATGTATGCACTTAACTGCAATATTTTGGGGGTAATGCTAAATTAAATTTTCTTTAATGCCTTTCTGATTTTTATATGAGAAGTTGGAGCCATATCCTAGTCACAAGTTAAACTTTTTCTTAAGACATCTGTGTGTGTGTGGGGGGTATTAACCTCTTTTTCCTAGCTAGTGTTTTTATTTTCCTCACCCTTCTTGTGTTTTTTGATTTAGTATAAATCAGACTCATGGATTTTAACATGCTGTATCAAATGTAATATTTAAGCCATTAGGATTATGATGCATTCTTCTGTTGACTTTGTTTCCATAATTGAACATTGTATTATTATGCACAATTATTTGATGGTAAAACAGTTCCAAAGATACTGTTCGATTGTAAAAAATAAAATAAGATAATGAAAAATATGTGCATTTATTAATCATGATACCATACTAATTATCAAATAATTTTGTTTGATAGGCAGACCAGGCTATCTTGAAATTCACAGTCTAAAAATGGTAGAAATTCAAAATATGTATTATGCTTTATGAAAGGAGAAAATATATTGTATATGAAATTGTAAAAATAGATATCTTTATTTAGTAAAAGTGTAATTTATTTCTTTTAAAAAGTATGTTTTCCAGTAATCAAAAGATGAAGCAATGTGTTTTTGTTTAGAATAATATTATCATTCTTGTTATTTTTCTGATTAATAATAGTGCAGTGTTATAAGGTACCGGACAGCCCATGAACCATTGCGTCATCCTTTCAGAAATATTTCATTACATTAACATGAAACAGAATGACCAAGCATGTGGGCAAAATAGCAGTGGGAGTGGGGGTAACTTCCCACTTCCTGCTGGCTTCCCTATTGACTTTGCTTGTGGGAAGCTTGTGGGAAGCTTGCAGGGAGCACTGGAAATCACAGTTGAATGACTGTAGCTACCCATGGTGATGCTGCAGCGGCTACAACTTTGCAAATACAAATGATGTGAAGATCCTTGAAATTTTAATGTGTATGGGTCTCAGATTTTGCATACATTTTAAGTAATCAGATTTGAGGTACCTCATTTCAAAAATGTTTGTGCTATGATGCACAGTTAGGCTAACTGAAAATTACAAACACACAAGAGAGCTTTAGTAGATTTTCGATAAACCAATTATTTCTGTACAGCATCTATGTATAATATATACACATGTGAAAAATTTAGATACTTATTAGTGAGTTTTTTATTTTGGGGTTTGTTTTCTTTAGGATTGTTCTAGGATTTTGTTAGTTATGTTACTGGTTTTTTTGTGTTTTTTATAACTCATTGTCTACTTTTTGCTAAACATTTTTTTAAAAATTAAGAAACTTTGATGTGTCAGGAATGTAAAAGATATATTTGGTTTCAGGAAGCTAAATTTTCAAACATATTTCATATATAATGTATACAGTATGTGTCATTTTGGAGCGCTGTTTTGTCTTGAGATTGAGTAATAAATTATTGTTTGCTTTTAATTTTTTCCACTTGTGAAACTGAAATTGTTTTATTCTATCTCCATTCAATGCTCTTCCTTTTTTACAATTGATCTTTTTCCTTTATAGGTTGGAAATCCACGTGTTGAACTCACGCTGTCAGAACTTCAGGATATGGCTGCCAGGCAGCAACAGCAAATTGAAAATCAGCAGCAAATGTTGGTTGCCAAGGTAAAACTTCCATCAGACTTTGAAAATATACTGTCCAGAAGATTTTTTAAATCTGACTATACAGAAAATGATGTAATAAAGAGTTGCTGCAATTGAGAATTGTTTTTCCTCCTTAAAATGCTGCTACAGCTGTACATATGCAACTGACCTTACATTATACTCTTGAAATAAAAGTGGATAGGATTCTTAGTGGTGATACTGCACGAATGCAGCAAAATTAATTGGTGATACTGCACGAATGCAGAAAAAATGGCTCAGATGTTTTATAAGGCAGCAGTTGAAACAACACCACATTTTATAGCTAGGTTTTTTGTTTTGTTTTATTTTGTTTCATCAATAGTTCTTTGGAGGTAGTATGGATTAAACTTCTCAGACTATAGATTTCATCTCTGAGAATAACACCTCTGGTTCTTTCTCTTTTTTCCTTTTGGCTCACCCAGTTTATTTGAGCTCAACCAAAAATTTAGTGTGGATGCTTTTAAATTAAGCATGGAATGCTCTGTGAATGTTAAGAATAGAGATAATTTGAGTTTCCAAAGGTTTTTTGTATGTGTGAATGTGTGTGTATGTGATACGTCATTATAGTTGTGCTTTTAAAGTTGTAGCAACATTTCGGCAGAATCTCATCTGCCATCATCAGTCTTCTGTATTGAGTTCGTCTGTGAGTCAGACTTTTACAGTTGTTTCAGTTTTAAATTTGGAGCTAGCCTACTGCTGTGCCAGAATGGTTTTTTCTTCATCCTGATTGGTTGGGAGTCTTGGTCTGTGTTTATTGGTCTTGGAGTTTGCTGTGTTCTGCTTGATTGGTGTTTCTAATATCTTCTGTCTGTTTTGTGGCTTTTTTTGTGTCTTGATTGGCTGGCAACATTGTGTTCCTGTATTGGAGGCTTTTAGTGCAGCTTGACTCCGAGTAAATGGACGGCTATCATTTGTTAGGAAGCTAGGTTTCATCTGGGTGAATATATATATATATATATATATATATATATATATATATATATATATATATACACACACACACACACACATACATACATACATACATACATACATACATACATACATACATACATATAGGTCTAGGTGTGTTCGGGTCTTTTCCCATGTAAGATTAAGAGTATCTTGCATTGGCACGAAGCCGAAAGCACCAACCTGAGGATGACGAGTGGGACCTCGCCGAAACGTTGCCAAGATACTCTTAATCTTACACAGGAAAAGACCCATATATATATATATATATATATATATATATATATATATATATATATATATATATATATATATATATATATATATGTGTTTTCTGAGGTTCTCGTATATGTGGATCTTTGGTTATCGGTTCCGCTAAGATTCAAAGTATCAGGCAACGCCGCAACGTTTCTTGCACTGGCACTAAGCAGAAAGCACCAGCCTGAAGATGGCGAGTGGGACCTCGCCAAACGTTGCTAGATACTTTGAATCTTACGTGTGTGTGTGTGTGTGTGTGTATATATATATATATATATATATATATATATATATATATATATATATATATATATATATATATATATACACATACATACATACATACATACATACATACATACATACATAGGTCTAGGTGTGTTTGGGTCCTTTCCCGTGTAAGATTAAGAGTATCTTGGCGATGTTTCGGTGAGGGTCCACTCACCATTCTCAGGCTGGTGCTTTCGGCTTCGTGCCAGTGCAAGCAGTGTGTGATTGGAGCTGTCTGCACTGCTTGCACTGGCACGGCCGAAAGCACCAGCCTGAGAATGGCGAGTGGAACCTCGCCAAACATCGCCAAGATACTCTTAATCTTACACGAGAAAAGACCCGAACACACCTAGACCTACATACTTGTACCCGTGAAAATCTATGAATAGATAGATAGATAGATAGATAGATATAGATATAGATATAGATATAGATATAGATATAGATATATAGATATATAGATATATAGATATATAGATATATAGATATATAGATATAGATATATAGTATTCAGCTTTGTTCGTTTTTCCACGTCATTGTAGTTGTGCTTTTAAAGTTGTAGCAATGTTTGGCAGAATCATCTGCCATCATCAGGCTTCTGATGATGAACACTATACAGAATCCTGATGATGGCAGATGAGATTCTGCCGAAACGTTGCTACAACTTTAAAAGCACAACTACAATGACGTGGGAAAATACCCGAACAAAGCTGAATACCATAGATATATAGATATATATAGATATATATTCCAAAGTATTTTAGCATCTGAAGTATTTTAGCATGTGTTACTAAAATACGTGCCATATTAGAGGGAAGAAATGAATTTTAGTTTTTGTTTTGTGTAATAACAAAGTGCTATGAGAAAAAAGGAAGCATTTCCTGCATTTGTTCAGTTCATAGGCTGTGATTCTAAAGAAGTGATATATATCTTGCTTTGGATCTCTTTATATGTTTGTAATCCTATGATAGTCACTGTTTCCTTTGGGAAGTTGTGCAATGGAGTGTTGGGACCAATTTTTCAGTGGAAGGAAGCATGTTTGAGTAGCAGGAAGTTCGCTTTACAGGAAACTTGCAACTATGCTGGAATGAATCGTTCACTTAAATTCTTAAAAGTGTATATGAGGTTTGATCTTCTTACAGGTTTGACAGGGAGTTAATATTTGTTTTTAGACTCAAAAGGAAAAAGATCGCCAGGCAAGAAAGCTGTTAACTAATTTAAAGATTAGCTGTCTCAGCATGCTTTTAATACTAACAGACTGACTGGTAATATTTTTCTAAAAATAAAACAGAATGATTACATGTTGTACTTGTTTTGATAGGAACAACGTTTGCGTTACCTCAAGCAACAAGAACGCCGTCAACAACAGTCTGTGTCTGAGAGTGAAAAGCTTCAGAAACTTAAAGAACGAGTAGAGACCCAAGAGACTAAGCTGAAAAAAATCCGTGCCATGAGGGGACAGGTGGACTACAGCAAAATTATGAATGGCAATTTGTGTATGAGTGATTTTTTTCCCATTTCTGTAATACTTGTTACTGGACTTTTTTGACCCCTTATTTGATTTAGAGATAGTCATGCAGTGAGATGTGTGTCAAACTGCTGTGGTAATTCAGATATGGAAAAGCAATCATCTGAACCATTTTGAACATGGAGTTAATTGGAAGCCATTTCTGCTATTACACTTTTATTTTTCACCCTCTCCACTTTTCATAACAAAGACAACTGCTGAATATAGCCAAGTTTACATTATTTTTCAGCATGTTGTAAGCACACATCTGATTAAGAATGAGATATAAGTGTTCATGTATAGTTAAAACTATTAAACTTGGTATGAATTATCTGAACAATGCAAGACATCCATATATTTCAATAAGCCAGGATTAAAAAATGTGACTTATTATGTGAGCCTAATGGTCTATTGGCGATATGGTCTATCTATTATGTGAACCATTATGTGGTCTAGTGTACATATAGTTCACCATCCTGCAGATCCAACATGTTCCCATCCCTTTTATCTTCCAGAGAGCATCCAAGACCTGGCTCTTCCCCCAGGCACTGAGATAGGGTGAGGTCATAGTGGGAGGGGGCATAGTTTGATTTTAATGTGGGTATCTGTGATGACCTGTAGTCTCTCAAAATAACCCAAAACATACATTAAAGTCCGGTAATGCCTTCAACTTAACTTCACTGTTGTATTAGGCACAGTTTAAAGTCATAAAAGTAAATAATGAGGCAAAAGGAAACCAAAACAAACCGCATTGACGAGAGTTCCGAAGCAAGCCAAGATAATTAATCATACAGTCCAGGAAGATAACAGGGAGAGTCCATGGGAAGAACGTCAACAAAGATAAACCTCTTTCAAAGAAAACACTAAACTTTGCTCCAGCAATTCTGACTAAGCAGTTACAAACTTATATACATAGCTCCCAGCTGCAAGCCACGAGGAGGATCATGGTAATCTCCTCCTGAGTAGACCTCGCTTTTCCCTGATCCTCTCTTCTCTGCATGCCCTAGGATGGATAGGGGATGGGCTTGGATCCTCTTCTGATTGCTCAGCCGGCCTCTGCCCTTCCCCAGCCTCCTCCACCACCTCTGGAGCCACACTCCCACTCCCTGTTGTCTGTTCTTCCTCTTCCTCAATCTCCACCAGGGGCATGACAGTATCTATACAAAAGTTTTACATAAATAAGTAAATATAATTCTGAGACATATATTTACATGCTATGCTTATTCAAAAAGGAAAGCACATGATTAATCATTATATTCAAATCAGAAGAGTTATTCAGTATTAATATTCTCAATTTTTACTGTTTTTGGAGAATCTCTTAATATTCTTTCTTTCAAACATACAGTATTTATAAATTCATACACTGATTTTCTTAAGTCCTTAAGTACAAATGCAGGCTTCTTTGTTTATGGAGTATGACACCTTTATATCTTTTAATTACATCCATTCAACTCTTATTTAAACTTCAATATATACCTTAAGGTTATGACCTTCAATATAATACATAATACATAACTTCCAATCGAAATCTGCTTGGTACATTCTTATAATACACACTATATTCTTTTTTAAAAAAAGATTGTAAATATATGTAATTATAAACCCTCATTCCATTCCAGTTCAGTTCTATCATTAATAATCATTAAAGTCTTAAACATCTTTTACACTTCTTTTCAATTAAATACCATACTTCCTTAAAAACACATATAATCTCCATAATTAATTTTCCCTTATTTCTCCTCACATGTTTTATAAATCATTAAATATACCTTTTGTTACATTTATTTATTGACAAGCATTCCACTGAACTACGATAGCTATTTTATCAGACATTTTAATCATACATTGTTTCATATTTTCTAAAATTATTTCTGTTTCTAATATAACCATACTATCTTACATACCTTTGCAGAATCCCTTTTTCCATTAAATTTTCACCCATTATCTCTAAATAGACCCTGTTTCTCTGTATTTTGCTTCTGTCCTTTATAACTTCTTTTCCTTTCTTTCTTCCCTCTCATCTTCTCCCTCCCCTTTTTACCCCCTTGTCTCTCTACTTCTAATTCTCTCTTCTGCATTTCCTTCTTCTGTTGCTTTCTGATTTTATACTTATTTTTCACTCTAATTTTTTTTGGAGTTGTTTTTCCCAATCTTAAACTTTCCATTCTCTTTCCCCCTTTCCTTCCCCCCCCCCAATCTAAGATTACTTGTCCATTAAAGATGGCTTCTTCTTTGTCACAATCTTCTTGTTCTGCAGGCATTTCTTGTTGTTACTCATAATTCCAAATCTCCATTTCTAAAAACTGAAATATCTTTGTACTTTTTAAGTTCCATTTTCAGTTCTTCTAAAAGTGGAGCCATTTTAAACAGTTTTAAACAACCACCCGATTGATTTTAGTCATTCAAAACAATAACCAGGAATCCAGAAATCATCAAGTAATCCAGATAGTCCCGAGTTATATCTTCTTATTTCTTTTTCGACTTTCTCTTCCTGGGGTTTTTGTTGCGATAATTCAGTTAGAATGTATCTTTTGGAAGTCTTGTTGAGATCTTGCTGGAAGTTCTTTTTTAATTCCAGGCAGTCTCCTCCCTTCCAGATCCTACCCTTTTATTCTTTTTATCTCCTTTCCTGTTTTCAAAAGCTTTTAATTATCCAGAAATCTTTATTATCCCTTTGATTTTTTATTTTCAGCATTAAATGCCTATTGATGTCAAAGTGGATTTTTTCCAATTTCTTGCTTAAGTCTCTTAGCAATCAGTATAAGAAAGGGAAGAAAAAAAAACAAATCTTTTCCCTTTTTCTCTCCTTCGCAGCTTCAAAATCTTCTTTGGGAACAATGTTGTTATTGTTTTTAAAGTTTCAATTCCAGGGTACCTTATTTGTTGCTTTTGCTGTTTGACCCGGTCAACCAAAACTTTCTCTTCTTATCTTCCTCCTGCACATTATTTTCCGGTCCAGTTCTTCTTTGTGGTGGCCATTTCTGACCACTGCTGCAACCGCCTTCGGGAAAGGAAGTAATGGCCAGCTGGGGAGGAGAGATGCAGCTCTCCTCAACCCTTCACGCAGTCTCCCCCTTCTTCACCATCTCTACGGGGTGGCTTAGCCCCGAAACCAGCTGGCTCGGGGCGCTCCAGCGGCGAGCACGGATCAAAGCCTCACAGAGACAAGGTTTCGGTCTGTCGCTGAAGAAGCTTAAACTGGAAGTCCCAGGCTTCTTTGTTTATGGAATTTATAGGCTGGTTGTGGCATAGTGAGCATCCTATGCTTTGAACATGGAGCTGGACTGTACAATTTAGGGTTTAAATTTTCATGATAGTATTCTCAGCTCCCCAGGTTTGTCCATTATTGCTTGTCACAGTTTCTACATTTCTCATTTTTATTTTGCTCACAGAGCATTAATGCAAACCAATAAAGGAATATATTTTAGTTCAGGATTGAAATGGGTCATCCTTGTGCTCTCTGGGCTTGGTTGTTTTCTTGCAGATGTTTCATTACCTATACTAAGTAATATCAGTGCTAGTCACTAGCACTGATGATGTTACCTAGTTTGGGTAATGAAACATCTGCAGTAAAACAACCAAGCTAAAAGAGCACTAAGGACACCTCATATAATGCAGAGTTTGCAAGGATACAATTCTAAAGTATTGCGTGTAATCTCTGATGCTCCTTGATACTTTTTTCATTTTTCATTTTAATTGTAGCTACTGAAATTGAACATATCAGTGCCATGTTCCAGGAAAAGCAACAAGAATTACAAGCTGCAGTGTTAAAAGTGGACCAGCTTACTCAACAATTAGAAGATCTAAGAAAAGGGAAATTGAATGGGTTCCAGTCTTATAATGGACAGATGACAGGACCTGCAGCTATAGAATTAAAAAAATTATATCAAGAGCTACAGGTAAATAATTAAGATATTTACTTATTTATTAGCAGAAGTGTAGCATTCCTTTGGACTTTTAAAAATCAGTTATTTCTCTACAACAAAATAAAACAAAAACAGAGAATCCATCAAAGCTGAACAGGACACATCAGCTATGTTGCACTAACAGTTCAGTTATTGATATTTATTGGGCAACTCCTACAGGTATTCTTTCAGTTATGAGAGCAATTGGAACCAAGATTTCCATCACTAAATAATTTCATCATAAAGTGTAATGGCAGCCCTGATTGCCATTGCATCCCCAGGGCCGTGTGGGTAATTAAGCAAGAACAGCATGTAGCTGCAACATGGGAAGAGGAAGAAGTTCCAGGCAAGGAGGCTGGTGCGTGAAAGCTACAGGTGGGCAGTTGAGTGGGCTCTGCAGAGTGCAAGTCATGAAATAAAATTCTGGGAATGATTTGCAGCTTCCCACCAGTTTCCTCATTGACTTTGCTTGTGGGAAACCAATTTGGAAGGTCACAAATTGAAATCATGTGACCACAGGATACTGCAACTGTTGAATTGCAAGCCAGCTGCCAAGCATCCAAATCACATGACCACAGAGACACTGCAGTGAATACAATTTTGAGAAACGGTCTTAAGATCCCCTCATTTGCACTGACATAACTTTGAATGGTTCCTGAATGAGCGGGCATAACCCAAGGACTACCTGCATCTCTGATAGTTTCTCCCATTCCACCAGATGCAATAGGATGGGCATATTCAGGTCCCCTCTATGAAATTGTTATCCTGTTGGAATGAGAAGATGTCCTTCTATGTCACAGTGCCTGCCCTATTGATTGGGCACTGCCTCTTCCTGTATGATGATTTGGATGATCACATTTGTCTTGGCTTTCCAAAAAAAGGCTGTTAAAACTAGGCTTTTTCTCCAAGTGTCAGGGCCAAGGTATTAGGGGAACGTATTAGTTATGTTAACTAATAAGTTACTTATTTTTCAGAGTCACATAAAGACCAACTATGGGTTTTGATCTAAAATCATAAGTGAGATTCAAAGATATATGTGAAAATGTACAGTGTATGCTTGCTAGAAATTGCTTTTCTGGAGAAACCACAGGTCTTCAAATTAAGGGAAAAGGAGACTGTAGTCTAAAATTACTTTAAATCCTGTTACAACATGCATTTCTGCTCCTCAGTATATTCAGGTCAGAAATAAGCAGAGAATGAGGAGGGAAATTACATGCCAGCACTTTTCTGCTCACCTCTGAAATGAGCTGAGCAGTAGGATACTAGGAGATCTAGAATGAACTTCTTGATATTAGCTCACACAATTTAGATAGTACTCTGACATTGTCTGACTAGTTTAAAACCTCATATGATCACATATAGATTATTTTTGGTCTTTGTGCAACAGACATATAGGTTTCTAGCTCTGCAAAAGTTGGTCTGCAGTGAGCTAGATCTGAAATTCTAATGGGATTAGATCAATTCCCTGCATTGATACACTTTAAGTGAATGAAAATTCCTTTACTTTTCTCTCAGCTCCTGAAAAAGGTTTAGGTTTGGGAAACTCAAACCATTGAGATTCAGAAATTTCTGAGATACGCACAAACTACTGTCATTTCACATGTTTTTAAATGAAACAAATTTCATAGCGTATATGTTTCAATCTTGTCTGCTGGATCTTAATTCTTTTCACATTAAGTATCTGTGAGTAAATTTGGATCAACTTTGATATTTTTTTAAAAAAAATAGATTCGCAACAGGCTTAATCAAGAACAGAATACTAAACTTCAGCAACAAAAAGAACTTTTGAACAAGCGTAACATGGAAGTGGCTATGATGGACAAACGAATCAATGAGCTACGCGAGCGCCTGTACAAGAAAAAAGTTGAGGCACGTCAAAAAGAAAACATCCCTGTAAGATAAACTATTAAAAGGGCCACATTTCAGTGAGTTCTGTAAAGCCAAATGAATTTACATTTTTATGCAGCTGTAGCATTCAAATATCTTACAGAAATACTCTTTAAGTTATTGAGAATGTATAACTTTTTAAAATATTTATTCACACCACAGATACGCATGTATGATTAAAAATGTGCTATGCTGGCAAAATCTGGGGTTTATTTTCAATATTGCATAAAAGAGTGAAATGTATGAAACACATGAAAACTTAGGGAGAATGCTCTGTAATCTGAACAATACTAATTCTCGCAGAGAACACTTTTATAGTTAGAACAGTAAAATAGAAATTGTATTTACTTTTTTATTAAACTTGCTTGCCACCTATCTTTCCAAAGGAGAAATTATCTCCTCCGTCTCTCTTGATTTTCCTATCAGCTATCTATTAATATTTTTAGCCACATCCTTCTCACTTAAAACCAGTAGCATGTGAGCGGGAAACTGCTGACAATCTATAACTTGCTGAACCACAATTTGCAGAATCTTCAGGGGTTGTGGCCAATCACGAGAGAAATCTGTCTGCTGTACTTTTGTAACATATGAAAGGCTACAGTTTCTTCAACCTTGCAACTGGAAGAAAATAGATTATATCTATATCTGAGATAATATCTGATCATTCTTTCTATATTGAAGTAGATATTGAATGATTTAAGGTTTCCAGCATTGAAGGCATTACTATTCTTAAGAAATACACATTATTGGGGGGGGGGGTGCCTGACATCATCATAAAATTATTTTTTTAAAATGTGCTATCTCTTAAAATATCCAGTAAGATTGAAATGAAGGAAATGGAGTAGATGGCACTCATTACTTTTGAGCTTTTATTTATTTTTTCAAATGCATATTAACACAACTTTTGGTTTGTTATTTTTAGTTAAATCGGATAAATGGAACTTCCTCACCACAGTCCTCACTGAATGCTTCAGGCAGAGTTGCAGCAGTTGGGCCATACATTCAGGTTCCTAGCTCCAACAACTACGCTGTACCACTTGACCCAGTAAAACCACAGTCCCTCACAATTAATACTAGCACAACTCATGGAAGGTCCAAATCTGGTAAGTAGCTCTTACTGATTCTACTTGTTCTGTACAGAGGGAGATGATAAAGGAGTATTTCTTTGAGATGGCCCCTCTTATCTCTTGAGATAAAATATTGATATAAAGCAAAATGGCCCCTCCAACTTTCTTTGATTTTAATAATCTTGGGATAAATATCTCTGTCTCATATTTCTGTTTGGTACCTCTATGGATTTTCTAGATGTGCAGTATTATACAATTCTGCTATGAAAATTAATTGCAAGAAGAATAGAATTAAAACATTATAACAAATATTTTTTCAAAAACAGAAAGATTGCTGTTCAGTCATGTATATGATAATTACATATATGCTTCTTTTTGAAAGTTAGCCTTTTTGCTCTAGTAAATTAAATCAAAAACAATTTGTGAAAAGATTATATACTAAGTATATAGAACAGAATATATTAAATATCACATTTTTCTTCCTGTAATTTCTGGGGTGGGGTTGGGTTTTTTGTTTTTACATATCATTTATCATTCATTTTTTAATTTTATCCATAATCTATTTTTTCTGTTATTTTTATTTGTGACCACATCTAGTTATTTCCTATAGTTACAAACTATAGGTATGGTGTACAAACTCCAAATCTACAGAAGATTTCTGATTTAAACATAATGAATAGTCTTCTGCTATCTCCCTCTCTTCAGTCTGGTGTATACAACGTTCACTCAACACATATATCTTTTCTTGCATTATGAATTTGTAGATTATTGACTAATTAAGAAATTCAAATTTTAATATGGGTATGTGAAGTCTTATACACAGATACATGTTCAACAGAAAAGAATGTTTAGAGATTTTGCATATCCACCTGTGTATTTTAGATAAATGTGCATATGACTTTTTGGGAGGAGGAAAGAAAAGAAAATGATTCAGACTTTTTAATGATTAGCAAATTGTAATACTCTTTTTATATATCTGGAAGAAACAGAATAGTTTGTAAACATTAACAGTGATGCCACTTTCAAAATACTGAGGATAATCTTGTTTCCAAAGAAACATGAATGCATGCATTGTGCATCTCCAAAAGTGCTTTTTCAAAAGACAACTGGACTGTTTTTCCTTGTGGAAGAAGAACAAAATGTTTCATTTATCATCCAAGGAACAAAATGTTTTGTTCTTCCTGAAGGAAAAAAAAAACAGTCTCGTTGCCTTTTGAAAAAGCACATTTGAGACAACCATGACCCGGATGGCTGAGAATCTCCACAGACATACATTGTTCATCCTACCTTTACTTATATTCTCTGCTGTGTTCAAACAAAACAAATGATGTAATTTTAGAAACATTTTAAACTAATCTTTTTGTAAACCCTAGAATACCTTTCTGACTAGAATAGTTTGTGGCTTTTAAAAAAAATAATTAAATCAGGAATAAAAGAAAGTTTATACTTTCATTCTTGAACTTAAGAATTTTAGAAACAGTTATGAATTCCCTTTGGAGGTTTCAGAAAGCAGGTCATCCACACCAAAGGACAAAGAAAAATAAAGTTTTCTTCAAGTACTGTAAAATTAGAGTTTTTTGGAAGCAGTGCAAAAGTGCTTTTTCACTGTCTTCTAGGATATTTTCTCAACTTCTTAATCTAGTTATAACCATTGGAATTTGTGATGATGTCCTCCATTCTAGTAATAAACAAGGTTTAATTTTTTGAGATTGGCCATCTGTTGCCATGTAACTGGGCACCAGTAGGGCATCAAACTGAAGAGATTTTGAAGTGCTTTGTCTTATGTTTATTTTATGTGACTATGTGCATATGTCTTGCTTGAAATGAAAATAAGGAAACAATTTTCACAGCTATTACTTTGATTTTTTTCATATAATTAAATTAAACCTGGAACTATACCAGTATACACCTTGTATTTGAGTATATTGGATATTATGTTCTATGGAGTGCAGAAATAACTGACTCACTTCATCCTTTTACCATTCAGTCATTTTTTTGCAGTTAGGTATTCTGCTCTTGTGTTTTGCTAACACAAACTCCACAAGCCAGAATTTGCCATGTCTCTATCCTGCATTTTAATATATATTCTGTTATTAAATTGAGTATGAAACTTTCCAAGACAGATTTAAAGCTGTAGATTTGATGTCACTTTTTAAAGATATGTGTTTAAAAATATTTTGGATGCTGCTTCAGCTATAATAAAAAAAAAACCCACAACATTTCCTCTTACTAGGCAAGCAGGCATGGAGTTAAGGTGATTGTTGTGGTAATGGTGGCAGGGTTGGTGGGTTGAATGGGTAGAGAAAGTTCATTTTCTGATTCTTTGTACTATCCTAGATGATGGTTATAGGTGGTCATGGACAGTATCAGACCTTGATGTCAGGCCTGAATGCAGCTCTACATGGTATCCGAGAAACAAAACTAATCAGTTTCGGAAATGTATGTTTTACAAACCATAATATATTTAAACCAACTATATTCTTCAATTATTTTTAACTCTCCAATCAAAAATCAAGTCATTTCATTCTCAACTGATTACTTTTCAGCATGTTAAATTTGAAGATAAATCTGTAAAATTGCTAATATTGATTTTATTAATAAAATTAGAAGAAGAAATTTAATTAAAATAAGATTATTCAGTAATAATTGATAATATATACATATTGGGTGATTGAGTATAAAATCACAAAATGTATTTAATCACACAGATTGAAAATCATGCATGTGTATGGGAGAGAAATATAGTTATAGTCAGATTATCAAAACTATAAGAAAATACATATTTTAATGGTATAGAATTTGTAGTTATATTCTAGTTGTATTATCATTTATTAACTAAAAAGTGTGGTTTATTCCAGCTTTAAATTAATAAGTTAAATTAAGACACAAAATTGTACATTCTAAATTTCATTTTCAGCAGAATCTTTTCCTGGAAGTCATATATAGTAACATGAAGTAAATTTGTCAGCAATTATGAATATGGGAGTTGCTTGTTTTTAGAATAAAATGTTTTTCCCAAACGTGCCCTTTAATCGCTCTGTGTGTGTGTGTGTGCGCGCGCGCGCTTACATATGAGTATAGAATCTACTGTTTCTTCTTTGCACAATCAGTGTTTTTCTTATTAATATAATAAGTTATTAAACTTGTATGTTGCTGATTTGGGCACTCACAACAATCAAAGAAATTATAGTAAAACTGAGATAAAAGATAAAGATAGAAGTTAAACATGGCAAGTGTGATAGACAGAGGGAATGAAGCAAGAGGCCTCCTTCTCCTTCCCCAAAGGTCTGAGGCAGAGGCCGGAACTTCATGGCTCTTCTAATAAACAGACGATGGGCTTCTGGGGTTCTAATAAATTGCATTGCTTAATTGAAGGAATCCAGGACACACCAATCCTACAGGGCAGATATTATGGGAGAGAGACAGTTCCTCAATTTACCAGATCCCATGACATGTAAAATCCTAAGACGGACAAAGGACCAATTCACAACTATAATTTTGTAATAATGAACCAGAAAAATTATACTAAATTAAGGGGTATTAAATGTTGATTTGGAGCAGATAGTCTACAACAATTTTCAGCAGAATCTTATATACTTGTTGAAATCCTCTCCTAAACATTTAAAGTGAAAAAGAAACGTCTTTTATATCTGGCTATACCATAACTTGCTATTACTGCATGAGTATTGTACTGCATGTAATTAATCACATTTTGGGGAAATTCTTCTTTCAAAAATCTTGCAATTACTATTTTGTTAGATTCATTTTAGATTCCATGAACAGAACTTTTTTTCTTTTTTTTCTCAGCACAAAATCATGATTGAAAAAATTAGAAAGACCTGCTTTTGGCCTATCAAATTAAAAATAGGTAGAAATTTAAGGCAGAAATTTAAGTTAACTTAATATGCTTAGACATTTTAATGCCATTAAATAATTCTGATTTAAGTGATTTCTAGCTGTAGAATTAATGTCATGGGTCTTATTTAAATTGTACTCTTTTAAGTGAGCAAAATTGTACAATTCATTGTGCAAAATCACTGATTATAAATGCACTATTTTACCCCTGACCATAGAAGAGAATTTCAACATCTATAGCATTGCTTTTTCTATCAGTTATTAATGTGCTAAAGAAACCAAATCTTCTGAATGTAGCTATTTTAAATAACAAGTAATTCTTTTGATATGAATATGTTTATAGCCTCTTGTAATTTGACCATAGTATGGAACAGAAGAATGCAAAAATAATGAACCTTTAGAATTAAAAGTACATCTGTTTTTTGGCTTCTCTGTTACCACTTTTTATTTCTTTAATGTAAATTTTTTGTCTAGACCTATTTGATTTATTCCCCAAACATATATTTAATGAAACATTTTCCTTTTTTTTCAAGCTAATGATGGAACATGGCCTGCACTTAAACAAACTGCTGTGGTAAAACCACCACAACTCTCAAATACAGACTGGAAGGAATCAAACATGGATGCAAGTTTAAAACAAGGAACGATATCCAGTCAGCCGTTGTCATCGTCAGGCTTAGGAAGCACTGATAAACTGGTGGGTTTTTTATTCCTTCCCTTCGTCCCTTTCTTCTTTACTTCCTCTTGCTTCACATAATATTAAAATTTTCATTGCTTTTACAATTTGGTACAGAATCCGTATACAACTCATTTGTTAAAATGTTATACTATGGTGCTCCTTGGCAAAATTGTATGCATCTCGTCATTAGATTTATATTTCAGTTATCTAGCTTTCAGTGTGGAATAGAGCAGCCTAACCAGCCTTTTAAAACTTTTTTCCTTAGAGTCTTGATGTGGGCAAAATACCACCAACTATTCCTGGTGTAAATAAACAGTTGCCTCAAAACTATGGGACCTATCCAAGCTCTATTCCTTCAGGACCAGGTTCCACTAATTCCTTGGAAAGACGAAAAGATGGCAGCCTGCCAAGGCCTAGTTCCACAGCAGCGAACCGGCAAAGACCTATTCCTTTACCTCCCACGAGCAGCATTCACCAACCAAGTTCTTCACAGCAGATACAGCAGAGAATATCTGTGCCTCCAAGTCCAACATACCAACCTTCTAATGCACCATTATTTCCAGGCGGTGATAACAGGCCTGATCTCCCTTTAACAGTGGCCATTAGGCCTTTCTTAGCTGAAAAGGGTTCCAGGCCCCAGTCTCCTAGAAAAGGGCCACAAACTGTGAATTCAAGTTCCATATATTCAGTCTATCTGCAGCAAGCAACTCCACCAAAGAACTATCAACAAGCTGTGTATAGTACGCTAAATAAGTCAGTTAAAGCAGGTAGAATAATTTTATGCTACATTTTCTGGCTGTGCTTTAGAAGTTGCAACCCTTTAAGAATTATGATCAGACTTGATTTGTTTAATAGTTTAATAATTGTGAACAGTGATTCTGAGATGTATATCAAAGAGATAAGGAACATACGTATGTATGTCTATGTATAGTGAGGTCCTTGGTGTTCTCTGAGCTTGATTGTTTTCTTGTAGGCATTTCATTTCCAAACTAGGTAACATTTTGAAATTTATTTGTTTGTTTCTATCTGGCCTTTATTATTTTTACAAATATTTCAAAGTGGAAAACATGTCCACAACAACAGCCATATGATGTGAGTGGGGCTGAGAGAGAGTGTAAATGGTCTAAAATCACTCAGCTTTCATGGCTGAGGTGGGATTAGAACCCAGTCTCCTGCTTTCGAGCCTGGTGCCTTAACCACTAGACCAGAGGTCTCCAAACTTGGCAAATTTAAGACTTGTGGACTTCAACTCCCAGAATTCCAGGAGTTGAAGTCCACAAGTCTTAAAGTTGCCAAGTTTGGGAATCCCTGCACTACACCATACTGGCTGTATTAGTGCTAGTAGGGAGTGGGGTTTGTTCTCATTTCAGAATATGTGAGATAAAAAGACATTTTAACGTTTAGTCCATATGAGATGAAAAGACATTTTAATCTCTATGTATATATGAGATAAAAAGCCTTGGTGACACTTAGTTTAGTCTAAAAAAAAAGAGTATAAAAAGGAAGATCTAGAAAATAATAGAAGTAGGATTAAAATGTAAATTGACCTGTTCAGCTTCAAGGAGAGAAAAGGGAGCTAAAATAAATCAAACATGGGAAATAATCAGACATGTTTGGCATTATAATTTCTTTCTCTTCAGGATACTTCAATTTTTGAAGAATGTAGAAGGGATTGGAAAATTATATATGTGTATTAGGAAATGTTACAAGTCAACCACTAGGATAAGTAATTTTGATTTTTTTTTTCCATTTAAAATTATATAATTCTAGTTTACTTTTAACTGTCCCTCCATTACCTTTTCTTTTCAGTCTATGGGAAACCTGTTGTACAGTCTGGCTCAACATCTCCTTCACCACTTCCCTTCCTTCAAGGATCTTTGCCTGCCAGTACATCACAGTCTCAAGCACCAAATGATATGAGTGAAAAAGAGCAAGAGCAAGAAAGCGCTCCATCCTCTGGGGATAACAGTAACGTAGAAAACATTCCTCGTCCTCTCAGTCCGACAAAGCTCACCCCTATTGTTCATTCACCCCTTCGTTACCAAAGCGATGCCGATCTTGAAGCTCTTCGCAGGAAACTTGCCAACGCTCCTAGGCCTTTGAAGAAGCGAAGTTCTATCACAGAGCCAGAAGGTCCCAGTGGACCAAATATTCAAAAACTCTTATACCAGCGCTTTAATACTTTGGCAGGAGGAATAGAAAGTGCCCCTTTTTATGAGTCAAGTAACTCACAAGAGTTCATCGGTACCTTGGCAGACGTGGATAATGGGAATATGAATACTAATGGCAATATTGAGGGTCCCGTGTCAGTATCTCCTACAGTTCCTCTTTCTGATGAGCCTTCATCAGATGCTAATGATAATGAACTACCCTCTCCTGCAACGGAGGAGTTGATCAGTGTAGAAACTACAAATCAAATTCCTGAGACAACTGAGGATGATAACAACAACAACCCCGCTATGGCTCTTCCTATAGAGCGGCCTCCTAGCCCAACACCCATGGGCAGTTCCTCAGATGATGATGAAGTGCAGGTGCCACCTGTTCTTCCTCCTGCACCTCCACTTCCTGTGGTAAGTTACAGCAAAACAGGAATAACGTATTTTTAAAACATATTTTTAGTGAATGTGTTTTTAATTGGTCAATGCCCATATCATTTTTATGGCAAACTTCTCCAGTGCTGACTTAACATGTGACTTGGGAGGCTGAAAGCATAATTCATCAGTCAAATAATGATAGCTTGCCAAAGCTTAACAATATTCCCGACAGGAAGTCTAGCAGTTTTCTGATGAGTTGTATCTGTCTTTAATGACTCATAAATTAGAGGCTATACTTTAAAGCTTTCAGTTGAGGATTTTTGTTCCACAATCCAGTTGTAGCCAACAAAAGTAGGTCGTACCAATAATTCAACACATCTTTAAGCAGTAGAGAGAGAAATAAAAAGCTGATTCTCTCTCCAGTGTTTGAAGTTTATTAAGATTCTAGAATAGCTCAAGTAGATTTTCAGTTGTATTGAGAGAATATGGCATATTGCAGATAACAGATAATCAGAGTTGGAAGGGACCTTGTAGTCATCTAGTCTAACCCCCCGCCGAAGCAGGAGACCATACTCCATTTCTGACAGATGGGAGTCTAATCTCTTCTTGAAGGTCTCAAGCGATGGCGCTCCCACAACTTCCGAGGGCAAGCTGTTCCATTGGTTGATTGTTCTCACTGTCAGAAAGTTTCTCCTTATTTCCAGCTTAAATCTCTCCTTGTTCAGTTTCCATCCATTATTTCTCGTCTGGCCTTCGGGTGCTTTAGAAAATAGCTTGACCCCTTCCTCTCTCTGGCAGCCCCTGAAATATTGGAAGAATGCTATCATGTCTCCCCTGGTCCTTCTCTTCACTAGACTAGCCAAGCCCAGTTCCTGTAACTGTTCTTTATATGTTTGTCTCCAGTCCCCTAATCATCCTGGTTGCTCTTTGTACTTTTTCTACAGTCTCAACATCTTTTTTATAGTGTGGTGACCAAAACTCTAGGTGTGGTCTTACTAAGGCTTTATAGAGTGGTATTAGTACCTCACTTGATTTTGATAGTATCCCTCTGTTAATGCAATTTAGGAATGCATTTGCTTTTTTGGCTGCTGCTGCACACTGCTGGCTCATATTTAGCTGGTTGTCCACTAAGATTTCAAGACCCCTCTCACAGTTGCATTTTATACATACTTAAGAGAAGGTGAAGATCAAGTTGGAATACATCTTTTATTTGTTCTCATTCGTGTTAATTTCTAACCTCTAACAGCAGATTAGAAATCTGCTGAATCTTCGTTAGCTTGTGGATAATGAGATAGAGATGAACGGTGTATAAATGTAATAACTAATGAAGAATGGGACCTGGATAGTGAGATGGGCAATATATAAATTTAATAAATACATTAAAAAAAAATTCATTTGGATAAATTGAATATTGTCACAGTGAAGTACTTTAAAGATATCCGCATTGTTGTTCAGACGAAAAGGACCAACCTGAAGAAACCAGACTCAGAGAGAACTGGTCATACCTTGCGGGTAAAGTTTAATCCCTTGGCCTTGCTGTTGGATGCCTCACTAGAGGGAGAATTTGATCTAGTGCAAAGGATCATATATGAGGTAAGCTGGGAAATAGGATCAAATTCATCAGCTTTGTTTAATAAATAAAAATATTTTCATGTAGCCATACTTTTTTTTTCCCTAGGTGGATGATCCCAGCAAACCAAATGATGAAGGAATTACCCCTCTGCACAATGCAGTTTGTGCTGGCCATCACCACATAGTTAAATTTTTATTGGATTTTGGGGTCAACGTTAATGCAGCAGACAGTGATGGATGGTAAGGTATTAATGTGATGTATTAATAACCCTTCTAACAATTGGAGAAGAAAAACTAGCAGCCAAATGCTAGTTGGTTTCATCTTAGCATATCTACATAAAATCAAATTAAGCCCCTCCCCCAAAATTAAGGCCCTTTTTAAACATGCGAAATGGGGGGAATGGCGGCGGGGGGGTTGCCGTTAGGAAGTACTTTGTTGCATGCCTGGATATGGTGCTGCCTGCGTTGGTGGGGCACTTCATATCGGGAGACTCAGTGCTCGCGCTTTGCTCGGATGAGCAAATTGGAACATTTCGGATGCCTCCGCCGCCTCCTCCTTGCCCATTGCAGGTGGCGGCGGCAAGTGGCAGCTTCGCTGAGGGAAAAGAAGACAGCGCAGCCGCCTTGCTTGCTTGCCTGCCCCAGCTGGAGCAGGAGCTGCGGCGGTGGCAGCAGGCGCGCACGCTCCTGCCAGCGAAGGGAGAGGCGAGAAAGAGAAGGGAGCGCAGCAGCGGCGGCTGTCACAGTATCGCCTCATAGCGGGGCAAGGCTGGCAAGCTGAGGTGGCCGCACCAGAGGCGTCGCTGCCGACCCCGTCATGAGGATAAAGGAGCGGGATAGAGATTCAGTCAGACGTCACCCTTGGCTAGAGAAAAGAGCCAGCCTCTCGGAGCACGCCGGCATCTCTCTCTCTCTCTCTCTGTGTGTGTGTGTGTGTGTGTGTGTGTGTGTATGAAGAGCTCACCTTGCTCGGAGCGCACACGAGTTTCGCAGTCGGAGAGGGAGGCGGCGGCAATGGCAGGATGCTGCAATTGGGCAAGGTCAGGACCTTGCATTGAAGCAGACCAGGGGGCACGCAGCCACCTCCCTCCAGCCCACCTTGAGGATTTGCCTTTTGTTGTTGGTATACTTGGCTAGGCGCTCCTGTCGCCGCCTTCCCTTTGCCTTCGAGCAAGCGAATTATTTTAACCTCCGCTCATCTCACCAGGGCCGTGCCAGGCCGTGCTGGCTGGGCAGAGCCAGGAAACACCCGCGGCTCGCTTTCCCGGCTCTGCCCAGCCAGCACGGCTCCGGCGCAGCCCTGGTGGGATGAGCGGAGGTTTTAAAATAATCGCTTGCCTTCGAAGGCTGAAGGGAAGGCGGCGACAGGAGCTCCTGGCTAAGGTCTCCTCAGGGCTCCGGTTGCAGGGAGGAGCCCTGACTGGCGGCGCACGTGGCTGCGCCAAGCGCTGCGGCGTTGCTCTAACGCCGCGGCAGCAAGGGAGAAGGAAAAGCAATGGTGTTGCCGCCCGCCCACCCGAGGATGCATGAGGGGGAATTCAGTCACCCCGAAAAGACGGCCCAGCCGTTTTTGAGAGGTCAAAAAAAAAATGAGGCCCGGCCTTATTATGTGAGAAACACAGTATTTATATCTTTTATTTGCCTTATACTGATTTTCCAATATCTGCTTTGTTTCAGGACTCCTTTGCATTGTGCTGCCAGTTGCAACAGTGTTCACCTCTGTAAGTTACTTGTTGAATCTGGAGCAGCAATTTTTGCTTCAACTATAAGTGATATAGAAACTGCAGCAGATAAATGTGAGGAGATGGAAGAAGGATATATTCAGTGTTCCCAGTTCCTATATGGTAGGTTTCATGTTTCCCTGTAGAATTTGAAGATTCATAGCTTAAATAATGTCTCTTCTCAACTCATTTCAAGATCTATAACAGGGGTCTTCAAACGTGACAGCTTTAAGACTTGTGGACTTCAACTCCCAGAATTCCTCCTCCAGTCATGTTAGCTCAGGAATTCTGGGAGTTGAAGTCCACAAGTCTTAAACTCACCAATTTTTATCTTGATCTATAATACTTAATTACAAAAATATTTTTTCAATATTTGCACAGACATAATTTTTTGAACAGTATTTTTCTTATCTGAATTTGTGTTAAATTGAGAGATGGAAAACCTAACTTGCCATCTGTCCCAATCTGGTGCCCTTCAGATGTTAAGATTGCAGTACAATCCTCATAATATCGCTCAGATGAAGAAAGCTTTCGTTTAGATTGGCCACTTTAACAGTTGATAGGCATAATAGTTCCTCCTTCTTTGCTCAGTACTTTGACAGCTTTTTAAGATTCCAGTATCTGCCACTTTAAACTATCAGCTTTACATAGTATAGCCAGTGGATAGCCAGGACTCAATTCTCTCAAAGAAAATGTGTATGCAAGTATGTCAGTATGGGAGAGTGTTTAAATTGTTTGGGGGCAATATGCTGACTCTGTAAACTGCTTAGAGAGGGCTGTAAAGCGGTATAAGTGCTATTGCTACTGGCCTTGGATGGAGCTGCATTACAGTCCTTCTAAAATTGCAAGTACTGTTCAAGTAGCAGGGGGCAGCTCTGGCCAGGGCTATTGCACAGGTCCATCTTGTGTGCTCATTGCACTCCTTCTGTCAGCGTTCCAGAAAAACCCAACTCCAATGACACCTACCTTCCTTGGCAGGCCCTTCCAATAGTTACTCATGCATGGATCACCTCACAAATTTATTGTTGTAATGTAATTATCATGGGGCTGTGCCTGAAGATCACCTGGAAATTACAGCTGGTTCAAAATATGGCATAGGGTGTAGATATCTGAAGGAATGCTTGTCTCCATTTCGGCACTATTAGGATATTTCAGCAGAGTAATTGTGTTCCAGGACCCCTTCATTAAACTTTCTCTTCTTGAGGGGCAAAGGAAGTAAGATAATTTTTAAAAATGGTTTTTGTTTATTTTTTCACTGCCCAAAGTCCACTGGAGTTTGTACACCACCCATAATCCATTGAAGTTGGGGGTTTATTAAAGTCAAATAAATGAATAAATAAATAATGCAGCTGATATTTTTACTGATGAAGCAATGAAGTAGGGATTGATTATAATTATGCAAAGTTCATAACCTTTACATCTTTATTCCTACTGGTCAGAAGAAAAGGGATTTTTATGTTTTATAATTATATAAATTATAATTAAATAAATTTTAATTTCATAATTGAAATTATACCATTTCCAGTTTTAAAATAGTTCATTTTTGTTAAAACATTTATTAACAGGTGTACAGGAGAAGTTAGGAGTCATGAACAAAGGCATAGTTTATGCACTGTGGGATTATGAAGCTCAGAACAATGATGAGTTATCATTTCATGAAGGAGATGCGCTTACAATTTTGCGGCGCAAAGATGACAGTGAGACAGACTGGTGGTGGGCTCGGCTCAATGACAAGGAAGGCTATGTGCCTAAAAATCTCTTGGGGGTAAGTATGATACATACTTTATCCTAAGTTGTGATATAGTTCCTAGGCTGGATATCTGATTGTTCATACCACAGCCATTAGAAATGGTGGTATTTATTTTGAAACAAGGAATAGCCACAATAGAAATAATAAAAAATGATTAATCTACAGCTTTATAATGTATTTTAATTCACCTTCTAATAGCTTGAAGTAGCTGTCATAAAGTCTACTATTCGAAAATAATTACATGTGCAAATTACCATAGTGTAAGAATAATCCATATGAAGGGCTAGACAATCCTGGTCAGTGGAAGGAAACGTTCAGTTCTTCATCATGGTGTCTGTGATACATACATACATACATACATATACAATACAGGTAATTTTTGAGTTATGAGAGTTCATTTAGCGACTGTTCGAAGTTGCGACATACCCCCGCCCCGTACATAGGACACCGTCCCAAGGTTACAAATGTCACCCTGATGTCTGATCACAGAGGTGATCACACCACTGTATTTTGGGCACTGGGCAAGTGTCCCCATTTATGGCCATTTGCAGTGCCTCATGGTCATGTGACTGCATTTTATTATGGATTTTGCCAAAACTCAAGAAATATAAATTGCAGTCACATGAACATGTGTTGCAAATGGCAATAAATGGGGCCATTTGCCTAGTGCCCAAAATGCAGCCATGTGACACCAACCGACCATTCATCAGATTCAAATTATAAGTATCCTGGAGAGGTCACTATGAAACCTGTTACAAATGAAGAACTGCCTGTACTAGACTTCTGTAAACATTGTCGATCTTTTTTTATCACACCTGATACAATAAGTCCTCTCACCCAAGAGTAACACATTGGAAGTATGTGTTGAAGACCATAGATTCTACTAAACCATTTTCCTTAAAACTCATTCCTTCTGTTAGTTCTAGATACAACTATATCAAAATTGGTGATTGATGGTTCCCAGGCTGCTTTGCAGGTTTTAGCTGCAGATAGCTTTTTTGTTTATAAGCCACTCAAAAGGCGGGGATTTTTTTGTCCCTGACAAAAGGCTTTGAAAAAGAGGTCAGCTGTCATACTATGGCAGGACAAAAAGAGGAGAAAAATAAGGCCCATGGTTTGCTCCAGAAATTTCTGTGGTGATCCTAGAAAAAGCAGTTAGCAAGAATTATGCATATATTTGCAGGTATATATGTGAGCAAGACTCATGCCAAAATTCATTAAAGCTCTCAAAGGTTTTGATCAGAGCTCTGCACAGGTACAGAGTCTGTGTGAATTCGCTGATGATCATTTGAATATCTAAGTTGCAAGTAGATGACTGATTATTTTCAGGAATTTGGGAAAATGATTAGAAGTAAAAACTGCTAATACTGATTGAACTTTAAATTCAGAAAATGACTATGAATAGAAGTTTCACATAGGAAAATAGGTATTCTATACCTTTTATGAAAATTGGTGCTTTGATATCAGGCAAACCTGACAAGAACATTCCTTAGATATTAGTAACATAGTGGCATTGGAAACATTCTAGATTAAAATTTCAATTGATAAATTTACGGTTGTCCTAGCTATCACTCTTTGCATTACCTTAAGCAAACCAGTATATAATACACTTTATATAGTAGCAAGTTACTTTATTTCTGTAAAAAAGCCAAGAAGTATTTTTCATCTCCTCACATCCATTTTTTTTTACAATGCTTCAAAATTTCTAGAAATGTTACAACTTTGTCCTTACATGTTCGTCATTCTTTTGCACTTTAAATTTACTTCCAATTTCATGTTATTGCAGTTATACCCAAGGATAAAACCAAGACAGCGAACACTTGCCTGAATCACTTGATTTGTCAATATTTTTTTCTGGGAATTGGAAGATGGAAAGTATACACTGGAGACATTTGCAATTACATTTCACCACAAATTAAAGCTATTCTTGTTTTAAATGGTGCTCTTGTTTAATATGATAGACAGCATTTGAGATTTTCGATCTGCAGTTTGTAAGTGAGGTCTGCTCCGTATTAATCTGCCAATCATTGAGAGAGGTACTCAAACAGTCTACAGTATTTTTTGCCAATTGAATTAAAAGTGCTAGATGTTAAAACCTTTGTAAAATGCAGATACGCTGTCTACACTGTCATAGTTCACTGTAGCTACCCTGTTATGTCAAGAACTTTACAATTAAAATATTCAATTGAATGTTAAGTTTAATGTGTAAATCCTTAAAGAGCTTGTAAGAGTTGACAGCCTGGAGTAATGAATAATCATATGATATATAAGGTGTTTCTGAACAGGACAGAGAAGCATTTATGCTGAATGGATTTTGCACACTTCTAAAAACTGCACTTGTTCCTTCACTTGATGTTTCTTCTTGATATTCTGCTTACAATACAAATTTATCTTCCCAATATTCTGTTATCATTCCTCAAACACATCCTGATTTCTATTTCCTAGACAATCCTGGCTTAAGGAACTTGTATGTCTTATGAAAGAAAAGTGCAATAGTTGGAAATGGTAAGAGGTAGGCTATAAAAGCTAGAAGATTCAATTTAAGGACTTTAAATTTTATTTGTGAAAGTAGGAAAGTGATTAAAAGGTTGGATAAAAAGATAAAAGTTGGTTCAATAGATTGGGGTTGAGAAAGGAGAGATAATTTACTTTTTGGACTGAAATAGTATCTGTGATTCTAGTGACCCTGCTTGCCAGGGTGAGATATGCAATAAACCCAGTATCTACTTTCAAGCAAAAAAGCACTTCACTGGAATACTAATTGTACATGGTTTTATATACAGAAGTCTATTTTGAACTTCCCATTATGTTGTAACCATGCTTATTTGTTTGCCAGTAAACTCTAGACCAATTGGCTTTATTCATTACACATTGTGCATAATTTACAACCATTCATGCAGTGCTGTGACTTGCTTTTATTATTGTTTAGCATCAATTGTATATATTGTGTGATGAGAAGTGAAAGAGTATTGTAAAAGAATATTTGCTAAATGAAATTAAAAGTTAAAAAGTCTGCAATACACTGCTAATCCAGTGTGCACAATAAACTACTACTAAGAATTGTTGACGTTTCAGGTGGTTGTTTAACATGTATGCTTTTTCTGAAAGTCATTTATGAAGTTTTCATATACACATCTTACATGCGTTATACTGTTATATATTTTCTGCATGCCCTTAAGAGTGATGTGTTAAATCAAGTCTTCAGACGGAATTCTTTAGAAACTTTCTGTATTTGTATTTATTTTTTACTTTTTTCCTGCTTAATTTGTACTTGATTTCATACCAAGTTCAAATTGACACCGATCTACATATTAGTTAAATGAATTCCCAATAGTGCTACATCAGACAAGATTACATAGTATTTGATAAGATTTTATTAGCCAAATCCCAAATTATCACAAAATGTCTATAAAATCTCAAAAACAATTTTGCTGACAGTTTCATTCAAAAAGGCCAGTTTATACAGCACTATTTGTAGTATTTTGTAAATCTTAATTTTACAACAAAAAAAGCTTTAATCTCATGATACAAACCCCTCACCAGAAGAAAGGGTGATTCTATATAAAGTAATACCTAAGACGGATTTGATAGATCATTTGGATATATGGGGGGAAACCTGAGATCTACATTTCTGAAGAACTTTTTCCAGGAACAATGAGGATTGGTTTTAAGTGAATTACATAATTTGTATTATAAAAGTTGTGCTATATATTTAGCAATAGTGCAGGTCACACTTCATTTTACATATTAAGTGCAGATAAGATTTAACAAAATAAAGTCATAGATGCAGAGCTCTATTTAAAGCATTAATAAACTGTATACATATTGCACACGAAATAAGTGAATACTTATAGGTCCAAATACTCACATTATAATTGGCCAGTGCTCACATGATGAACCACATTTAACGTAGGAAAGGAGGAAGGGAGAATCCCTATACCATGTGTAAATAGCAAGTAGTAAGAAGCTTATTTTTAGAGTTGAACTTTTCCCCTCAATTCCAAAAAACTACCTATTGTTCCCGAGATTCATAAAGTAGTTTTGCTGCCTGTAAGATGACAAAAAAGAACAAAAAATGAAGAAGTGAATTGTCATTGTCAGAAGCTATTTTGCACATGCAATTCAGCAGTGGGGCTGAATTATTTCTGAATGCATTCAAATTGTTATAATAGAAGAAAAATGCAAAGCAAGATGTGCTAAATGTTAGGATTCTGATTCATCAAATGGTACATGGAAAATTTTCTAGAATTTCAAAAGATAAGTATGATTATATGAAAATCTGTACACAAACACTTATGCTGGTAGTCCTCAACTTGCTAACATAATTGGAGCCATATATTTCAGTCTTAGTCACAGCAATTGCAGGTTGGGACTAGACCCACCTTTTTACATTTTTTGCAAGTCGTTAAGCTAAACAGCAGCGGTTGACGGGCAAAAAAGTTTGCAAATCATGGTCAGATGATCGCAAGTCACTGCAGCTAGCCACAAAGTTGCCAAATTCCCCAAATATGGTCACGTAACTGTGGGAGAGGGGTATTGCAACATTTTACAGCAGCTAGAAATGCCTAATTACTATGGGATTAGGTTAACAATGGCAACAGGGTAGCAAACGTTGCCTCCTAAACGATGCATCACTTAATGGAAATTCTGGTTTCTGTTGCCATCATAAATCAAAGACTACCTCAGCTTAGTATATGACTAATAGCCTGTGGTAGGTAAACACCACTCTCTTTAAAAGAGACGTGGTTTTGATTACAATGGCATACCTGCCATCTTGCCAATTTTGACTCTGAACTTCAGTGGATTCTCCCGGTAGAAGAGACTTGCTAAACACCGTGTTTCTTGCCAATTTCCTATTGGCATCTTGGAAGTTGATAACTGAACCAGGGCTTTAGGTTTATCTAAAAGTACTCCTATATGATTTTAAGGCATAATTTAATTAACAATTGCTTTAGTTACCTTATGCATTGCTGCCAGCCAGGTAGCTGATAGCTTTTTATTGGAACTGAAATCTTCACCGGCAGTAAATTTAATCTGTTTGAATTCATCTGATCCTGGTACTTTGTATTGAAGCAGCATACCTGTAGCACGAGTATTGCCTCCTAAGGGGAAAAAATAAGGTAAAAATACTTCATTATAAATACAAAGGGCTGTACCAAACTATGGCTGCTTTTCTTGACAGAATGGATTATATGAGCTGCAGTGGTTAGAATGCAGTACTGCAGGTTACTTCTGCATGCTGGCTGGCTGCCTGCAATTTGGCAGTTCAAATCTCATGAGGCTCAAGGTTGACTCAGCCTTCCATCCTTCCGAGGTGGGTAAAATGAGGACCCAGACTGTTGGGGGCAATATGCTGACTCTGTAAACCACTTAGAGAGACTGTAAAGCACTGTAAAGTGGTATATAAGTGCTATTGCTATCACCAGAAAAATTACGCATCCCAAAATGCAATCCAAACTTTGAGTAAATTTCTGAACCAGACCTAGAAAAGGGAGAACAAGAGGAAGTCCCCATTGTGCAAGTGGAAGTTTATTCAATGGCATTAGATGTAATCCACAGATTTACATTGCAAAGCAAATACGGCTTTATCCTTACAATGGTGGCTGGTTAACCCATCATCTCTTTCTAACCCCAATCACTGATAAATCCTGAAAAGAATATTGAGTAATGTATTAAACTCTCGGTTATATAGTCACACCAAGAAATAATGATATAGAGAAAGCCACATGCAAAACAACTATGGCCGAGCAAGTATTCAGACTGGATAGCTTTGAGGTTACAAGAACTAGTGTTATAATGAATATAAGGCCTCATATTCAAAAGTACATATGGAGAATGTACATTATACAAGACATTATTTAGACGATATATGCTCAAATAGACAAACCTTAAATAGCTTGCAACAATGGAAAAAACATGGAGCAGCGTAGAATAATTCAATCCATTAAACAATACAGAAGTTATTCTAAACATCTTTCAGTATGAGGATTCTGCGAAATACAGATTTATTTACAATATTAGTGATTTATGATTACATCCCAAATTCAATACTGCAACAACAACAAATACCTGTACCCATCTCCTTCATTACAAGTTGACATGTATTTTGAATAATTTTTTTCCTGTGAGATTGATGGTTAAGAGTTGACTTGAAAACACCAACTAAAACCACTATAATCTACAACAACTGTTTATGACATTAGAAGTATCAAAGAAATCCTATCACAAAGGCAAAGTCCCTAATTATTCCTTTTTAATAGAAAAAAATTCAAATATACACAGTTCTAAATCCTTGTATTTGTACTGCTGTACAAATGCAGAAACTGCTGATTTGAGAATAACAAAGCACACACAGAGGATGGCTTCTTGAATTCTTTCCAACAGTTTAAAACAGTTGTATTTCAGATCACATGATTGAAAATGTCATATCAACAATCTGCCCAACTGCCTCTCTTAGGGAAGCATTTTTTTTTTCTCTGAAACCCCTGCCTGATACTGTTGAATTCGATCTTTCTTTTTGCAATTCTTCCTATAGATATCAAATTTAGTCCCATTCTGTTATCCTGTTCTCAAGTCTATCTACATAATTTATCCCCGAGATTCTATTGTGTTGGAAAGAATACAAGTTGACTTACAACTGGTCGCTTAGCAATTGTTTGAAGCTACAATGGACCTACTGGGAAGCTACTTATGACCCAGATTCAAAGTTACGATGGTCGCTTCCCCTGTGGTCATATGATGGTACTTCAGGTGCTTGGTAACTGAGACACATTTATGGCTGTTTGCAGCATCCCACAATCAGGCAACACTCTTACACGATGGCTTTGCCAAAAATTAGTATTTACTTCAATTTTCAGCAAAACAGTGCTCATAGGAAACCACTGATTTGCTTAACCTGTTTTACAACTGTCACAACTTCGGACCATAATGGGCAGGCTCCATTACAGTTGTTAAATGAAAGACTACCCATGAAAATAAAAGGGTAGTGTGAAAGAACTGATGTTGTTAGTCTTTCATGAGATGTAAGACTGGAATTTTTTTCTGCATTATTTTTCTGTAGACACATTTATCATTTCTAGATTAGCATTTTATGAAGCTGACTTAACTAATGGAAACAGTATTAAAAATAATTTTGGGGTTATAATGTCTCAGAATATATTTGAGAAATACGTAACATGCATAGCTCTTAATTTGTGTTAATGTGAGAATATTAAAGTAAGTCTATTCAATTTATTCTTTTATATACAACGATAAATGCATTTGACTGAACAGTAATATAATTAAATTTTGAATGTGAGCCATAGTTAAGTTAGCTTTCTGGGATACCTAAGCTGTGATTTAATAGTTTAAACAGCATAGAGAGATTCAACAATAGGTAAAACTAATACGGAATTCTTTTCACTTTCGTTTGATTAAAAAAAGTCAACATGTTAAAATAATCCTAAGTAGACAAAAATATTTTTTTAAATGGCTATCTCTGAACACTGATCTAGCAACAAGGCTAGAAGTATGTGCAATATTTTGGATTTCATTCCAAAATAGTATTTCAGCATGTGCAAGACACAAACAGAGTATTTTTTCTGAAGCTCTTCAAAGCAGATACATATGTTCCCAAGATCACTTGGAAACTGCAGAAAGCAGTCATGGGAAAGGCATGGCTGTTTTAAAAATTACAGATAACTATATTTTTTCCCTCAAGAAATATGAATCATCCTTTGAAACAGAATCTGAATAGTTGCAGCACACTCCAATTATTCAAACAGTATGAAGCTATGTTACATTTTAAATTTAATGTAGATACTAAAAAGGCTAAATATACAAATCAACTCCTACACCACCTTATACACAGTGTTCAAACTGATGTAATCAGACTAATCTTTTGGTAAGGCAGAACGAATCCTTTGCCTTGGGTAATTAATTGTGGCCACTGCCTAAAAACTGTCTTTTTAATTCATCTGTTCAAAGCTATCACCTACCCAACTCCATTCTCGGAGTGATGCATGCAGAGGAAGTGACCATAGATGACTATAGAGTTGCAAACAGAGTGGTATTAAATGTTTCTCAATGTGACATATGAATCAGGAAAGATAATGAAGCAACCAGAAACAATAGTGAGTTCTGCCACTTCCAGAGTTAGGTCATAACCAAAAGTATTTCCTCAGATTTGTCATGTGCAATTCTATAGAAAGATAGGGTTTACAGCTGTTTGCGGCTGTGCTAAGCAATGTATTACTTACATCTTTCCCACATTGTATCATTTTAAACTTACTTTAAATGTATATCAAATATAACTTCCAACATCAAGTCAGGTCCTTGGCCAAAATAATTTCACATCTCTGCTAGGGGAGGGGGCAAAGTTGAAACCATCTCCTGTTGGATTTATAGTATTTATCCAGTGAAAGACTTTTCCTTTTTATAAGCCTTTCCCCATCTCATCTGGAATTATGAAATGATCACATATCTTTTTCTCACTTAAACACAAACCACTCAACCCCTACTTACAAAAAACCTCTGGCAGTTTCATTCATGAAACTTGACCCAGATAAGTAAATACACACATAATTTTGGAGAAAAGCAAAGCACCTCTGACCTATTCCAATAAAAACATACCAAGATATTATATTTTACCGTTAATATTTCAGTCTAACACAACTTCTTTTAATGTTTAAATGTTTAATGTTTTATAGTCCAAGCCTAGCTGTCAGACAAAGAGGAAAAAAAGGAACAGTGGCTACATGTAGCCTGGGGAATGCTAATTGGCCACTGAGATGGTTTGTCGTGAATGGATCTAAAGTTCAGCCATTAAGGAAACATTCCCACAAAAAAACTGTATCTGCGCCAGGCCTCACATACTGAAGAAATAATACAAAAAGCATGCTTAGGAGTAATGAGTTCCAGTGCTGACCTTCCATAATGTGTTCACTTTCCAAGAGGCAGGTATAAGTATGAATGTCGTTTTCTACATCAAGGAAGCAGGCAAGCAATGAAGAGAAATGTTAATAAAAAGAAATACAGAAGTTTAAAATGAAGATTCAATTTATAGCCATAAAAACTGAACAGATAGGACCAATCATTTAGGAAAATATACAGAAAGCTACAGACAAGAAATGGATATGAATGCAATCTAATCCAGTAACAGAATACTTGAAACATTGGTCTCAAATTTTATTCTTTTTTTCCTGAATTCTCACAATCACATTTTTATTAATGTGATCTAGCTTTAATGGTTTATAAAGTCAGCAAAATCTTGTATTTTTCAGAACTGGCATTAATGAAATAATTCTTTTTTTTTTTTAATTCTTATATAATAGTTACTTTTGTGGCTAACACAATGTTAAAGAAAAATAAAAAATGAGCTACTTGCAATCCAAAATTTTCTTAAAACAATGTGCTTTAATAAAGGGTTGGCTTAATATTTGTTCATAATTCAGTTCCATATTACTTTAAAATGTACAAAATAGAAATATTGTTAAATTATATTCTACAAACAATTATTATATTACCAGACTCTCAAGGATTCTAAGTAGTTGAAAACAACAGGTTTTATATACTGATTTGTTTAATTACCAGTCACATCTTTAGGAAGTTATCCTGTTGTTAATACCAGCTAAAAATAATTTCTAGACATTCCAAAAATAATTCAGAATATCTGATTTGCACAACACTCCCAATCATGTTTCTTGTTTTATTTGAGTTTATTTTGAATTAATATTTACTTCTATTATCAAGCCAGTATTTTTCTCTTTTATATTGCAAATATCCTGTAATTTTTTTTTGAAAAAATATAATTAGACATTAAAAATAAGGTTTGGAATGAAACAATGACTGAGTTTCTTGTGGAATTCTTGTAAGTTTGTGACATATTGCAAATACAGCCACTATCAATCTTTTTTGCTAGCTTAATGAAGTGAGAAACAAGTCCTAATTACATGCTTACATCTGTGGCAGAAGCTATTACCTAAAATAAATGTTTAGTTCCATAAAAGTATAAAGAAACAGTAGTAAATTGGAACTTTAAAGTCTCATACCTATTATAAGCAAGCTCACTTCAGGTAAATAAAAATTGCATTTTGTTTCAAACAATAAAGATTTCTGAAGTAGAATCAGAAACAAAATCTAAGAAATACAACAAAATTCTAAAATGCTTTTATGAAAAGCTATACTTCATAAAGGTAAGGTAGTCATTTTGTTTTTCGGCTTGAGGTTCTTTTAGACAGATATTACCAATATGATGATGATGCTCAGGTAAAGTGGGTGACTTAGTGGATGTTCTTTTGTGTTGCCTGGAGGCTGTGGGGGTTTGGATGAGGAACAGACTTCAACTGAACCCTGATAAGAAGGGATGGCTGTATGTGGACCCCTCTGTATCCAGGAGTTTATCATCTTTGGTCTTGCATGAGGTTGCACTATCTCAGAGAGTCCAGGTATGTAACTTGGGGAACCTATTGGACTCACCGCTCCTGCTGCATTGTGCACCAGTTATGCCCCTTCCTGGGGAGGGAGGCCCTCCATTCAGTCACTCATGCTTTGGTCATCTCCCAATTGGACTATTGTAACCCATTCTGCGTGGGGCTACCTTTGAAAAGAATCTGGAAGCTTCAACAGTGCAGAATGCGGCTGAGCGAGCCATACTGGGTGTCCAAAAAAGGGCACATATACCACTTTTGCTCCACAAAAGTTATTCTTGGTGCTGATCATCAACTATAAAACTCTACATGGCAGCATCCCATTATATCAGCCCATCGCACTCATTCATGGAAAGTATACTGTAGAATCTGTCAGTCAAAGAATTTTGACTGGCAGGGTATAGTAGGAGAGCCTTCTCTATTGCTGCCCTATACTGTGGAACACCTTGCCTTCAGAGGTGAGTAAAAACCCCTATCTCTTGGCCTTCCCGAAAGGGATCAAAATTTAGCTATCCAGTCTTACATGGGGGACACAGAGGTCCACACATTTATGCAGACGGCTGGCCCCTTGAGAACTTCCCCCACCTGTATTAACAACTGCTCCCCATCTCGGAATTTTTCTGAAATTTTATAATTTTTAAATAATTTTAAAAGTTTTTAATCTTAATTCTGATTTTTTTAATTTTATTCATTATATTGTATGCCGCCCAGAGCCACTCTCTGAGAGAGATGGGTGGTTAAGAAATAAATATTTGCAAGCTCCACTATGATAGCGATCAAGAAGTATCTGACAGTTAATATATTTATTCACAATACTTTCATTGTGCACAAATGTGATCTATGCATATAATAATTATACTTAATTACACAGAAAAACTTGTTCATTAGCATATGTAAGCATTATATTAATCTGAAAGTGCAAAAGCTACAAACATTCTAAATTGAATTAAAAGAGGTGTCTAAGCAATCACATTAAGAAAAAATGTCCTACAGACTATGTGTACTGTGTGGCCCTGTAATTGGTCACTATTGTGTTAACAATTGTAAGTTCATGATATCATAAAATTCTCAGACTGGATGTTTCTGAACTAAATAACCACCACCCCTCCTTCATAATACTAAAATGTTTCCTGAAGAAAGGCAGTCAGTTCCCATTTTTTACTAATTTATTTGATTTGTACATACATTTTCTACAGAGGTTCACAAATCTTTTTTTTCCCATTTTTTCCTCCACAACAATCATCTGGTGTGTCAGGTTGGGCTAACAGAGAGTGACCGGCTCCAGGATACCCAAATAACTTATGCTAAGCAGTGGTAATATTCAGCTGGTTCGCAACAGATCGGGCAAACCGGTAGCAAGAATTTGGTGTGGGTTGCCGAACCGGTAGTTAAGTTCTGGCTGGCCATGCCCCCCCCCCCCGGTCGCCCTCCAACCCGATGTTCGCTCACCCTGCCTGCCTGACATTCACCTAAGGTATTTATTTCTTTTTTTCCCCCTCCTGATAATCAGCTGTAGATAAGATCAGCTGTGCCGGGATTCCCCTTGCTGAGGCCCAGAAAGGCAAAAAAGGGAGGAGCTTGGAGGCCCCAGGAGGAGCCTTGGGAGCAAAATGCCCCCCTCCATTTTTCTGAGGCTTCAAAGCTCCCAAAATAGAGCTTGGAGGAGTGCAAAATGCTCTGTTCCCCCGAGGCTTCTCAGAGAAGCTTTAGGGAGCCCCCAAGCTTCCTGAAAATAATGAGCTTGGAGGAGTGCTGCGTGCCCCTCCCATGCTCTGTTCCTTTTCTTCTTGAGCCCCAGAGAAGCCTTAGGGGAGCAAAAACACACACCCCCGAGGCTCCTCTGTGGCTAAGAAGCTCCCAAAAATGGGTGGGGACTGCAAAAAAAAAAGCCATGCCCACCCAGTCACATGGCCATGCCCACCAAGCCACGCCCACAGACCCAGTAGTAAAAGTTTTTGAATACCACCACTGATGCTGAGACATATTTGAAGAAGTACTGTGTAAGCCTGGTGCAGCAGCTTAATTACTACACCATCCTGATTTTTACCCTGTATTTCAGATATGTATCCCAGAAAAAAAGGAGAGAAAACTCAGAGACAAATATGCTTGCCATTAAGAAGCAATCTAAGAAAATACCCCAAGAAGTTAATTATTAATTCTAGGAAGATTTGACAAGAAATACACTAGGTAAAGAAAGCTGGATAAAATAGGTAGACATTTGAAAGGCAAAATTTAAAAATGGCAAAGAAATTAAAGAGAAACAATAAGGAAGTAAAAGGAAATATGTACAGCTAATAAGAAGGAATCAGGCAGGGAAGAGATATGCAGTGTATTGTGTTGTCTGGCCTGGAATACAGATAGAGGAATTCTGTAAATTATGGTTTCAGTCATAGAAACACTACAATCTGGAAGGCTTAAACTATGAAGGGTAAAATCCAGTGATTTTAGCTACAGGTTTCTAGTTACTATTTATGCTCAATAACAAATTACCTCCAGGAGTAAATCCTTCAGTAAGAATTTGGACCGTGGAGATATGTGAAATTTCTATTTCATAATGGCTTTCTCCATCCAAAAATAGATACCTACAAAGAAAGGTGTTCATTTCATGTATATTAGTGATTCTTACAATTATTACAATTACATCACTAAGATCCATACTAGAAAATAAAACAATCATTTATAATTACAATTAATTATTGTAAAAAACAATCAATTATTGTATAATTACAAGACATTACATTTGTTAAAAGTTTATTTACTCATTATTCGTAGTACCTATGCTTTGTTGTATCACTTCACAATAGTTTAAAGTGTTTTTATTGTTTAAAAAAAACCCAGTAATGTACTAAAACAGTTTCCAAAGACTATTCACTCTCAAATGAAATGTTTAAAAGTGTTTCTAATATGGGAAAAGCCTTCCCAAGGAAACTTCCTCCTAGATTCTGTCAACACTTCTATACTTACAATATAAACAAATTACCAGGTGTCAAAACAATTACCTCCTTAAACCTTTATAAAATAATGAACGAAAGGTAGCAATTTTCCTAACTCACTAAAGAAGATTAATCTCTTGTTGATATGAGTTGAAAAATATTGGTCATTAGCTATCTTTCTGAAATATTAAAATGTATTCCTCCAATAAGATCATACTTATACAATCATCAATACCAAAACATTAATAAGGTACACTAGACTACTTATTAATTATAAGAAAAACAAAAAATAATACATACAACCATAGCCAAAACCTTCAAAAATGGAAACTGAAAAAGTATCAATTTTCTGCTAAGAGCAAGTCATAGCAATATTGTTCGGATAACACTTCGGAAATGACAGCTGAGATGCTGGATAGGTAATTCTTCAAAATGTTGAAACAAAATATGTAGCAAATATAATATTTTTCAGAAAAAGATTTCAACTGATTCAATTCCTACTAGCAAACACAACACATTTCTTACCTCTGGTTGTTGGAAAGTCGACAAACCATCATTTCTGTTTTTTCTGATGTCCCTGGAGTTACAAAGAATGTAGCACCTCAAAATTCCAGGAAGAAAAAGAAAAAGAAGGGAAGAAAAAGAATTAAAGATACATTGTTAAAAATACAATATAATTAAAACAAATTTAAAAGTGCAATTCTCAATCTTACTATAAAGAGTTAAGGTTTATTAACCTTTTCCAGAATTTTTGTTATTAACTGGAAAAAGAAAAATTGGGCATATCCAGATTATTCCTATTATGAGACAGAGGTTTACCATTTTTTATTCTGGAATCCAAAGATGTACTTATACCAGAAAAACCCAAGCTGAAGCACTTTTGCAGACCCAAAACATTTAGTACATTCCCCACAGACCTTCAAATATTGTTACTGAAGTGTAATAACTAAAGGGAAAATTAATATATAATGACTAAACATGTACTGATTTTACCCAAAATTAACAAAATCAGATAGTTTCTGCCTTCTACTATCCATTACTTCCCTCAATATACCACCTAATGGCCAAGTGTAATTTTTTGATTAAATTTCACAATCCTGTTTTATGTTGTGTATTTATTACTATTATTAAGTGTATCACCCCAAACAAATCCTTATTGTCTCTTAGCTAGTCAAATAAGAATCTATATTCAATACTCACCATTCATAAGCACTTTGAGTTGCCTGTCATAGAACTCCATTTCTTTCTGAGAAATGAGAGCACATTCAGCACACTGGCGTACAGGATCAACAAAGTACATACGAGGCAGAGGCACTTTCTTGCTGCAGCATTTATCACAAAAGCACTTTCCACATCTCCTGCAGTGATGCTGGAATAGAGGAGAAAGAGAGAGAGATTAACCAAAATTGGATCATTAAGTTTAAAATATTTGATTCTGCTCTATGGCAAATTCTATCAGGTAGAAGAGAAATAAATATTGCAGCAGAAATACAAGGAATATAAAGAGGATAAAATTCTGATATGCCAGATTAAAAAAAACCAAAATATTTGCAAAAGCAAAAACAAATTGAGAAAAATGTCTGAATTAAGTCTGAACTCCCATGTCCTAGAGAAAGCTGTCTTTGCAGATCACATTGTACTACTTTTGTTTCCATAGAAGTCTAGCAATCGGTCCATGAAAGTGCAGAGTACAAAGTGCAGAGTTTTCATTTCCATGTTCTAAAAAATCAAGCACACTCAGCAAGCTTCAAGTACCAAATGTCCAGAGTAATTTAGGTGACATTGGTGCTGTAGAAATATAATAAGTATAAATAACTATCAGCAAACCAGAATTAATGCTTAAGTACCTGAGTTACATATTTAGAGAATACAAACAGCGCTTAATACATTTTGTAATCTCCATATCACAAAACTGAGGTAGAGGGGGAGGGGGAGGAAGGAAGGAAGGAAGGAAGGAAGGAAGGAAGGAAGGAAGGAAGGAAGGAAAACAAATAAATTCAGGAAGTATTCATATAACATACAAAGCTGCAAACAAATTATGTATTATCCTTAAAGAATTGTACAAATTCTACTAATATAAGGTTTAATATACCCTATGAATTAGACAACTGTGGATTTTTTCAATAGTCCATGGTTAAGCTATCCACAGCTTCACATACCATGTGAAAATGACATTTGATCAAGCCGAATATTTCCTTCACTATCTGAAATATATCCAAATTATGTTTGTTAAACAAGCATCTTTTGTAATGAGAAATATTTGGGCCACCAGATCAGGATTGCAATAATCTGAATGAATGCTAGATAGTAGTAGAGCTATTGTGCCATCTAATGGTCATCCAGATTTTTATTCTGGCAGCCCTATGCAGTACTGCATCCTTATATCTACAGTTCTGAAAAAAAAAAAATGCTATCCTAATTGCCTATCAAAAACTCAATGAAGTTACTACACAAGAAATCAATACATTATTTGAGAAATTGTGAAGCATATAATTACATACATAATTTATATAATCATATTATATATGTATTATATATACAGTATGTTAAACATAAGTATAACCTAGTCAGCTGGTTTATTCAAGAAATCAAAATTAAATACAACATGAATTAATGTAAACACAGCAAATCTGTAGCATCAAAAAGCATGTGCACAATATGTAGTTTTCAACTGTAATGAGTATTGCCTGCATGGCCTGACTAAAAAAAAATTAATTAGAGAAGGAGCCATAATTGCCTCAAGGATAACAATGTAAAAAAGAGAGAGACAGATTTGTGAAAGTATTTATTATTGCATATGTAGCGTACAATAATCATGTATAACGAGATTTGTAATTCTGGCTTTGGTTATACTTAAAAACAAATGTTACACATTTTGAAGATGCCATCCAGCTGAACCTCAGCCTGAAACTCTGAATATGTTAAGGGCCCCATTTTTTTTGATTTCCTGTGAATTGTCTAATTATCTTGGGTGCTGTATATATTTATTTTGGATGTTTCTATTGTTTTAAATATGTTTAAATGTTTTAATTGTTTTTATATTTTTAGAATCATTAAGCTGCCCAAAGTTGCTAGTTGAGATATGCAGCTATAGAAGAAAAATAAATAAATGCATCTACTGAATTTTTTTAAAGTGTTCACAATGCAATTCCAAAAAGATTGAAAAAACAAAGAAAATTTTGTTTCACTATTAAGTATGTTCAGTACAAACACTAATTTTTTTCAACATAAACGACCCCTATCCTAAATGTTATAGTTATAACACATTTGATGGTATGCAGAACATTCTACTCAATAGTGACTGACTATGGCAAGGACATTTTATTGCTTTCAGAGGAATGCCTGCACCCATAATGCAATGCATGCGCAACAACCCTGTGCACACTGCGTGCCTCTGCACATATGCGCATGACACTCCCTCATGTGCCCTGCCCCTGCGCATGTGCAGCAGATACTCAACAATCAACTGGCTGGCAGGAGAAATGCATGCATGCGCAGTGGATCTGTTCTGGGCAACGGCTCACGTGCCAGCAGAAATGGCTCTGGCATTTCTGGCATGCATGCCATAGGTTCACCATCACGGTTCTATAATAAACTTGCATCCAAACTCTTTACCTTTCTGGTTATGAAGTCAAACTTTGTATTGCACTGCATACATCTAGGACACTATAAAATAATAATACAAAGATATTAAAGTTTGTTTCAGTCAAAGATTAAAAAAATACATGGCATATTATGTGACACAATTCTAAAGAGCCTCATTGGTTTACGTGAGTAAGCCTCTTTCTGTACCATATTTTTCTAAAATAAAAATAAAAGATCATCTGTAGTTCAGATTCAAGCCCAATTAGCATGACCAAGCTAAGGACTACTTTCTGAAATCACATCTAAACCCCAGATTTAAAACTGCTTGAAATCAATCTCCAATGTTACCATTTCTTCTAATGAACTTTTAACAACCGATTCCTGTCCACTTGATTTTCTTCACCTTTATACTACATATTTTCCAGACAGTGCTTGAAATATCATTTTACTTAAAAGGATAAAAAACACCAATTTATATTGGGCCTAAAAATAACATAAAAATATGTTATATGGGGAAAGGGGGGGTAGCTCTGAAGAAACAGAAACCTTATCCTTCACATATGTTGTTCTGAAGACTTGTATTTTGCAAGAGTCTCAATCACAAAGTTTTCTTCATGCACATAAGGACAGTATATACTGCCAATATTTTTCATGATTCATGGAACATAAAATATGTTGGGCTGCTGTGAAACGTACTTTATCCTATTGTTCTTGGACAACATGCTAAGCCCCAACAGGCTTCAACCTACTTTCTAGACAAATATCTATTTCTGACATCATTTAACAAATATTCTAGAACTGGTATTGTTTGCAATGTTGTTGAAACTTTTTGATAATTCATGATTTTCCAGTATTTGATAAAATAAGTAGAACACATTTAGTTAAGGACTTGTTTATTTTTTATTGTTGTGTTACCTAGCATTTGCAAAGAATGATTTAGACATATAATGATGTATGTGTCTGTTGTCAATTCTGGTGTCTGGTAGAACCACTGCTCTACTGAGCACATTTACATCTTTCTTTTTTGTTTCAGTAGTAGTAAGTCTGAAACAGTGACTGCCATTTCTGCCTCTTAAGATCCTGCAGCTGCTACCATCACCTCCGGTTTTTCTTCCCAAGCCATTATTTGTTTCCCAGGTCTCTTTAGCTATGTGATCAGTTTTCTTAATGTTTCCATGAATGTGAAATCCATAAATGAGCAGAATACTTCTCCCTTCAAATCCCTCGCCCAATTCAGCAATAGAGTGGTCAATCTCTGGAATACTCTACCCGACTCTGTAGTTTCTTCCCCAAACCCCAAAAACTTTAACCTTAGACTGTCTACTATTGACCTCACCCCTTTCCTAAGAGGTCTGTAGGGGGCGTGCATAAAGCGCACCAACGTGCCTACCGGCCCTGTCCTATTGTTTCTCTTATTCTTCTTTTATTTTTCTTATATGTACCCATTTCATGTATTCACAACCATGTATACACTTATACTTATTATCTTGTAAACAATTGGCAAATCAAATAAATAAATAAATAAATCGTTTCTTTCACAAAACATATACTTAAATCAGCCATTATTGAAAGTAAACCTTATTTTTCTAAGACCATTCTTTCAATTATCTCCAATATTTCCAACAGACCGTCACTATTTTATTTCTTTAAAGCTTTTATATAGCCATGTTACAACCAATTTCGGGTCGCTTCCAATCAAAGCACTGGTAATACATTAGGACCCCTCTAATTCAGCCACCATTGTTTTCTACTCAAGACACCCCCTGCTGGCGGACCGAAGAACAGCACATCCAGTGCTAGCCCCGTTCTTAAGCAAACTGTTCTGATGTTCTACTTTGGAGGGTGATTTTAAGGCAAGTACGTTCAAAGAATCGATCCAACGCCTGAATCCAGGGCGAGCTCTAAGCGTCGCAGCGGGACTTTCATTCCAGCACGTGGTGGTGGGGGGAGCTCCCGCGAGAGGAATAGACCTGAAGGTAAAAAAAAAAAGGGGGTGGGGTGGGGAGATGAGGCGGAGAGCACCCCTGAAGTTCCGCGAAGGCCTGCTGTTCCACGGTCCAACAGTCTCCACACGACTAGGGACCGAAAGGACAGGCTTTGGCGGAGGGCGGCAGAGACTAGAGGGAGGGAGGAGATAACACTGAATAAAGGTCCAGATTTGAGCCGCCCTACCACCGTTACCTCCTTATCCGGCACCCACGGCGGCTCTTCCAATCCGAAAGGGCTCTGCGCAGCCCGGCTTTCGGGGACCATTCGAAGCCCACTAGGGGAGCGAATCAACTTTTTGCCTTCAGGGGCCTGGCGCCCCGACATTTTCACCTCAGACCTCGTACCACAGCCGCCGCCACACGGCGACGCGCCCAAACCATCGATCCACCCCAGCCACCCAATCCGAAGCCACCGTCCCGCCACAGCTATCCAATCGCCAACGGATTCACTAAAGGTAGACGTCTCTCCGGGCCAATGAAACGTTGAGAAACGTTTCTCTCTTCGGGGTGGGGGACAGAGCTGTTGTTTTCAACATTACAATGGTGGGCCGACTCCTCCTCTCCCCCGTTGATATATACTTCTCAGCCAATCCCCTTCAAGGCATGTCAGGCCAAATAGGAAAGTGAAGAAGGGAGAAAGAGAGAGGAGCCTCGCACGCGTGCGCGCAGACTAGACAATAACGCCGCATGCGCCTTTTACCTGGACAGCGAAGTTTAAGATCTTGATGACGAGCGAAGCTTTCTGATTGGTTATTAACTCTTTCCATCATTCTGTGATTGGCCCATGCTTTCCGCGGTTTGATTCATATTAGCGCCTTTCTCTTCTCTAAGGTTTAGGGTCGTTCATTGAAGGTAGGAAATAATTTAAAAGCGTCTCTGCCTTCATAGGCTTTTCTCGGTGGAGTTTGAGTTGGGGGGACTTTTGTCCGACTGTCCGTTTTTGAGAACTCTGTTTAGCTTTCAAAATTGGCATTTTTTTTCAAGTTGGTTTGCAGTTTTGAGTCTATAATCACATATGTGCTTGACTTGGGACTATAAGGCAAATAAAGATTCTATGAAGAAGTAAAAGAGTTAAGTTCAATAATTATTTTTTTCATTTATTAAAATTTCTTTACTTTTACGTATAGGGGTGGAAGCTTTTTTTCATTCAACTATCATCATTTTTTGGTTCACTTTCATGATAAAAGCTTCATTCGTTTTCTTCCCATGGATGTCCTACTCGACGTCTAACAGGCTAGGCTGTTTGATTTCCAGAAGAATAGAGGAGGGAAGCTCCTTATTCGTGGGATGATTGTAAAATAGCAGTTGCATCTACTTTCACAACATTCAATATGTCTTGGCCAATCTCATATGTCCTTATATTTTTCCACCTAAGTGTCATTGTCTTATGCAGTTTACGTTTGAACTTCACCCCTGATATTTTTTTCACATGCTACATAACCTGAAAATAACTAAAACAAGCCAAGGAGCCTAGGAATTGCAAGTCAGTATATAGCACTAATAACATAAAAGCATCAAAGAAAACTTGGAAAAATAATACTGAGATATAGGAGCAAGGCTGATGTGAAAAGCTATTTCAAATCTTTCTGTTAGCATCTTTTTAAAGCTATGTCTTACTCGGTTTTCTTCCTCTATGTTACTTAATATTGTGTGGCTCTGCATTTGTGAAGAAATGGACTGGGATAAGTTTGACATGAACCCTAGAGTGATTGCAGCTATTAAAAAAGGTACATTAACTCTACAAATCCTTGTTTTCATATTATATGCCACCCGTCTACCATTTTTATATATTGATTGTGTAAGAAAACTGTCTTGCTGCATTTGATTAAGGGATTGTATAGACTACAGTTGCAAGTGGGTAAATGCTGATTGTGATGAGATTGGGTATATCCAGATCTGAAAAGAAACTAAGGTCACAATTTGAAATTTTTCCATGTTGGACTCACTTCTGAATAAACATCTGTGAGTGTGTCTATAGCTGATCATTGATGGGATTTTTTTAGCCTTGTTCTCATTGCTGAACTACAGGTACTAGGAACCCCACTTAATGTTTAGAAGTATGAAGAATGAATGAATGAATGAATGAATGAATGAATGCCAGTGATAAGGGATGTTCTGCATAGTTGAGCAACAGTGAACAATTATAGTTTCACAGTTTTGCTTTAGAAAAAAGTACTTGCATAAAAACAAATCTCTATATTAATGGTGCTATGCTATTCATGTCTACTTAAAAGTAAGTTGCATTGAGTTGAATAGGCCATTCTAAGGTATATGATACAGGATTCCAGAACAAGATAATAAAGTAATAACATGTCTATGCCCTGTAATATTACCACTTTTCAAATAAAATAAATAAATCTATGTTGGTTATAGAATCAATTTTCTTATTTCAGCAAATATAACATCAATTAAAGACATTTTCCATCTTTCGGGATCAGATTTGCAAAGGTTAACAAAGCTATCCAAGACAGATGTACAATATCTACTAAGAACAATTTCTAGTACTTTGAGAAAAAACACTGTTTTTACAGGTAAGTCTTCAACTAGCTTTTTTCTAAACAATCAATTTTAAAAAATATTAAACTACTATAAACCTATAAATTGAAGGTATAGTGGGATTTGATCTTCCAGATTTTTTTATTAAATCTAATTGAATCCTTTAACTTGCTGTAAAATTTGATGTGTTTATGTCATAAAATGGTAACAAGGTACCTTTTTTCTTCTCTAATTTTGAGACTCTCTTTTATTCTTTTCCTGCTGCCGAAATGGAACATTGTGCTTTTGCTGGATGTCTTACTGAATGCTTGCTGAGGATTTCTGAATCAGCTGATTAAGAGCCTCCATGCATTTATTTTTTGAACCATTTTGAGATAATTACATTGAAAGTGACATACAAGTGTATTAAGTAAATCTACTGTCAAATTGTTTTAGCACTCCAACTATTTCAAAACCAAGCCCCCAGCACTTCCCAAGGCCAGAAGCTGAGTCTGGGCTGCGCAGTTCTAGATGGCTTACTCCGAGGTGGAATTCCCAATACAGGAATTACTGAAATTGCTGGTGAAAGCTCTGCTGGGAAGACTCAGATTGCTTTGCAGCTCTGTCTTTCTGTGCAGTATCCATACAGATATGGTGGACTAGAATCTGGTAAGGAATATGCTCTTTTAATGTTTTTAATGTTTTTGAGCAGGGTTTTTCTATTAGTATTACTCTGCTTTTATTGTTTTTATTTTGTTAGCCACCCACAGGTGCAGTTATAAAATGGGTTGCCATATAAAATATTTTTTTTAAAAAAGGAAATTATTATCCCTTCCCAGCATATAAATGGAGACAGTAAGACAGGGACGGTAGGCATGCTGATGCGCTTATACACACCCCCTTTAAGGAGCTCTTAAGAATGGGGTGAGGTCCACGGTAGACAGTTTGAGATTGAAGCTGTGAGGGTTTGAGGCTGTAACAATGGAGCTGGGTAGAGCATTCCAGGTGTTGACCAGTCTGTTGCTGAAGTCGTGTTTTCTGCAATCGAGTTTGAAGCGGTTTACCTTGAGTTTGTATCAATTGTGTACCCGTGTATTGTTGTGGTTGAAACTGAAGAAGTCATTGACAGGCAAGACGTAGCAGACAATTTTGTGTACGATGCTTAGATCGGACCGCAGGTGGTGCAGTTCCAGATTGTCCAAGCCCAAAATTTCAAGCCTGGAGACATAGGGAATTTTATTGTGAGTAGAAGAGTGGAGTACTCTTCTCAAGAAATATCTCTGAACTCGCTCAATTATATTAATGTCCGATATACAGTGTGGGTTCCAGGCAAATGAGCTGTATTCAAGAATTGGTCTGGCAAAGGTTTTTCATGCCCTAGTTAGCAATTCAATGTTACTGAAGAATAAGCTTAGCAAAATTAGGTTTGAGATGAGTACTCCTAAGTGCTTGATAGGGTGAGGGTCATCTACGAGATCGTTTCCGCCCAACTTGTATTTGGTGTTCTGATTTTTATTGCCAATGTAGGACAGAGCATTTATTAGTTGAAATTTGAAGTTGCCAATTACGTGACCATTCTGACACATAGGCAAGGTCGCTTTACAGGGCAGTAGCATTGTCGGTGGTGTTAAATAATTTTATGTCATCAGCGAAGAGGACACAGCTGCTTTGATATAGATTGCATAGGTCATTGATGTAAAGCAGAAAGTGTGGGTCCTAAAACACTGCCTTGGGGGGGGGGGCACAACTGTTAACTGGTGCCAGATTTGATAGGGCCCTTCCTATTTTGACTATTTGTTGCCTGTTTGACAGGAACGCAGCTATCCATTGTGCAGGAATCTGTAGATGCTGTAAGAACTTAGTTTCAACAGTAGTTTGTCGTACACCACTGCATCAGAGGCTTTGCAGAAGTCTATGTAAATTGCGACTATTGTTTTACCCTGGTCAAGATGTGCGATCCAAATATTTCTGCAGTGTAGGAGTTGCAGATTACAGGACAAATTTTTCCTGAAACCAAACTTGTTTGTTTCCTGAAACCAAACTGCTTGTTTGTTTCTAAGTGAAGCATGGTGGATTAGTTTATAATTGATTCCATGACTTTACAGGTGACACAACACAGTGAGATTGGTCTGTAATTTTCTATTAGACTAGGGTCTCCCTTTTTAAAAATAGGTATGACCGTGGCTAACGACCATAAGTTGTGCAAGGAGCTGGTTCTGAAAGATACCTCATAGATTGTGCATAGAGGCTCAGCTAGGGCAGTGGCAAGCTTTTTCAAAAAATAGGCACATAATCCATCAGGGCCAATAGATAAAGATGGCTTTAGGTTACGTAGTGCCATTTCAATGTTACCTACTGTAAAATCAATATGTAGTAAATTGTTACAATTTGTTATGGTACGACTAGGAAATGGGGGGACAGCAGTCATTGCTATCAATAAGTCATTACTATCAGTCATTGCTATCAGACTGAGCTGAAGAACGCATTGAAGAAGTTGGCCTTAACAGCTTTATCGTTACAGTCTTCCCCATTAGGCCCTTTTAGGGGTGGGATAGTTTTCAAGTCTTTAAATTTGGTGTTTACAAAATTATAGAAGGCTCGGGTGGATTTCGAGTTTAATAACTCTTCCTCCAGTTTGCAATGGTCATTGGTACATTTTGCCTTTATCTGGCAGCATAAGGCTTTGTAGCGGTTTTTAACATTAGCTAACATAGACAGTTTTGTTTTCTCGGCAAACAGATTTTGGGGGGGGATTGTAACTTTCTTATTGTTATGGGTAGTTTGTTGTTTTTTCTTTAGGGGTTATTTTTGGTATGTATAGATTAATGACTCTATTAACTTAGAGCAAAAAAGTTTATAATGGTCTTCTGCAGTATTACAACCTGTGAACAAAAGGTGCCAATCAAGAGATGTGAGGTTGGCAGCTATGAGATCATAATTGGCTTTTTTAAAATTATAATTTGGAGTCACATCATTATGACCCTCTTTGCAAGGACACAAGTTGAGACAAAAATCAATCATACTGTGATCACTGTTGGAAAAAGGTTCTTTAACTTATAGGCCATAAATTGAGTTTAAGCTATTGCAGAAAATGAGATCTAAGCAATTGTTGAGCCTAGTGTTGTTCGTTATCAAATGCTCCAGCCCCAGTCATAACAGCATTGTACAGGGTTGCATGTATAGGTTCAGTTGTACATTTGTTTAGGGGCCAATTAATAAGAGGCAAATTGAGGTTATTACTGTAATAAGGAGTCTAGAAAGGATGCATTCAACTACGTCTCGCAGACAAAAATAAGGTCGAATAGGGCTGCATTTAGAAGCAGGAGGAATTCAGGCATTTTGTTTGCAAGGCTTTTTGCATTAAGTAGCTTGCATTTTAGGCCTGTAGGGGTAGACCCTGTGTGTGTGTGTGTGTGTGTGTTTTCCAGCTGATTGCCACAAAGAGAAGCCAGTAATTTCAGATGGCTTGGCCTTTGTTTTAGGTGCAGTTTACATTTGCACAGAAGATGTTTTTCCTAATAAACGTCTGCAGCAACTGATTGAGCAGCTGCCAAAATTGAGGAGTGATGTTCCATCTGAGGTGATGCAGAAGATAAAATTTGGAAACAGAATATTTGTTGAACATGCGGCAGACCTGGTGAGTATATTATCTGTCTGTCAGTGCTTCAAAAGGTTAGATTCAATCTATGCAGCTGAAAAAGAGCTGTGATGCTACATTCCAATGTAGAATATGCATTTTGTAAATCAAAATAACAATTACTCACACTTAACATCAATTTTATAGTATCGTTTCCATAAATGCCATTTCTCAGCAAATCTCTACAGAAAAAAAGGTTTGTTTGTTTTTACAAAATATATACAGTTAGCCTTCCTTCCCCCCAAATTTTCTCAATATGAAGCTATAAGACTACAAATAACGCATATAGAACATCCATTAGTTAAACCATGCAAAACATTAAAAATGGTCTCATTAAAAAGACCTTAACTTATAGAACACATTCAACAAGTCACGTTTGAACTTCAGTACTGCAAAAAAGATGTACAGAACTTCTGAAAAGAATTTTCATTTTTCTTCTATTTTATAATAAAAGGGTACGCTTTTTGTTCTCAGAGCTATGAAACTATGCAAAGTTGAAAGACGCTCAGAAGCTAGAGTAGTGCTGTTATATGCCTACTTTTTTGGCACTAAGTCATCTGAATTATAAACATTTTTAAAGAACTTTGTTTCAGGTTTCCTGCACAACCCATCTTGTACATCTTGCTATCAAGAGAAAACTAAAAGAATCAGTTTGAATAAAAGCAAATTTTAATCCATCAATAATAAATCTCAAGTCACAGAATCATTGGCTGCCTATTTATATATATATATATATTGTCTTAAATGTTATTACTGCCTTGAATTTTAATTTTGGGCATAGAATGCAGAATTATAGTCTGCCTCATTGATTAATGTTACAGTAACTTGCATTTTGTTCTCCAGTATACCTCTGATGTTAGAACAGTTTGTCCATTAAATGGTGGGCAGCAGTAAAACTCAGGGACTGTGATCAAACCAGTCTGCAGGCCTCCAGAAACTTGTACTCTGGAGACAAGGGTACAGCATCACTGCCCTCAACAAGGACAAAGTAAGTGAGATAGGAAGGGAATCAAGGACAGGGAAGAGACTTCATTTGCTGTTTCAAAATTGGCAGAGAGGGGAATTGTTCGGCATTTGATTACTATGCTGCAGGCGTAGAAAATCTTTTCAACTAGGCATTGCATTGCATTGCACTGATTTTGAAGAGAAATTGATCTGACTTAATCAGTTGCTTGTTTTTCCCCTGGCATATTCAGTGTTTCCTTTGTGAGAAAATACACTGGAATTTCATAGGATACCTTTTGCCTAAGATTGTTTTAAAAAAATTTTAAGGAAAGGAAAACAAAAGTGGAATGCCCAAGAGAAAAATGTAGGTCAAATGCTTTCCTTTTGTTCGTTCCAACCCAATGGCATATTAGAAAGTCATTTCCTAAAAGGGCTCAAAATGATGGCTATCCGTCTGTCAGCAAAATAATTCTCTCAAACAGAACATAATGCAACCATATTTGATGTAGGAGGTAGGAGAAACTGAAAAAAAATAAGAAAAAAAAATATTGATTTAGAAAATGCCCATGGGCTGCAAAGAATTTGGGAGGGGCGGATGAGCAATGGTTCAGCATGCCACCACTCCTCTATTCTAAACCCCTCCCTTCTCTCTTCATCACATTACCCAGGGCAGCATGTTTGCCACTTGGCCTATGCTTTTTGATGCACACACATATTGAAAGCCAAACAGATACAATATGAAGGAAGAACAGAAATTTGTATACAGAGGCAGCTCTCATGTGTCTATCCTAATTAGACATCTGACACAAACAGAGATGGGCAGTGCAGATGTACATATCCTGATTAGTCCCTGGTGAGAAAATGTGTGTGTGCACATGGAACACATTACTTGATTAAACAGAAGAAAATAGGAATTCCTCTTATGGCCACTGCTGCTACAAAGCTGGGAAAAAATGAAAAGGCCATGTTTTTTTTTTAAAGTTAGGTGTTTATTACAAATACAAGGTCAGTGAACAATACAATCTTTAGTGTTTCCTGAAGCTTTTTGACTAGACATCAGCCTTTGTAAATGTGCCTTTTTAAACCAGCTTTTTTGGTCAAACTTTCAGTTACTTGATGTACACTGCTCAAAAAAATAAAGGGAACACTTAAACAACACAATGTAACTCCAAGTCAATCACACTTCTGTGAAATCAAACTGCCCACTTAGATAGCAACACTGATTGACAATCAATTTCACATGCTGTTGTGCAAATGGAATAGACAACAGGTGGAAAGCATAGGCAGTTAGCAAGACATCCCCAATAAAGGAGTGGTTCTGCAGGTGGTGACCACAGACCACTTCTCAGTTCCTATGCTTCCTGGCTGATGGTTTGGTCACTTTTGAATGCTGGCGGTGCTTTCACTCTAGTGGTAGCATGAGATGGAGTCTACAACCCACACAAGTGTCTCAGGTAGTGCAGCTCATCCAGGATGGCACATCAATGCGAGCTGTGGCAAGAAGGTTTGCTGTGTCTGTCAGCATAGTGTCCAGAGCATGGAGGCGCTACCAGGAGACAGGCCAGTACATTAGGAGACGTGGAGGAGGCTGTAGGAGGGCAACAACCCAGCATAGGACCGCTATCTCCACCTTTGTGCAAGGAGGGACAGAAGGAGCACTGCCAGAGCCCTGCAAACTGACCTCCAGCGGGCTACAAATGTGCATGTGGCTGCTCAAACGGTCAGAAACAGACTCCATGAGGGTGGTATGAGGGCCCGATGTCCACAGGTGGGGGTTGTGCTTACAGCCCAACACCGTGCAAGATGTTTGGCATTTGCCAGAGAACACCAAGATTGGCAAATTCGCCACTGGCGCCCTGTGCTCTTCACAGATGAAAGCAGGTTCACACTGAGCACATGGGACAGAGGTGACAGGGTCTGGAGACGCCATGGAGAATGTTCTGCTGCCTGCAACATCCTCCAGCATGACTGGTTTGGCAGTGGGTCAGTAATGGTGTGGGGTGACATTTCTTTAGGGGGCCGCACAGCCCTCTATGTGCTCTCCAGAGGTAGCCTGACTGCCGTTAGGTACCGAGATGAGATCCTCAGACCCCTTGTGAAACCATATGCTGGTGCGGGTGGCCCTGTGTTCCTCCTAATGCACAACAATGCAAGACCTCATGTGGCTGGAAGACGAAGGCATTGATGCTATGGACTGGCCCGCCCGTTCCCCAGACCTGAATCCAATTGAGCACATCTAGGACATCATGTCTCGCCCCATCCACCAATGCCACTTTGCACCACAGACTGCCCAGGAGTTGCGGGATGCTTTAGTCCAGGTGTGGGAGGAGATCCCTCAGGAGACCATCCGCCACCTCAAGAGCATGCCCAGGCGTTGTAGGGAGGCACGTACAGGCAGTGGAGGCCACACACGCTATTGAGCCTCATTTTGACTTGTTTTAAGGACATTACATCAAAGTTGGATCAGCCTGTAGTGTTGTTTTCCACTTGAATTTTGAGTGTAACTCCAAATCCAGACCTCCATGGGTTGCTAAATTTGATTTCCATTGATAATTTTTGTGTGATTTTGTTGTCAGCACATTCAACTATGTAATGAACCAGGTATTTAATGAGAATATTTCATTCATTCACATCTAGGATGTCTTATTTTTGTGTTCCTTTTATTTTTTTGAACAGTATATTAATACTCCATATAGATTCCTGGCACTGTATAGTATAAAACAGATAAAGTACAGGATAAAAATCACAGGGTAATGTCTTAATTTACCCATTATGATATTGACATAGTATCTCCCAGTGACAACATGTAAACATTAAAAGTGCTTTTGAGTAACTCCATTTTAGCCACCTTCCTAAATATGAATAGGGAATGGGTCATTGGGGAAGGAGGCTGTTTCAGCTTACTAGAACAGTAGCCAGAAGGGTAAATGAATGCATTAATGTATTGATAAGAACTTGATTTCCAGTATATTTCTCTTGCATTTCATTGTTCACTGGAATGATTGTCAGCTATATTCCTTGCTTCCCAGTTTGATGCTCCATCAGGAACATACAATAAAAGTTGTGCAGAGAAAAACAGATTCATTCTATACCAGCTTATAAATGGCTTGTGGGTTGCAGTGGTAGTAATGCAGCAGAGCTCTGCAGTTAGTAGGATATATTTCAGTTTGGAGTGGGGTAATTTCTTTTAGGAGACTTAAATCAATTTGTGCTGACCACAGTTAATCCTTTTCTGTTGGTACTTATTTCAGTGCTGATGGTGACATTAGGCAGGACCCATGTCCAGGGGATTGACCCCTATCTGAAACCCTGGAAAAAACATCCCTGGTTAGGAAATGCTTGTACACTTTGGCAGAAAGAAGCTTTGAATAATCATATTTACAAGCATGGAAAAAGGATATTTATTCTTGCAAGAGATTGTTTTAGAGTGAGGAGCCATACCGATAATCCTGCTGTAAAAATCTTAATGTAATCCTATTATACATTCAGTGGGTTTAATTGGGGCTTAATCTCAAAATAATGTGCATAGATTTGCAACGTTGCTGTAATTCTCACTCAGCTTCCTGACTCAGTAAAGCTCTGATGGATTGAGTATACAATTTGCTGTTTGCTGCATTGCAAACAAATACAAAAGCTTGGAATAAGGATTACTCTAGCTATTGTAGTAATTACTGTGCATCCACTGGAGCACAGATTTTTTTTTTACAACTGTGCTGTTCTTGACAGACATCCTGTTGTATTTCCTTCTTATTATAGGACACTTTCCATGAATGCATTACTAAGAGACTTAGCTTGCTACTCTCAAGAGGAATGGTGCGGCTAATCATTATTGACTCCATTGCTGCCTTGTTCAGATGTGAATTCAGTGCTACAGATTCTCTCTCAAAAGCTAAATATTTACAGAGATTTGGGGCAAAACTTCACAGATTAAGCTGCAGGTTCCAGACCCCCATAATATGCATTAATCAGGTAAGATTGCAGTTTGCTTGGCCTAAGCAACATCTCACTAATTTCAGGAGAGTTATATGCCTCTAACTGGTTTTTACTATTTGACTGGACCTTGATTTAATCACTTAAATGAAATTCACAGTTAAGAATGGAATGTTTGCAAGTAAAATTCTGTGTTTCACCAGAATTAAGATTGGTTAATTAACTGGTTTAGCCAAAGTATTTTATTTGAAGTAAAACTATTTTTCTTTCCTGTTACTACATGCTGACAAAGCATTGAATGTACATTTCTTTCTGTTTCTTTTGCATAATCTAGGTAACTGATACAATGAATGAGAGGGAAAATGCTGTTTGGAATACTCAAAGGTGAGTGGAAAAAAATTCAGTAAGCACACATGTATGCACCCATGCACGCCCACACATACATACAAAGTGAGAGAAAGAGATCTAAACATATATATCTCATATATGTTGTATGTGTGCAATAGTGTGCATGTGTTGTACCTTATGATTCTTGACTCTTGACGAATGTATATTTTATGTACACTGAGAGCATTTGCACCAAAGACAAATTCCTTGTGCGTCCAATCACACTTGGCCAATAAAGAATTCTATTCTGTTCTGTTCTATTCTATTCTATTCTATTCTATTCTATTCTATTCTATTTATTCTATTCTATTCTATTTCTATTCTATTGATACTGGGTTCTTCTCACCCTACCTATAATAACTCATTTTGAGTTGGAATGATGTAAGAATTGTTATTGGATTCTGTGGCTAGCCCCAAACACAAGGTGAAAACACCTGATTTTAGATGGATATCTGCTTCATTGAAACAGTAACTGTGATGAGTGAGGCTGTGACCAACCACACTTCTACCCAACAGAAATCTTCTTGAGTAGAATATTTTGTAATTGCAGGCTTTGTGTTTCAGCTGCTCAGCCAGGACTGTTGTTCCAGCACTGGGAATAACTTGGTCTAACCAGCTGTTGATGAGATTGATGGTGTGTCGTACTGTAAACCAAGCACTGACTGGTGGAGAAACACTGTATAGTAAAAGTGAGCTCCGAATATTAAGAATTATTTTTGCGCCTCATTTGCCCCAGCATTTTTGCTATTATACTGTAAATTTAGAAGGTGTAAAAGGAATCAGGAAAATCAGTCATGATTATGAAGAAACGTAAAGCAGTATTTTTAATCATTTTTCAGTATAAAACGGAGCTAATATATTAAAAATCCTCAATCTGTTCCTGTGCTTGTATCATCCTATTTATTGCATTATCCTGTCTGCTCAGCAAAGTGCCTGCTCAATAGTTCTTGTATTATTTGAACTGGACTGTGCTGTCAGAATGGTGGCAAATAATAATTTGAACTCCAGTTTAAACTACAAAAATAGAACAACAAAACTTCAGTTCATAAAAGAATCCCCTTTAGCAGTATAAAACAGATATATTACAAACATCTGATCAAATAATTTTGAACTGAAAAACCTTTGAAGGTTAAACTATTTCTATAAAGGAAATTCTTTGCTGTCAGCAATTACATTTACATGTATTTAACACAGGATTAACATGCTGCACTGACAGTGCTTAGGCTGAAATAATAAAGAGATCCATTTAAACATGCTGCAGTCTTAAAGTCAGGGTAGACTATTAATGGTGTAATGCAACTTACTAGCATGGCTGGGGAATTCTTTTCCTGGGGAGATTTAGTTGGGTCCCATGTTTATCTTTTAAGATACCAAATTTGAAAATGTCTTTTTAAAACTTTTTTTGCTGTTTTAACTTATGAGGTCATATTTATATTCTGCCTGTGCACTAAATGTAAATATAGGTAACTTCCATTGCAGTCTCTACATGGGGAAAAATAATTTGATTTTCTAAATTTCTAAAAATTAAAATTTAAAATATACAAGAACCCCAAGAGATGAAATTTACTAGATAAAGTCCTCATGTCCCCTATCTTAGGGGGAAAAGATAATAAGACTTAAATGTCCATATTTATTTACTATTTATTTAAATAGTAACTCTGGGGAGCTTATACCCGGCTAAAAATATTTTAAAAATCCTTCGCAGTAGAGGTTGATTAAGGCCAAATCCCAACAGACTCAAATTAAAAGTCATTTCAGAGTTGGGGTAATCAAAATCTGATGGGAATGAAATTCTATAGGGTGATGTTGTAACATAGAAGACAAACTTTCCAAATCCTAATAGATGACACTATTTCATTAGGGGGACTTGAAATATCCATATGCACCACTGGTAGATTTCATGGGATGAGCAGAGACAGTCTGCTGATTGATTCATTTATTCTCATATCATTGTCAAATACTGTGCCTATATACCGTACTTGTTATACAACTTCTCCAAATCATATTTTGGGAGATGTTTTTCCTAAATGCTGTAATAGATTTCTGCAATTGCCTGAAGAAGCTTCTCAATGCAATTTATGGATGATTAAATGGAGAGTATTCCTTCACTTTGTGTTTTGTGTCTAGAAATATTTTATTATACTGTATTTAAACGATTCCCATTATCACAGGAAGTCCTGTTCAAATAATATTTAGCCTAGTTGATCCTATTCATTAAAACATCTTCAGATCACAATGTTTTGGTTAGCATATTGCATACATTCTAGTAAATTGTGAAATTAATCAATTAAAATGCAGCAGCTTCTTGTGGCCACACAAGGATAGCAAATCCTGGACTCTTTTTATTTGTCCAAATAAAATATTTGTCCTGCTAATAAATTTTCTCTGTAGGAATACATGAGACTTTCTTTCTTTCTTATTAATCAAGCTTTTTTTCAAGCTTAAAGCTTTTAATTTTTTGTTAATACTATATGGCAATTTGCATGTACTTTAAATCATGTTTAACAATAAAAATTATCAAAAAGCCATGTAAATATTAAAGTAATGTAAAGTAATAACATTTTAACATACTATGAACAAATGTTGAGTGCCACAGCAGCAATGGAGAATCTTAGATTTTCATTTAACACTGAATCTTTTTTAAAGTTTTAATTATGTCAGAAATGCTTGGGAACTATATGGTGGGTGTGTTTTATCTCCATCATGACTGGAAGAATTAAATGATACAACTGTTATTAGATTCCATTTCAAGCAGATTGCAGAAGTCTGATTGTTTTACCACAAAAATTTAGATGACTGTTTGGTTAAGCAACTAAAGATGAAGATTATTTAAGTTTACAATGCAAACATTCAGCTTTCCTAATATAAACTACAGGCTTATTAAAAGTTGAATATATGTTTAGAAATTTTCCAAAGTAATAAAATACACTTGACTTTGGCTGGATTGTTTTCCTGAAAATATTTAATTCTGTGTCTCATTATGTTGTCTTAAGTTTCTAGCTTACTAGAAATACCATCACTTCACAGAACGATGGCCTGAAGATAAAACGAACAGTTCAGATTAAACAAAACATGTACTTGTCTCCAATGCAATATCCTTCAGGGTATTTAAGAAAATAGCACTTTCTCCCAAATTTAATGCTACATTTTTAAGGAAAAAACCTTGTTCTCCACGGAGAAACAGACTGCATTAGTCAAGATTGTACATTGTAGGATAAATTTCTTTCATAAATTCCCCAAACGTTCATTTGAAATGTGGATCAGTACACAATAATCTTGAAGCACAAGTTGTTTTTTAGGTATGCAGAAGTTAGGGATGCAGCCCTCTGTAGAGAATTATGCAAAATAATGGATTGGATATAGCAGCATATCATGTATATGCATTAGCAGGGTGGATTCTATAAGGTAATGGGGTGGAATTACAAAAAAGATGGTTTGAGAGAACAAGGAGAACATAAGTTTTTTTGAACGTAGTTATTTCCTAAGATAATGTTTTAAGATGTTTGACTTCAACTCCTAGAATTCACAGCTGGTTGCTATGTTGTAACTTGTGATGGCCATAAAGCAAATCCCCACTTTTAACAGTTCTTTTTTGTGGCAGTTGTTAAGCAAATCCAGTGATTGTTAAGTGAACCAATGGTTCACTACAGGTATAGTTTTGCTAAAACCCAGAAGTAAATGTTGGTTTTCAGCAAAATTTTGTAAAACGTGATCACAGAACACTGCAAAGGGCTGTAAAGATGGACTGGTTTGTACAGTCATGTGACTGTAAGGGGAGCACACTTTTGGAACTTCAAATTTGGACTGAAGCACCCGGTCTGTTTGAACTTCCAGTGGTTGCTAAGCAACCAGTGTTGAGGACTAACTGTTAACATTTCATGCACAGAACATTTCTGCCCCTTTAATAAAGAAACCACATTTATGTAGCTCTGTTTGACTCTTTATTTTTACACTTTGAGAGTAACAAGAAAGCTTTATGAAACGAATACTTCATAACTCTGTAACAGATTAAAACAAAACAAAAGACACCATGCTATACACTTCTGAAGAAAGTCTGCTTCTTTAGCCTAAGGCAAATATTTTCGCTTTAACATCCATTTAAGAATCCAAATAGATGAAGGGAATTGTCGTGGCAAATTGAAAATATGCTTTTCCAATTAAAAAAAACACTTTGTGACTTTTAAAAGAGCCATTTTTTAGTTTTACAGATAAATTATCATGCATGATTTCTTCATGTAAGAATAAAATTCCTCATTAGAACAGTTCTGTTTTAAAGAGTAAATGCAATTTTTTAAAATAAAATATGGAGAATCAAATCCTAAAAGATTGATTTAGCCTATTTCCATTTTAGTATTTTCCAGTGTTAAAATTATACTATTTAGAACTACAGGTAGTCCTCAACTTACAACCACAATGGAGCCCAAATTTTCTGTTGCTAAGCAAGACAGTTGTTAAGTGAACGCTGTCCCATTAATGCCCTTTCCTCCCACTGTTGTTAAAGAGAATCACTGCAGTTGTTAAAAGTTAGTAACATGGTTGTTAAATTAATCCGGCTGCCCCATTGACTTTGCTTGCCAGAAGGTTGCAAAAGGTAATCACATGACCCTGGGACACTACAACCATCATAAATGTGAGTCAGTTGCCAAAAGTCTGAATTTTGATCACATGACCATAGGGATGCTGCCACAGTTGTGTGAAAAACAATGCCGTTGTAACTTCGAACTATCATTAAATGAACTGTTGTAAGTCGAGGACTACCTATACAATTTATTTCCTTTTTTAAACTGCTGCTTTGTTGCTTTTTCTCCGATTAGGGTATCCTTAAGTGCTCTGAAGCGAGTTTCAAAAGGGTACATGAATTCCTCCATTTCAGCAGTTTAGCTGAATATCCTGCCATTACACAATAGCCCCATCAGTGCTTCCATGCATAAAGTGCACAGATGAAATGCCATTAGTTACATCCAGTTGCGATAAGTCATACATACAGGGTACAAAAACTATTTAATTTACTATTTGAAGCCATAGAATTGCACATTGATAATTACACACTGATTAAGAATTACAGTAATGTGTTTTTAAAAGTAACATTTTTTTCATTTTAGTAACATTTAATATTGCGATATACAATAATGAAATAAAGTTTCATATTTTTAAAAGGGAATATTCATAATTTCAGCAAAATATAAATATGTTCTGGCAAAATATTTTTTACATGGATTTATGTTACAAGTATGAATTTTGTACTTCAGCAGATTTCATAGTAGCAGAGTTCAGTGGGAAAATTGACCTTGTTAACAAATTGGTGTATTTCAACATTGTAAACAAATTCAGTAAAACACTACACAACCTGTTTCAGAAATATATACAATAAAAATATTTAATTTTCCATAATCAGTGGAATTACTAGTTTAACGCAAAACATCTTTTAGCCAGCTGATTTAACATGTTGTTAAACCTAAAAAGCATTCCTGCTTGCAAAGAGGGATATCTGCAGTAAATGTCATCTGAATTGTTTTCCATGAAGCATTTTCTTGAAACCAGATGTTACTAATGCCAATTTTTCATATATTTATGAATAACTAAATCAAGGCAAGTGTTCTAGATCATCATGTTAACAGAATAACAGTTAGAAGGGACCTTGGTGGTCTTGTAGCCCAACCCCAATGTTTCTTTCAAAGACTTGTATAGTGGCTAATTATATTCTTGAGTATCCTAAATGGATATAGGAACATCTATTAAAAATGTAGCTTAGGTAAACTACATTTAATATTGCAATGTATTTTTATTTATTTTATAAGACAAATCAAATTGTGACTTGGGTACTAGTTAACAATATTGTCTAAGAAAAGATATAATGTAACAGGCAATTTAGATTACCACCATCACTTATACTATTTTAAAATTAAAGAAAAAACTAAAGAGAAAAAAATCTATCTGAATAATGTTGCTGTCAAGACAGCTAATGTGCAGATATCAGATAGATTAATATTGCAACTGAGCTCTCAATTCACTGCTGTTTTAGTTAAAAACCCCAGAGTCGTGAGAAATGGCAATCTTCAGGAAGAACCCCCATGCTGGTGAGTTCTTCAAATGGGTACAACAGATGCACAAACCAAAGTTATTTTTGCACCAAATACAAGATTCTAATGAAATGAATGGTGATTTATTGTTTTTACAATACTCACTTAAATTAGTGAAAAGCTAAACTGTTTGTATCATGAGCTGGAAATATATGGTAACTGTTTCTGTAACATTGCAGAAGATAAGATATACTATAGCCATAATTTCCTCAATAGTATATCAGTAGAGTGATAACAACCACCCATCGCACAGCATGGCCCAGCCATAGGTTTGTGTATATCTACTTTTCTAATCAAATGAACTGAGTAAACTGCTTCAAAGAAAAGTATCAGGTAAATTTTTTCTCTCATTTCTTATTCACTGATAGATCCATAATAAGCAAGGCAGGATAGTCAGATACTAAGAACCAAGTTTAGCAGAGTTATACAGATTAGCCATAAATATTTATTTCCCATGAGACAATATTAATATTTTAGGTCATTTGCTTATTCATAATACATAACATACTAGATTTATCTTCTAAAAGTAGATTTTCCTATAATTTCCAGAATTTTAAGTCTAGATGACCCAAAAATTCTGAGAATTTACTTCATCTCCTTTGGAGGACATAAAGTAACAATATTCATACATTCTACTGGACAGATCAAAATTTTAGTCCCACCAAATGAAGAGTCGGCTGTTGTGCTTCATTCCTCTAAGCATACTACTATACTTTGTTATAAGATCAAAATAAGATGGTATTAAAGGGCTGCCCCCCTTCAACTTTTTGGCAGCATATATTTACAACTTTCATTTAAACTGTATGCATGCAAGAGGTAATTTTATAACAATATAAAGATAAATATGAATATTCATTTGAAAAAATGTTTATTAAACACAAAGGACAATGTAACTCACAACCATGTTACCATACAGAAGAACATTTTATTTATGTATCTTTTTCTCCTTAAGAAAATAAAAATGGAAAAATTGTTAAAAATAAGGGAGACTAGTATTATTTTAATAACCTAACCACTTCATTCCAAAGACCTTTAAAATTTATGTTCTTATTCTCAAAAATATATTGAATAAGGCATATTTGTAGTCCACTTTGAGTAACAGGCTGAAATTGTATTAGAATATACCACCAATGGTAATTTTCAGCATTTTCAGACAGGGATCCAAATACAACAACTTTAAAATGGAGAGTCATTGTATCTTACACCAGCTTTTTTGGTTTCTTTATATTTGCTTTCCAAAGTCAGTTCAGAATTTTAGAATTTAACGAAGATGGTTAAGAACAATATAACCAACTCCATTGTGAACCAGCAAGTATAATTCACTGAGATTTACAAATGATATGCAAATGATATGCAAAACCTCTATATAGTCAGCAGCATTGACCAGACCTCAGTTTTCATTTAAAGACTAGACTGATGTAGCTTCACCACAAATCTTGTTACATGTAATTTTTATAAAACTAGAATACATTCCCCTTTTAGTGCCTTTAACCTCTGCAGTTCACATTAATATTGATTGTACTGCAAGAAAGTAAGCAAAATTAATTTAGCTCGGTTATTCCTAGTGGCCAGAGATTTAATTTTCTTGGCATACAATCATGACTTGGACACATTTCCTACTTCCTGCTTGCAAATAATAGTATTGCAAAATGGAAACAGATAAACATCCTTTCTTATCTAGTCCCCTGAGAAGAGAAAGACTTTATCATCCAAACAAGTACCGTGTTACTCATATAATAAGGCCGGGTCTTATTTTTTTTTGAGCCCCGAAAAAATGGCTAGGCTGTCTTTTCGGGGGTGACTTAATTCTCCCCCCCCTTGCATCTTTGGGTGGGCACGTGGCGACGGCTTGGATGTTGACTTCGGCGTTGGCGGGGCACTTCGTATCGGGGTCAACGCAGGCAGCACCATATCCGGGTGTGCAACAAAAGTACTTCCTAACGGCAAGCCCCCACCATTCCCCCCCCATTTCGCATGTTTTAATATAGGCCTTAATTTGGGGGGAGGGGCTTAATTTCATTTCATGCCTATAAAACATGCTGGGACTTCCTATTGGGGGAGGCCGTATTGTTGGAGAAACAGGGTAAATAAACCAATGGAAGATTGAAAAAGTTGCCACTAATTGGCTTTTTTTTTTTATCCTGACAAATTTCTTACGAGTTCCTCTTGCAAGCCACAACTTCACAGTACAGTACTTATTTTTCCCCTTTTGCACTCCAAACTGAAATAGAAGTCAGATTCAAGAGGAAACAAGTTCTTACAATTCGGGACTGAGGAAAAAAAGGAGTGTTCTGTGGGATTGAAATGAAGACTGAAAACCTGATGGGTTTAGCTTATTCTGCTTTTCTCTTCCAGGTTAAAGTAAATTGCACCACTTTCCTTATTTTTTAGACTGAAGAAAGCCACAATAAATTGGCTATTGTCATTTTCAAGAGGTGTCCAAGTTATTCCATTCCAATTAACCAGTATTGTGCCTTCTTGATTTCAAACCTGAATGTCATAAGCTACATGACAATTTTCATATCTGTAATCTATATATAATGTGTACAAAGTCCTTATTCCTTACAGCAATGAACTTAACGTAAATCTCATTCTAGCAGATGCTTACATAGTTAATAATGGATGCTCCTGTAACAGTTTTAAAACAGCATGTTGAGGAAAGCTTTTGCATTTTTTGTATTTCAGTTCCTTTTTGTGGACATATTTTCCTCTGCTTATGAATACTGCTATACAGCTATCTGTAACAAACTCCAATTTGCTAGTAACAATGCAACAAACTCAGCATGCTTCAGAAAGAAGCTAATTGCTAACTCTAGGATTCTTTAAAATGCCAGTTATTTTAAGAGAGCCTAGAAATAGTCCATTCTCCTATGTCTTTAACCTAGAAAGTGCTAAAAAGATCATAATGGGGACCCCCAAAACCTCTGAATCTCAGTGCTTCATGATTCATACGAATATTTTAGCTAGCATCTGTTCCAGAACCTCAGTGGGCCAAATCAGTGTGACTGACACTCTTAGCTCTTGAATCTGTCAGACAATTAGTTCGTCCCTGCATAGGAAAGAGAACAAAAAGAGTTTATATATAGTTGTAAACTGTGCAATCAGTCACTGAAAAATACAAACTCCAAATGAACAAAATACATGGTAATCCAAAATAAAAAAAACAAAAGACTGGTACTGTTTACCTAAAATTAGTTTTAGGATCTTAACTGAATTTCAAGATTGTTCAGCACACTTTCAGTTATCTACATAAGCTTTATTCCAACATGCAACAATAACATTTCATATCTTTATCGGTGCCTGATTCAGTTCCTTAAAGAGGAATCCAAAAAGCTCCGAATTAAAGTACCTTTTTTCACCACAAGCACAAACCTGGAAGTAGTTGCTTCTGTTCTCAAACTGTGGTTATCTGAAGAACACGTGTTCAGTCAAATCATTCTTTATTACACAAAGTAGCCAATTGTACTATCAGATTTTTTTTATCGTACTTGTTTTAGGAAGTGAGCAATTAAAAATATGTTTCTAAGATAGCATGTGAGCATGAAAGATCTTCAAACCTGTTTTATCAGAACTTAAGGTATCTTGGAAGTTTTTAACAATCCTAAATTCTATGGTTTGTATGATAACATTGACTGATAACAAGTTCTGCCACAGGATATAGAACTCATGAAAATATAGCAACTTCAGCAAACAAGAAAAAATACAATGTTGCATCCTGAAAATGCTAAGAGCTATGATTATTTGTAATATAAAATGCACATCATATATCATATATTTATATTATATTATAAAAATAGGACTATTTTACCTTTTTCATATCTGATCAAACTTCTGTACAGATTCAAGGAAAGGGAGGGGTGCCTATGATGCTACTGTGGCCTCATTAATTAAATATTTAGCTTTACAACCTTATTAAGACAAACGCCTCAAAAACTGAAGACTTTATCCCTCCAACTATTTTACTTTTATTAACTCATGTTATTATATTCCATTTATAAATAGTTCCATTTTTAAAACTGAAATTCTTATTTGCTTTAGGTATCTTATTTTGGGCTTTATATAAATGCAAGAATATTTCAGACAACTGGAACTACTCATGTGTAGGTTTTTCACTCTCCTGGTGTTATGCATTAATATTGAAAGATCCGCTACATTGCCATCTATGTTAGTTGAAATTATAGGGTTAGTTAACAGCCATAACATAACACTAGTCATTTAAACAAGACTACTAAATCAAACATGACAAATATTAAGACATGTGAAAGAGAATCTTCATGCAGACATTATTAAAATGTGACTGGGTTAATATTTTGAGATCTCATTTTTCCCCATGGAAGATTGTAGCCTACTCAATTATTTTCATTAGCAAGTACTATATAGAAATTGAACTTTGAAAAACAATCTTTATAAAAAGTATTGGTTGGAGTTTGAAAATATTTTTGAAGTGTAAATCTTCCTGTAATTACTCAGGGGCACAATTTATTTTTATTTATCGCCCCTTGGGGTAGATTAAAGTTGTTCTAGAGCAGGGGTATCAAACTCAAGGCCCACGGGATGCTTGGATCTGACCTGCAGGGCCGGCTTGTAAATAGCAAAGGACCAGCCTGTGGTGCCTTTGCCTGCAAAAAAGGAGCTCAGGAGAATGCTATGCAATCCTCACGAGTTCCGTTTTCACCGGCAGAGGGTTGCAGGAGGCTGTCACAGCCAGAAACAGAACTCGGGAGCCCATTTCCCTGGCAGACTGCTTGGGCCACCACAGGCGCCCCTGACATGAGTGATGTTGAGCTGGCCACACTCACCCTGGCCCCCCGAGGTCAAACACAACTCTGATGTGGCCTTCAATGAAATCCAGTTTGACACCCCTGCTCTAGAGAGTAAACCAAGCTCTGTGAGTAGCCTCTGGCTTTAGCAAAAGCTGGCAAATTGGAAAAGCCACACAGAATTCCTTCCACTGTTAATTGCCTTCTAGACTAATGATCCAATTTACACAACTGACAAAGTGCTGCAGATTGACATTTAAATGCATCAGTATGCTGGATGTTGTTCAGATATATTTTAATCCTAATCAGTGTGACACTAAACTCCAATAGTCACTTAAAATGCCTGGACAGTGAAGGTAACCTTGCAAACGTCAGGAAATGTGAACATAAAGCAGTCAATAACAGTTTGTCTGCTTTCCCTTAATAATCAAGGTGGAAGACAAGTATGGTTCAGAAAAAGCATTTTGATGATTTTGAAAAACCATGATACAGTAAAATAGTATAAAAAGGATAATATTTCTGCAAGGGGGATTTGAATATCAGTGAGTTTATGTGTAACTTCTAATGCCTTTATACTACAAGCCATTACAGAATAACATTGTCCATATATAAGACAATAAAAATAATACAATGTCTGCTACCTGAAATTATTTATAAATAGCATACAGACACCTCTCACAACTCTATTAACCTCTGCTTGCCTATTATGGGAAAGACAGTATAATATGTGTTTTTTTCACATATAGCCAATTATCTTTATCAGTCTCCAGATAGCTTCATTCATACATTTATGACTTATTCTCTTTTCCTACAAAAAAGCATACGTAGACAGATGCAAGCAATGCAAATCCACAACCCAAGAAGACATGTTCAATTACACAACACCTGAGTGTAGTCTGAACTGCATGGTTCTGTCACCTCTTTTGCTATCTGTATGAAAGACTTATTGTTTCTATTGACAACACTGGAATTTGTGCCTTAAAATATTCAGAGAATAGAAAGAGCAATGAATTAGCAGCAGTCAACAGTATATAAAAGGGTAAAACTGCAAAAGTTGATGGCCATTTTAAATAAAGTTGTTGGGCCTACATACTAGAAGCTTTGAAATAGGTTGTCGCAGTGTTATGACATAAAATTAGGAATGAAACACTATCAAACTTAGTTCCATGTATGAGTTTGGGTTCTCATATGCCCAAATTCATCATTTTACCTATAGCTATTTTAAGCCCTGCCAGTAACGTCTAGTTGCATAAGAATATTATAGGTCTTCTTACTTGAAAATGATCTTCAGTTGTTTTGCCACCCACGTTAAGAATATTCATTGAACTGGCACGCTTCATGCTGGACAGTGAACATGCAATGATAAACCAATCAGAAGAGCTGAAAATGGAAAGCTCTGAATACACAAAACATATATTACAAGAAAATAACTCCTACACTAATAACACCGTTATGACTGAAAGAAATACAATTTAGTATACACACATTTTCCTATATTTATCACAAAGGTCATAAAATTTAAAATTATTTTAAGTATCATTTTATTAGCAATTAAATTCTTTTGCTCTGAACTGGAAAATCCCACCATAGAACTTCTAAAACCCACTGTATCGTACTGTTTTAAATCATTATTTTAAAGATAGATATAGTACTACCGGTATCTACATTTTTTAAAAAAAATCCTTAGTTAAGAACATGTAGTTCATTCTTAGTAACTAAGTGGACAAATGATAGCCTATCTTGACTTGTCCCTTAATAGCTTTAATTTAAATTAAATAATTAAATAATTTAAATTATTGGTTTTTAGAGATTCTCTTTTCTGGAGATAGTTTTTCTGATCTGGACTGCAGATTGTAGAATATAATATATATGAGGCATTGCCAAAATTCTGCCTGAATATTTAAACATTAGCCAACTGAAATCCACAATCTGCAGAGATTTGGTAGCAAACCTCACTGTATTAAACAAGGTAATCAACTCTTCAGCCCCAGAGGATGTTATTATAATCATATTTAGCTATAACAATGCAGATAAAACCTTGTAGAATTTCCATGGTATATTCCAAGATTTATTGAATGATTATCCTACATAGAACTACAGTTATAATAATTTAGGGGGTTCTAACATTTTAGAGGTTTTACCCTTAAAGATTTAAAACCAAGTAGCATAATATACAAATTACTATTTTTCTATACTCTTGGTGTGCTCAGCACAGCAAACATTTGCATTACTGTAGACATTTGCCAGCTGGGATTCTTATGAATCTTTAAGGTCTAAACAGTAAAGTTGGGTGATTAATTAAACTTGGATATTTGGGGATGAAAAACATAAGGGAGCTGACTATTACTACCCAGTCAGTTTACACTGGTCATTTTGGTAAGGGATTTTTATGGGAAATTTGCAATAGTTTATTCCTTGCACTGGAAAGGTCATATTGTGGTGGCTGAAATTATTTGGTCTTATAGATTTGTGTTGTGAGTGAAGCAAGTGTATATCAGTAGACAGGCACACCATATCTTTTGGCACAGCTTAGCCAAAAGACAGTCCCAGCAACATATAGATTTTCACGGGTACAGGTATGCAGGTCTTGGCGTGTTCGGGTCTTTTCCCGTGTAAGATTAAGAGTATCTTGGCGACGTTTTGGCGAGGTCCCACTCGCCATCCTCAGGCTGGTGCTTTCAGCTGTGTTCATGGCGTGTGTCCGTTTGCTTGGTTTGGGGGTCGGGGTGTGTGGCAGCTGGTGATGCAGCCGTGGTCTGGTTTCTGGACGGTGGCTGTCTTTCGTCTATGGGATGGGTTTGGGTTTGAGTCTGGTGAGGGAGAATGGTGGTGGTGTCATGTGTTGTTTTGGGTCCGGTGTTGGTTTTCCTGGCTGGGACTTGTTTGTTGATAAGGGCTAGTTTCCAGATGTCTGGTAGGCGGGAGGCATTGTCCTGTTTATTCATGTTATGGGGGTGTTTCTCTATTTCGATGGCTTCCCTGATTATTCTCTTGTTGAAGTGTTCAGTATTGGAGATTAATATATAGGGAGACGGCATCTCCAATCACGCTTTGCTCGCACAAGCATGAAGCCGAAAGCACCAGCCTGAAGATGGCGAGTGGGACCTCGTCGAAACGTCACCAAGATACTCTCAATCTTACATGGGAAAAGACCCGAACACGCCAAGACCTGCAATAATAATAATAATAATAATAATGTGTGTGTGTGTGTGTGTGTGTGTGTGTGTGTAGATTTTCATGGGTACAAGTATGTAGGTCTAGGTGTGTTCGGGTCTTTTCCCGTGTAAGATTAAGAGTATCTTGGCAACGTTTCGGCGAGGTCCCACTCGCCATCCTCAGGCTGGTGCTTTTGGCTTTGTGCTTGTGCGAGCAAAGCATGATCGGAGATGCCGTCTCCCTATATATTAATCTCCAATACTGAACATTTCAACAAGAGAATAATCAGGGAAGCCATCAAAATAGAGAAACACCATCATAACATGAATAAACAGGACAATGCCTCCCACCTACCAGACATCTGGAAACTAGCCCTTATCAACAAACAAGTCCCTGCCACTAAAACCAACACCAGACCCAAAACAACACGATACCACCACCATTCTCCCTCACCATACTCAAACCCAAACCCATCCCATAGACGAAAGACAACCACCGTCCAGAAACCAGACCACGGCTGCATCACCAGCTGCCACACACCCTGACCCCCAAACCAAGCAAACGGACACACGCCATGAACACAGCTGAAAGCACCAGCCTGAGGATGGCGAGTGGGACCTCGCCGAAACGTCGCCAAGATGCTCTTAATCTTACACGGGAAGAGACCTGAACACACCTAGACCTACACACACACACACACACACACACACACACATATATGGTATTCAGCTTTGTTGGCATTTTTTCCACGTCATTATAGTTGTGCTTTTGAAGCTGTAGCACGTTTGCAGAATCTCATCTGCCATCATCAGGCTTCTGGATAGTGTTCGACAAACACTATACAGAAGCCTGATGATGGCAGATGAGATTCTGCTGAAACGTTGCTACAACTTTAAAAGCACAACTATCAGGACATGTGAAAATACCCGAATAAAGCTGAATACCATACATGTAAGTACCCACGAAAACTTAAGAAAACAAATATGTGTGTGTGTGTGTGTGTGTGTGTGTGTGTGTGTGTAATTTTCTCACCTATGCACACCATTAATATAACAAGCCTTGGAAATTCAAGCAAATTTATTGTAAACAAAATAAGAAATATTTACACTGTATTGGTGCCAACAATAACAATATATTTCTGCATATCCAAGTACTTCAATGCATGCATATTAAAAAACAGGTGTTATCAACATAAAGTAGTAAGTCATGCAATATTTACATATTATTTATATATACTGTTAAAACATGTATTGTTAATCTAAAAATGTTTAACACAGCACAGATATGAACATCTGAGTTTTTAAATGAAAATTATCCACAGATGACACTAAAACATTAGTCAATTTTTAAAAATTGACTTCATACCCAGGGTGATATAAATTTAATTGTTTTGGAATATAAATAGTAGCAGTACATTATATGGGAAATCTTTGACAAGACAAAATCTGGTTTTCACATGTTTCAAAATTCCTGTTGCATTAGAATCTGCAACCAGGTCATGATACTATTATTCCTGCAGCACCATTCCTTCGAGTACAAATCAATTAAGGTACAGGAAAAAAAATCCCGACGATTTGAACTAATATCAACACTAGATAGCCCACTAAAGACAGGGCTGTGTAAAGGCTGAGTGTCTAAGGGCTGAGATTGAAGTGAAGGACATTAGCATCAAGAGGCCTGCCAGTTAATTTAGAGAGGTGGGAAGAAGAAGCCTAGAATGTTGACTTGTGGCTATAGAGAACAGATATACACAGCCTGTGACTTCTTTGCACTGCACTGGGAAATCACTGTTTATATCTTGTCTGTAATAAAAAATTAAATCTAGTCAATTTGATCTGAGCATATTCTGCCTAATGGAGGTTAGAATTGAATAAAGAAAAACCTATTATTTACTGCTGAGTGTTCATTTGATTTCCTTAAGCACGTTCAATAAACAATTGGCCCCAAGTTCCAAGTTGGAGGTGGGTAGTGGTGTAGATTGTTCTATAAAAACAAAAAACAAATCCAACCCTAAAAATTGACATTACGGGCCATTGTTTTACTGATCACACATAAATATCATCATGGACAGATACCACTTCAAATGAGCTATTAGTTAGAAGTTAAACTATATAACAGTTTGTATTAAATAAAAGTAGATTGGAATCTTGTTATTCTTCTATTTGGGCAAATTCCCACTTGCAGCAGAATTCAAGAAGTCATACATGTTTTGAACCAATGGATTTATGATTCACAACAGCAGTTTTCCAAGAGTGTAAGCCTCTTAAGATAGGCTGTCAAAAACAGTTTGTGATACTGCTCTGAGACTTGCTATTTTTAATCTTAAAATCATCACGGCCCTTTATATAAATAATGTTTCAAATTGTTTATTGAATAATAATCATATTTAAGGAAATGCAGCAGCATGAAAGTAATATAGGAACATGAAAGTAATATAGAAGAGAAGATATATAATTATCTACAGTGACAAGTTGAATATCAGAATTTATTTTTTTATAAAATAAAACTCCTGCAGTGCCAACTTAATTGTGCCAAAATAAAGTTAATTAACATAGAATGTAAGACTACCAAGTTTCACACTGGATAATAAACAATGTAGCTACCGAAGATTTTTCTCTGAATGCAAAAACTTCCTCAAAGCTGATCTTCTGGTAATTATCTAGACATATGCAGATAGGATTTGGTTGTGGGGGTAATGTTTTGTTTTCGGCACAGTATAGAAATTATTTGCCTCTTTCTTATTTTAGCAATCTTTTTATATGATTTACATTCCTGGGATTTCCTAATAATTTCCCATCCAAATACTATCTAGTTTGATCATCCTTAACTTTTCTGAGAGCAGGTAAGTTTTGTTGAATGCTCCCATCTACTGTGATTTACCAAATGGGAAGAGATTGGAAAGTTTGAAAGCAAACAATCATCTCGAAAAAAATAAAAGCAATAGTTCAAAAAGGAAAAACATGTTTTCTATTTAAAAGAGGGAAACACTGCAGTTCTTCTGAAGGAATTCCAAAAAAGGAAGAAAAGTTAGAATAAATAAGATGGGAAAATACTATACTGTAGCTTGGATTAGAATAAAAATAAAACAAGTACCAATAATAATAATTATGAATTTAGAAGGATATTACTTCAATTGTAAGAAATTAAAAAAATAAAATTGCATTTGAACTCCAATAATTTTTTTAATCAACAAGCTCTGAAATATTATAAAGGCATAATTTAGTTGTTAAACCTTCCTTTTTATTTCTTAAAAATATAGGTAATTCTCTTTCAAAACTGTGTATAGAACTTTATAAAAGTAATACATAAATCTTAATTTATTTCCTTCTCCCCATATCCAATACTATTCCAAAACTGATAGGTTTTTCACTTGTATAGATTTATCAGAAAAAAGGATCTCAAATTAATAGAAATAGCAGATCTCAATAAGGGCACTTAAATAATACCGTTATTTAACAATATTTTATAGAATGTATATTTTCAAAACAAAGTGGATTGCTCTTTGAAAAACAATGAAAGTAGTTAAGTATTTTATTTGTAAACCAAACTTTAAAATTGATGAAAGCTTATGCTAATGCAACATTTTAAAGCAATATAAAATAACTGTGAAATGTTTACAAATTTTTAAGTTGTTTTTTACTCAGACAAAGGGAAAAGGCTGGTTTTAGAAAGAAAAATATTCTTGAAAGAAACAAAAAGTGCATTTAAGAATATTTTAAGGAAAGGAGATGGCTTTGGAAATATTTTGCTATTATTTATTGACTGAAAATCTAGTAGTTCAGAGAAAAAGTATCCCAAAAATGTTTAACTGCCTTATCAATAACCTAAATACGGAAATATTCCAAACTGGAAAGTGACAGATTAGAAAAGATTATGGGATAAAGGCCTTGATGGTTACAGACAAAGTCAAAAGATAATCACAAGCAGAAGTAACCATGTTTACTGTAGCAAAAAAACAATCAGATCTGATCTAGATGCTTTCCTTGTTAAAAGAAAGACTTTCATTTCCTTTATTACTGTTACCTGTTTTTCAAAGCACCATAGGTAGAAATAGATTGGTTTCTATATTTCCAACCAGACTGTCTTCATTGTTTTTACTGAAATGGCATCGTATAACTTCTTTTAACAGTTAATAATACTTTCATGTAATAAAATCTGTAAAGTTTATTTCCTTAGACCTGGAAACAACTCTCTCTCTCTCTCTCTCTCTCTCTCTCTCTCTCTGTGTGTGTGTGTGTGTGTGTGTGTGTGTAGAGAGAGAGAGACAGACAGACAGACTGATAACATATCTCTGTATATTTGGAGTGAATAACAAAGTTATTCATGCTTTTTACGAAAAAAAATTCAAACCATAAGATTCATAAGGAAGAATGAGCATACATTTCAAAAGGAGCCCTGATGATATTGGTACCAAGTATATCTTTTATTTATTAGAAGGACTGGATAAAGAATTTCAGTCCATTTTAATATAACAATAGTTTATTTGCAGGAATTCTAGACAAAGTAGACGAACAGGTTTTATTAATATGTGAGAATTTAAAAAAAGTTTCATGTTTACATGTTTATTAAATGTAAACAGGTCCCAATTAAACAGATCTGTACAGATTCAATAAACTAGTTTGATTAGATATTATACACATGGGTTAATTTCTCATGTTAAATTAAATCTTAATAACTTTCAGAATAAATTAAAAGGCTCGTATTTGTTATTAAGGAGAACCTGCTGAAATTCCAGCCAAGTGCATTAGTCATTCTATGTAGGATGACAGCGCAATCAATTCTTGAACTAGTCATTTATATAATGTCAAAATTTTTACAAAGCCATAATACTGTTTACAAACTTTTTACAACTATTTATGACTAACTTTCAACATCATCCTCTGTACTGCATTTTTGTGAGAACAGCTTCCTGATTAAACTCTGGTGTATTTGCACAGCAGATAAACCCATTACACAGCAGCATAGGTTTAGGCATAATTCAATTCCCATGTGTTGCAACACATCTAAAAATAATTACCCAGGACTTTCTCGTGAACTTCCTCCCTTCAGTTTTCTAACCAGCTTCTCGCTGCTGCGTCTAATTGAAGCACGAAGTTTGCTAAAGGAACCACTGCGTTTTAATGATCCAGTGCCATCCTGAAAAAAATGACCACGTTTAAAACCACAGAATCATTCATCCTTTGTCAGAGTTTAGTGATCACGAATAAACACCAATTGGTTATGTTCTGCTGTCATTGAAGTTATAAGCAAGTATCACTGAAGTTATAAGCAAGTATATAAACAAGATTTAACAAAAAGTTATTCTTAATAGATAGAGTGGATAATCTCCAAGATCACTTTGAACCCTTAATTCTAAGTTTCTGTGATAATGGCTCTGAGATGAACAGATTAAAAATAAGTACACAATATATTATCTATCGGGGGTGCATCACTTTAACTGAACCATGATGACAAGTTAACCAAGAATTACAATTCTCATACATTTCAACGAAACAAATTTTGGTAGATAGTTTTAATAAGATAAAATGATTTAATTATCTGAACACTTAATTGCTCATTTCCAATAAAATTAAATGGACCTGTATCAAAACAGTATATAGGTAAAGGCAATTCCTTGCACAATAGCCAACATTTCTATTAGCAGCACAGACATCTAACCCATTATTGCATTCTATGCAAACCATGATGCAGTAATAAGAATACAACAAAAGCCCACCACCAAGCAGTAGCATTATAGTAACAGCCGAGTGAGCAAAAATGTATTGAGGCTCAATCTCATTTGGCTCATACGTAGCAAACATATTAAGAACAGAAGCATATGATAGCACAAAACATTTTAAGTTCTTGCACTCTAGACTTCTAGAAAGTTAAGATGCAAGGCCATAATTTTACAATAATATATTTGGTGACATTTTCCAGAGGACCAATTTACATGGTGAAATATTTTGTTAACTTTATTCTCTAAGTAACTTGTTTATGCTTTATTTCAAGTTACTAATACCTTGCTGTTTTTAGAAAATAAATCTTTCCATACACAAAAGGTAAGAAAGTACTACGCAGAAGACAGAGACAGACGTCAGTTGGACTGAGTTTATTAGACAAATACACAAAGTCACCCATCACCAAGATTAGTAGAGAAAAGCATAATTGCATCTTCACATGAATACTAAACAGCACTGCTACTTTTGAATAAGCATTAAGTCAAGACATCTATATTGATGTTAAACCCTGTTATAAGTCTAAATACAATGTAAGCATGTACCTTACAGTTTGAATTATTTTTAACTAATTACTTTGTCAAAGTAACCTTCATGCTATTTTAATTTCTTGCGTAATAGCTTAAACTATCTTTCATTATAGTGAAACATTTACTTATGAATTTTCATTCTTAGTTTTGTTAACTCGTCTGTTACACAGCAAATGGTTATTAAGACTACATTCTAGAAGACTACATATCTGGCAAAGCGACACATATACAAGAGAAAGAGGATCCCCTGTCCCAAATGTGAGAGACACCAGCACTGAAGAAGTGGCCATTTTTACAGGAAGTATAGCTGTGACAAAGATCTTAAGGGATTGCTAAATACACAGCAGTCAGTAGTGGAGAGAAGTTAGAGCTTGAAGATGGTGTACGCCCGTCATGCAGGAGACAGTATTAGAGTCAGAAAAGGCATCTAGGCCTGTCGGACAGAAATGGAGAGAGAAAAACCTGGATGAAACTGTTGCGGAGGAAGTTCAACAGTTTTCAGTTTCAAGCTTGTTAATACTTATTAACAGTATTTCTAGGTCACCTAATTATGTGAATTGCTCCGTATATATACTTAGCAGAGAAGGGGGAAATTGAATATCTTTAAGATGAAAATAAAAGCCTTTAGGCAGTCCTTTGTCTTCTATTGCAAAACTCTTAGTATTCACATGCTGAAAGAATCAGAATCATCCTGTGAATATAACAAATATAATTGAGAATATATAGATTTTATAGCCAATGAATTTCCATTAAAAAAACACATCAGCCAAAGTCAAAAGGGACCAAAAAAACCCTAAAAAAAACCCAGAACAAGGTAGAGCAATTTGATTTTTGGATACTATTAACAATACCAATGTGCTCATAATAAATGCATCAATATTCCAATACTTCATTATACTGTTAAAAAAGCAAAGCAATAAACAGATGCAGACCGTCCAGCTTTCCCAAGAGAGGCAAGCCTCCAGTCCTTTACATTAAAAAAGTAGAAGAAATGGCAAGAGTTTTGCAATGATAAATTGCCCAAACAGAAGTATACTATAAGATTTGAAGATACCTGTTGGAATACTCGTATTGCGGCCTCAACCTTTCTTTGAATAAATACTATTTATCAATTCCTTCTTTTTTGTTCCTTCGATTAACTGTTTTCCACCTAGACTGCAAGGAGGAAAGTGTGACTGTTCTAAATTTACACCAACCTCAAATTTATGAATAAGATCCAATGAGATTGGCCTGCTTTCTTCTTAAACATGTAATGAAAATCTGGGCAAATTTTAGGCCTGACAAATCTGTGTGTATTTAATTAAACAGTAAAGCACCAGGGGCTTCTAACTGAGGCTTAGGTTACCGTTGATGACAAAGTCAACCTAAACACTTACTTTCAGTATCAGAACTGAACCCCTCCAGAGTTGCCTCAGCGAGATGGGTGGTATACAAGTTTCATAAATAATAATAAATTTACAACCACAATTTATGCTCGCTGTTTTGAGTTATTTATAAAAATAATAAAGATGGGATTAAAAATAAATAAATACATACATTTATATGTGTTTTCTCCCAAGCTTTGATTGTTAAAGTACTTTTGAGGGAAAGGAAATGATTAGAAAATAATGAAAACTACCGAAGATTAGAAAACTATTGTCCATGAGGAAGATCCCAACAATTATACACATGGAGTGAAGTTAGCACATTTATTCTTATTTATAGATTTTCCAAAACTATCACAGCACAGGAGCAATACTGCATGTTAAATATTTAAAGTTTTAAAGTAACATTTAAAAAAATATTTGTTGTTTAAAATACTGCCTTGACCACTTCTACAACAAAAAATGTTGTAAGAATATAGTGTAAGAATGAATAATAAAACACCCTGAAGCATTACTGCCTAGGAAGGATAACAAGTCCTTCTTTGAAAAAAGAATGTAACATCTATTCTTAATCAAGAGGCTTTTCTGAAAGATTTTCAATTTTTGTACCTTCTATTCAGAATATAGAAACATATATTGTATTCCAATAAGCATTTGAAATCTATTTCCATTGCAATTACTTGCCTTCAGTCCCTTTCTAGGAACAAATGGCAGATTGATGATGGCTCAGCTAAAAGCGGAGCTGAAATTTGGAGCTAACGGAAAGCCGTCCAGTAGATCAGCTCCTTTGACCTCTTCAGTGAGGTATTAAAGTGAGTTGGGAATGCAAAAGAGAGAGGCTGAAAATCCTTATCATATTAAATTTCCATCCAATTAATTATTTCAATATCACAAACTGCTAGGATTATTTTAAAGATGACTTTTCAGGCAAAGATAACATGTTAAAACAATAAAATATGATTAATATTCTTAGAGAAGAATCTCAAATTTAGCAGTGTTTTGTAAGAATATGATGGATGTTTAAATTGCAGCTATATTTGACATGATTTAAATCTGGTTTACTCAACCCTAAAGACCACATATCATTCAAAGCAGATATTTCCATTTTGAAGGAAGTCATTATTGATCAGAATATTTTAAAATATGGACTTTGTGATCTAGAAATACTGTTTATTTCCTTGAATGCTCTATCTAATCACAAATCTGCATATATCTTAATAAAAAATAAAACACATGCAAACAGTGCATCTTCCTGCACTTGAAAACGGAAGGCATGCCAAGCAGAGGGGGGAAAAATTCAGGGAAGAGTACAGTACACAGTTCTAATTCTAACAGGAAAAATTAAAGAATAATAAGGTAATGGTGTTTCTATTATATGCTGATTGACTGTCTTAGCACTGTTAATATTAAATCAGAAAGGAGGTCAAAGAAAGTCAAAGATGAGCAGGAAAAAAAGTCAAAGAAGAAAGGAACAAAATAGAGCCACACAACCTTTGGGGCTCTAAAATTCAGACAAGATTTTAGAGCAACAGAAGAAATGTCCGAAAAATATCCCACTATTGAAACTAATCTACACTTCCAAATGCAAGATGAATTGCTATTGGTTTCAAATGTATTATAAAAACAAAATTATCATGATGCGCTTATGATGAGCAATAATTCTATCTGCTCAGGATATCCAGTTACAAATCAAAGCTGGAAAACTATCTGCTGCTACAACAAGCGAGAATCATTACAACAATGATAAAGTTATCAGACAAATAGAAAAAGAACAATACTGGCTTTAAAAAGTCCTTTTTGTTTTAACTTCTACAGCACATTTTTGCATTACCCAATGGGAACAGATAGCATGAGATAAAAAACAAGTTTTTTTCTAAAAATGCAACAGACTTCCAGGACGTTTGGAAGCAGTAATTTATCCTGCTGTAGAGCCAGATTTTATTTTTGCATTCTAGTGTCATGAACTTTGAGAAATGTTGAATACAGAATAGATTCTGCAGCACAGCTCACAACATACAGGTGGTCCCTGACTTACAACAATTAATTGGAACTGGAATTTCTGTCATTAAGAGATGCAATCATAAAGTACAATGTCATGTGACCACATCACTTAGCAACAGCAATCCTGGTGGTCTTCATTGTAGTTGTTAACTGAATCCCACTGGTGAATAAGCAAGGACCCACTTAGATCAAAGCCATTCCTGCCTTGATCCCTCCCCATCCTGAGCTCCAGTAAAATAAGGGAGCCTCCTCTTCAGCTCCCCCACCTTCCTATCTCTGCCCTTGGCCACTTTGCCTAGTAGCATTCCTTGGCGGCAGCAGCAGCAGCAGCAGAAAAAAGAGGCCCAAGGCCTTCGGCAGTCTCAGCCAGCCATCACTATTCTGAATCCCTACTTCAGCCTCAGCACTGCCAACGACAGGGAGTGCCACCTTAAGCCCCACACTTGCAGCCAACTAGAGCCACAGCACAAAGTCCCAGCCATCACCACCGCCCTGCAATCTGCAAGTCCTGCCACACCCAGCTGATCTTCACCATCTTCTTCCCACTGCTGAAAAGGCAGGCCCAACCTGGCTATAGGTGAGGCAGCTGCTGACTATGCCAGACCTCCTTTCTAAAGCCACTCAGGTCATTCTCCAAAAAATTGTGAGTGCTCTTCTTACAATGCTTCAGAGATCTTCCGAGGCCTTCCGAAGCATTATGGGAATTGTGTGCATAATTTCAGCGACAGTGAGTCCTATCTGCAGAATGGCGTGAGTAGATTTGGTGTGGCTGGCTGAGGCTAAAGACCCTGGGCCTATTTTAGCTCCACCACTATCACCACTATCACCACCACCACTGCCGCCACCATCACCAAAGAGGCCACTGTATAAGGTGACCAAAAGGACAAAGGGGGGGGGCAGATGGGAAAGTGAGGGGAGTTGAAGAACCAATGCAATCATAAGTACAGCCAAGTTACCAAGCACCCAAATTTGAATCACATGACCAAACTGGTTGTTCAGCACCACTGTAACTTTAGACAATGAAGCTGAATGAATGTTTGTTAAATGAGGACTCCCTGTATGTTAAAAAAAAACTAGTGGATTTCATTTATACCGAAGTTATTTTCACTTCGTTTTCACAATACAGTGTCCAGGTTTTTCTTTTGTATCATTCCATCTGAGTTTACAGCAGTGTTTATTTCCCGAATCAGCAAATGTTTTAAGTGATAAAGAATACAAGCATGTGACTGTCATACTTTGCTTCCAGAAAAAAACATTAGCTTGATTTAGGCTGCGTGTTAACTAGGACATTCAATCAGCATTCAAGCAAGCACAGCAAGATCCAAAGATTAATTCCTAGGTTTTCCCCATTTGAGTATTTTCCAATTGATGTTAAAATATAAAAAGCAGGATTTTTCTTTTACTCAAATCTGCAGATGAATATAAACCAAGAATATGTTATAATACCAACAGAATAAAAACTTGACTGCACTGTGTACTGTACTCACCCCATTCCATTCTAAGCTCATACTCACTTCCTCTCCTCCATCCGGTCCACTCTCATACTTTACCACATCAATATTAAGGCTCTCACGGCTTTGTCTTCTCTCTATACTTTCTGGATCATTAAGTACTTCAGCAACTTTTTGTTTGTGAACATTATCAAGTCCCTATTGCAAGAAAGAAAGACAAAACAAACATCTGCAAGGAGCTTTTCAAATCACTCCACCTTAATGAATTCACAATAAATGAAGATTAGAAAATCCTTTTATAGCTTCCGAGATTCTGTATTTATCTCCAGAGTAGCATTAAATATGCTTTACTAGAATCTGTGTACTAAAATTGCTTCCTTGATCTTGTCAAACTTGTTAAGGAGCACGTCAGATTTAGTTGGGTCTCTTTCAATCACACTGAATGCACAATGGATGGCTCACCCAGGAGTCCCTCTCAGTCTCTGAACAGTCAGTAAATAAGCATCATACTCCAACAGAGTCCACATGGGTTTTCCTAGTCCATGCAGAATATCCATTAGAATAGGATTCATCCACATGCCCTACCTTCAATGTGTATGGCCAGTAACATTGTTGGACTCCAAGCCCTAACCCAGCTTGGTCGCAACAGGTTGTGCTTGCCCTGAGACATCGTGTACTCAAAGAACAAGCAATACAGTGTACAGCGCATGAAACTAGTGCTCAGGCTGGAGGCCCATTCTTCCCCAGCCAAAGTCATCATGCCATCAATTGTCTGACTGTTTTGCTGGTTAGGTGTGTGCACTTCATACAAGTGTTTAAATCTTTCTTGTCAATGTTGAAATATGAAAAATCTATATGCAGTAACCGTCTTTTTCAAAGATAGTTTGAAAGCTCCATAATCAACAAGACAAAAGGGCGGTAGAGAGAGCTCATTCATAGCTGAATAAAACTAAGTTATCAACATAGTTTAAATTTCTCCAAAATCTACGCAGATCACCTTGGTTTGTTGTTGTTTTCTGGGTGCATCTGAAAAGCAAGATTCCTGGATAGCTCTTGCAAGTTTTTTTTTTTTTTTTTACTTTGGTGCTGTCAGTGATCATTTGTCCTTGTTTTCTATGCACTGCTACATTCTCTAGTGACCTTTGTTTATTGATTTGAAGACCGGTATTCATTTGAAAATGTAGAAAGGACTCCTTTATGGTCGGCCTGCTAAGCTCCTATGTATGCAAACTGTGATCCTGTGTGTCACTGATTAAACAGAGATGCTTAGACAGATACTGAATGGTCATTTGTCAAAGATGCTAGCAGTGGATTCTTGTACTGGGAACAGACTTGGGGTCAATGAGCACTTGGAATTGTTATTTCCTGATATAGTCAGTGATACATTTTGCTGCAAAGGTATCCTTGAACTTGTTCATTTGGCCTGCTTATGGCCAGTTTTCTTTAGTATTTCATGCAGTAAAGGAGCACATATCATCCATTGTTCCTAAGTTTATCTTTGTTCTGCTCTAAAATAACGGTAATATTGAAAATTTAAACAATTTAAACATTTTTAAGAACCTTTTTGTGTTATAGTACTCGCCTGTTTACGGGACCTCATTGCTGCCTCTTCTAGTGTTTCAGCAGCTTCAAACTTGCCTTGACGTCTATAAAGTGCTCCAAGATTCTTTAAAGTAGTTGTAACTGTTGGACTGTTAAATTAAAAATCAAAATTATTTCTGACAGCAATCCATAACTACCCAAGCTTGCAACAATCCTGCTTAAGACTACATTGGAAGATTAAAAGCCAATGTTCATCTTAAGCCTAATTAGCATTAGCACTCAGACTTATATACCACTTCTCAGTGCTTTACAGCCCTCTCTAAGCGTTTTACAGAATCAGCATATTGCCTCCAACAATCTGGGCCCTGTTTACCAACCTTTTACTAGAAGGATGGAAGGCTGAGTCAACCTTGAGCCTGTGAGACTCAAAACTGCCGAAATGCTGGCAGCCGGCAGTCAGCAGAAGTAGCCTGCAGTACTGCATTCTAACCACTGCACCATCACGGCAGTATGTATTAATAAATTAATAAAGTAATGGGCATTTATTTCCTAAGAGCATTCAATTTAAATTCTTGCTTGTTATGGTTCATGCATGCGATTTTTGGATAACATACTTGCACACATTGTTTTCAGTTATTTTAGTCCATGTTATAGTTAGTTCTAAAGCAATAGCTTTAAGACTTACAAATTGTATTATCAATTTCCCTTTATTAACTTTGTTCAAGTTTTTTTTTAAAGAAGAAAAACTGCATAAAAATATCTGATACATAATATTCTGCATTTATCATTTTTTGCTACTTGTCTCTTGCAGAAAGTGTGAACATTTTTATTCCGATAAAAGAAGTAAAACCACCTCTTATTAACAATTTACAAATTCAATGCCACATCAATATTAAAAATAGGATTAAATACAAAGAGCAATAGCATTAAGGGGGGGGGGGGGGGGGGGGGGGGGGGGGGGGGGGGGGGGGGGGGGCGGGCGCGGGGGGGGGGGGGGGGGGGGGGGGGGGGGGGGGGGGGGGGGGGGGGGGGGGGGGGGGGGGGGGGGGGGGGGGCGGGGGGGGGGGGGGGCCCGGGGGGGGGGGGGGGGGGGGGGGGGGGGGGGGGGGGGGGGGGCGGGGGGGGGGGGGGGGGGGGGGGGGGTGTGGGGGGGGGGGGGTGTGGGGTGGGGGTTGGGGGGGGGGGGGTGGGGGGGGGGGGGGGGGGGGGGGGGGGGGGGGGGGGGGGGGGGGGGGGGGGGGGGGGGGGGGGGGGGGGGGGGGGGGGGGTTGTTGTTGTGTTGTTTTTTTTTTTTTTCTTCCGCCTTTTTTTTTTTTTTTTTTTTTTTTTTTTTTTTTTTTGGTTGGGGGGGGGGGTTTTTTTTTTTTTTTTTTTTAATGGCTTTTGGTTTTGTTGGGGGGGGGTTTTTTGTGGGGGGGGGGGAATAATAACACAAACATACAAAGTGCTGCTCCCTTTGGTGCTCCTTCTCTCAAGGCACTGTGGTTATGGTGCTTTTCTAGCATAACCACTTTAGGCCACAAAATGCTTTCAATCGCAATAGTAAATCCATTAGCTGCACCAATAAAACCCTTGGCAGAGCAATTCAGAAATATTCTTAAGAATATTTAAGATTTTTCTCTAGACCATACTGTTCTGGTGGATGGTTTTATGGTTTTGGGAAATAAATTCTCTGAACTGAAAATAGTTTGAGATATTCTACAAAAAACATTACAGATGGAACAGCCTTTTTTTTTTATCCAGAACACTGGAAACACTTCAAATGCTTCTGGTTTCAAGAATTTATTGCCCAAAGGTGTCAAAACTCCCCCATTCTCCAAAAAGAGCCTGGCCCATTGGGAACAAACTGTTGCAGTTTTCTAGAACTATTCATTTTGGAATCAACAAAATGTGCACATTGTTAACAATAGGTGTCCTAAATAACGGTAATTTATATAATTTTTAAAAGAGCTACTAATATGATAGCCCCCTCCCCCACCTTAAAATTCTAGTTTGAAAAATTGGTGGCTACTTTCACGAGGCAGCCATGCAGCCCAGGACAAAAATGCTCTATTTTGCTGCCTTAAGCGGTCTGCACAATACTACATAAACTTTCCGCAGCTGTAGAAGCAAAGCAAAGTGGTTTGTCCCTAGGCTGCATGGTGGCTTCATGTAAACAGCTACCCCTTTAGTGTACTGGCAAGAAATAGCAGTTGTGCTAAAAATGACAACTGCTTCCAGGAGGCAGACACACTCCCTAGGGACTCATGCCCTGCCCTCCTTACCCAAGCAGTGGATTGGTCCAGAGCTCTTCAAAAGCTAAGTGAGGAGGAATATGTGGGGCCTGGTTGAGGTAGACATCAGGATTAAGACCTGTGGGGACTGGGGGGAGGGAAAGACCTGCAAGGACCAGTGAGGCAGGGAAAGGCCTGTAGGGACCCAAGGGCTGGGAAGCAGAAGGTGAGACTCTTAGGAGTGGGGAGAACCTTCGGAGGCCCAGGGCAGATGGGTCTAGGTCTGTGCTAAGCCTCCAAGACCTTCCGCCACATCTGAGACACCTGTGCTCCGCTTAATGTTTCACACATTAACAGCTGCTTCAAAAGAGTAGGGGATGAGAGTCATTAAGCGAGACTGCCTTGCTTAACGGTCATCATCACTTGCAAACATGATGGGCAGGCTCCATTACAGTGGTATCTCTAGTACTATCTGTAGCTTTGGTAAAATGATCCCTTTCTTATACATCCCCTCTGACATTTTGAAGAACGTTGAATGGTTTGAAGTAATACATAGGCCTATCTAGCAGGGGTAAAATAGATCTAGTCACACTACAAACATCAAGTGCAATAGGCAAGCAGGGGATTGTGAAAATAGTGTTCTTGTCGCCGAACCCTAAGAATTAAACAGAAAAATAGTTTGAAAACTGAAAACTTCAGGTTACCTATTTATATGATATAGGTTTTTTTTCATATAAAGAGGTAACCTGAAGTTTTCACTAGAAAGCAGAGAATATGTAATACTATGACACAATTTTTAAAAATGATTTATACTTTTTTAGCTATTATGATTTCTTTACATTTCAGAATTCATAACACTGCCAGCAGCCAAACACTACAAATGATTTGGGGAAAGTATACCTACCTGTCAACTTTGCAAGCTTTGTACCAGCCTCCATATTCACCAAATGTCATGCCGTCTTTTTGTTTTCCCTAAAGTGAGAGCAATATATTAAGAAGCAGAAAAGTGGAATATATTAAGAAGCAGAAAAGTGGAATAACAACAACATATTTATAAATTCATTTCTGCTTTTTAATTTCTTACCTTGCATTCTTCTCTCTCCTCAGCGTGCATCCAAATCGGTTTGTTTTCATCTATGTAAGAGTAAAATACGGAATTGCGAAATAAATTATCACACATTCCAGAATAATGGTTAAGGAAACATTTTATATCTATATAGAGAAATCTATCCTAGACTCTGCTAGTTTCTAAAACATGTTGGTCAGTGTTAACTAGTAGCTCTTATTTCTATTGTTGTAAAGATTACACAATTCTGTTTTTTAAAATAAGGTGAATCCACAGAAAATGGGCGTTGGTTCTTACCTGACACGCCATTTCTCTGGAACCGTGAGGATCATCCAGAGAGTGGGGAGGTGCTTCAGTCTGCGTCGTTGTAGGCTGAGCTTAATTACTGAGGATCGCTCCGCCCTTCATCACGTGGCTGCCTTGCGATCCCCAGTTTACGCGAAGTCGAGAGTGAAGAGAATACCTTGCTCTAATCTTACTATGCTAAGGGATTCATTGGCCGAAACAAGCCCCCACCAGACGGAGAAACTAATCAGGTGGGGCTGGATGATCCTCACGGCTCCAGAGAAATGGCGTGTCAGGTAAGAACCAACGCCCATTCTCCTGAGAGCCGTTCGGATCATCCAGAGAGTGGGACATACCAAAGCTTGGCTGTCCTATGGGAGGGAGTCCGTCTGGTCCTGCAATCTCTGCGGCTCCTTGAGGACTCGCTGTAGAACCAGTCTACCAAACGAAGCCTCCGCCGAGGCAAATATGTCGATCTTAAAATGTCTGACGAAGGGAGATGGGGAGACCCAAGAGGCGCCCGACAAATCTCAGCAATTGGAGCCTGGGAGGCCCAAGCTGCAGAGGTAGCAGCCCTTCTAGTGGAGTGTGCCGTTATTCCGCTGGGAACCGGCAGGGCCTGGGACAAGTACGCTTTGGAAATAGTAGCTCTAATCCAGCAGCCGATGGTTGACGGGGACACTTTGTGGCCTAATGATTTGGGCTGAAAGGAGGGGAATAGGGATTCGGATCTCCTGAAGGGTTGGGTACATTAATGTAAGTGCGAAGGGCCCGTCTTACGTCCAGGTTGTGCCAGAGCTTCTCCCTTTCCCGCAAGGGATTGGGGCAGAAGTTTGGAAGTGTGAGTTCCTGTGCCCTGTGGAAGGCTGAGTTGACCTTGGGCAAGAAGGTAGGATCCGGCCGGAGAACTACCCGGTCGGCATGGAAGATGCAAAGGTCCTTCCTCACCGACAAGGTGCTATCACTGATATTCGGCGAGCCGAGGTAATGCCACCCGGAACACTACTTTGAATGTTAGGAACTGGAGAGTGGATTCCCTGAGAGGCTCAAGGGTTGTTTAGTAAGGGCCACCAGGACCTTATTGAGGTCCCAGGTAGGGTATCTGTGAACCATCGGGGGACACAAGTTAGTGGCTCCCCTGAGGAATGCCCTAATGCGAGGGTGGAGGGAAAGGGACCCCAGATTGTCAAGACAATGACGGTTGAAAGGGCTGCGACCTGACGCCTCAGGGTGTTCGGAGAAAGACCTTTCCTCAGACCCTCTTGGAGGAATTCCAACATTTGAATGATGGAGGGTGAAAGCGGGTTGACCTGGAAACCGAGCACCACTTGCAGAAACTATTCCAAGTGGCATTGTATATCCAGGTTGTGGAGGGCGCCTGGCGGCTAGAATAGTGCCGATAACCTGGTCAGAGAACTGCTCCTTTCTTAAGCGCTCCCGCTCAACCTCCAAACGGCTAACTGGAGCCACTGAGGATCCGGGTGCTGGAAGGAACCCTGAGAAGGGATATCCTGATCGGAGGGATTTTCTAGGGAGGGGCCACCGATAGGTTGCGGATGTCCATGAACCATGGGCGCCTGGGCCAGTAGGGTGCCACCAGAATCAGTTCTGCTATCTCGGAGATGAGCTTCTGGATAACTCTGGGGACCAGGGCTAAGGGAGGGAATGCATATAGAAACCCTGAGGGCCAGGGGCCACGGAGGGTGTTGTAGTTCTCAGCCCCGTGGGAGGGGTACCTCGAGAAAGAACCTTGGGAGTTGTGTGTTGAGGGGGGAAGCGAAGAGGTCCACTGACGGGAGACCGAAAGGCTTGGTCGCTTCCCTGAACAGTGATGGGTGGAGGCGCCATGTGGCCTGGTCCACCATGGTCCTGCTCGACCAGTCAGCTAGGGTGTTTAAGACCCCTGAGATGTGCTCGACTTTGAGAGAGAAGAGATTGCGCTCCGCCCAACGGAAGAGGCGCTCGGCCTCTCTCATCAAACAGATGGATTGGGTGCCCCCTTGTCAGTTGACATGGGCCTTGGCGGTGATGATGGCCGTGAGTATGAGGACATGCCGCCCGCGTACCTGAGGGAGGAAGTTGCGCAGGGCCAGGTGGATGGCGTGGAATTCCAACCAGTTTATACTGTATGCCCGTTCTACCTGAGACCATCTGCCCTGTTGCAAGAGCGAGGGGATGTGAGCGCCCCCTCCGGACAGGCTGGCGTCTGTGGTGAGGGTGAGGCGCTGGGGCTCCTTGAAGCCATGTCCCTTGTAGATGGCGGGACTGGTCCACCAGAGGAGAGACTTGAGGACCTTTGGAGGCACCTTGACCGTGGCCTTTGAATTGCTCTTGCCGGACCGTTGGAACGGGAGCAGGAACCACTGTAGGAACCTAGTGTGTAACCGGGCCCAGGGAACAAAGGAAATGCATGAGACCATTTTACCTAGTAGTTTAGACAATTCCAAACGTGTCACCCTCCGTGAACGTCTCATGTGTTTGATGGTTTCCTGAATGTAAAGGAATGTTTCCGAGGAAGGGAAACCTTTCCTCGAACTGAGTCAATGACGGACCCCAAGTGGGTGATCCGTGTAGAGGTAACAGTCGGCTCTTTTGCCAGTTTGCCAGGAACCCATGGTCTTAGAGGGCAGAGAGGGTAGCTCTGACATCCTTCTCTGCTTGGAGTCTGGAGTGGAACAGGATGAGGATGTCATCCAGGCAACAATGGGGACGAACCGGGAGGTCCCTGAGGTGGACCGCCAGAGCCGTGAGGACCCTAGTGAAGGTCCTCGGGGCAGAGGCCAACCCAAAGGGGAGAGCCACATATTGTAAGTGGCGGAGGTTGTAGCAAAATCTGAGGATTTTGGAATGGGAGGGCCGGAATGGGATGTGAAGATACGCCTCTGAAAGATCTATAGAGGTTAGCCGGTCCCCCTGCCTGATGCCCCAAAGAATGGAATGTAGGGTGCATCTTGAACCTGCGGTAGATCAGGTAACGGTTCAGGCGTTTCAGGTCTAGAATAGCCCTCCATCCCTCTGAGGATTTGGGGATCACGAAGAGGTGGGAGTAAAACCACTGCCCCCGCTGGGCTGTTGGGACGGGTTGAATGGCCTGTACGTTAAGGGGATGCTGAATGGCTGAATCCATTAAGTTGCGTGGTGGGATCCCTCGAAGGGGGGGATGCCATAAGAAGTCGGGGGGGGCGCGCTGGAATTCAAGCGCGAGACCAAGTCTGATGGTGTCACGGACCCAGGTATCAGAAGTGGAGGGGTCCCATCGGTCAGCGAAATGCCTGAGGCGTCCGCCGATGGGAAGGGAGGAACAGGGTCTATCTGGTGCGCCGGAAAGGCTTCCCTCCGGGACCCCTGTAGCTGCCGCCCCTCCTGTTCCTGTCATCTGGATCGGCTTGATCCTGGGGCTGGAATGGCCGGAAGGAGGGGGGTCTCAGATACCTGGGCCGGAAAGGGAACTGGTAGGAGGGTCGGGAGGAACCTCTCCAAAAGGCTTGAGGTCTGACCTCCGAAAAAAGGGGGGGAAGAAATTTTTTCTTGCTTCGGGTTCTGGATAGCAATGGCTCAAGGGCGGTGCCAAATAGTCTGTCCCCCTTAATGGGGGCAGTGGCCAGCTTAACCTTGTTTTTTATGTTCGTCTGCCCGTGCTTGAGCCAGAGCGGGCAGCGAGCTGTAACCTGAGAGGTTATTGCTCGGGCGAGGAACTTAACCGCATGGTAGGTGGCGTCGGCCGAGAATTCTGCTACGGCCATTAACCTTTGCGATGTCTTGATGTGCCCTAGTGTTAGAGGGGGAACATGCTGTTTCAGTTGGCAGGGCCACCGGATCGAGGGCCTGGTGAAAAAGGAAGCGGCCGTGGCCGATCTGACAGCCCAGGTGTCAGCCTGATGAGCCCTACTCAATGGCAGTTCGGACCTCTTGTCCTCGGGTTTTAGAGCCTCCAAGGGTCACTGGGGGAGGACGAGGATACTAAGCCAACGAAGGGTTCGTCTACCTCGGGGTATTAAGCAAGTTGCAGAAGCTTGAATCGAGGTTAAGAATCTCTTGTCCTGGCTGGATGGGGCAGGGGGAGCTCTTATAGAGTCCAACTGGTCTGAAACTAGGTCGTGAAATATGGGTGGGGCCGGAATAACTTCCGCCTCCACCACGGGTTGCCTAAAAACGGCGTCCTCTTGTCCCTCTGCCGGAGGGGGGAGAGCGAGGAGGACTGAACAGATAGGCCAGAAATGCTCTTGGCCTTAAATAGCAGGGATTTAAACATGTGTGGCTTGAACAAACCCACAAGGTGGGTTGATCGGGAGTGAGGCCCTCGTCCTCGGACATGTCCCCTTCCATCGGGTCTATCTCCGACAGGGGTTCCCCTTGGTGTATGGACCCCCATTCAAGATCTTCCTCCTCCCCGAACCGAACCAGGTCCTCTATAGCCTTCTCCATTTCCCCTTGTGGGAAGAGGTTGTCCCCCATAAAGGTACCTGACCATGAGTGGGGTCCAATCTAGGCAAGGACCTGAGTGATGGCGAGTCGTGTTCGGGCGCCATCGAGGGGGGACCGGACCTGGACATCTGTTAAAGGCCCTCTGCTATCCCTGGCGGATAGCCTGTTCCATCCATGCCTGCATGTGCGCAGGAATCTCGACAGAGGCGGCCTCCTCCTGGCGCAGGCCAGCGGCCGTGGGCGTGAAAGTGGCTTCGAGCGTTCGTCTGGTTGTTGGTTCGGGCACCTGGTGTCCCTGTAAGCTGCGCCTGGAGAGGGAAGAGGAATCTGGAGGATGGGGGGTGTCTGGAGGTAGAAGGAAGGGGGCTGGGGCACTGGTTGTGCCTCTCTAGATCACCTGTCAAATTCTTTCTCCAGTGCCCTATGGCGCCTTAGGGCGTCTCTCTGAGAAGCCTTAGAAGTTTCTTAGAGGCTTCCTTAGCCTGTCTGCGCAGGTGGTAGGACTGAGATCTGGCCTTCAACGAAGGGCCTCTAGTGGAATTGTCATCTGCCATTATAGAAGAAAGGACTATAGCTCCAATTTAAGGCGGTTGGCTCGCCAAGGGTTCGCCTACAACAAAGGCCGGGTGTCCTTTCAGCTGGCCCGCGCCCCTTTTGGAATTTAGATATGTAAGTTCTACAATATTATTATTGTTATAATTATTGATATAAATATATATACATGCTTATAAGCACTGTATATGTAATCCAATCAGTGTTGATAATGCGTTATTGCCATGTACCAATAGATATATATGTATATCTCTATATAATATTTCATTATATTATTATTATTATTATTAATTATTATTATTATTATTATTTATTTTTCATATACAAGAAATGAACAGGGATCTGTTCAGTGCTCCCAGGAGGGAGTGACCTCAGATATAATGTTAAAAATCTCCAATTGGCCAAATAAACGCCTGAGGCTGGAGTGAGGCCTCTGGCAGCTGGAGCTCCCAGGCACAAACCGGGAGGGATAGGCTGCGATTTTCTGCTCTGAGCATGCTGCGGAAAGCCAACAAGATAGCCAATTAAATTGAATCTGCAGTAGCTCTCATAGGCTGGCAGGCCTACAACAGGAGCTAGCCCTTCGCAGCCCAACGAGGCCTATTAGAATGACGCCCGTTATACACGCGGCGGCGCCCAAAATGGCGGCCGCCACCTACTCTTTAATCCCGGGCCGCTCAGAGCGCTACATAAGCCTCTCCGGCACACCTAGGAGCCGAGCGAGGCAGCCAAGTAATTTTCGCCTTGCTGGGGCGATCGGCGTTTTGGTGGGGGGAACACCAGCTGCGCTTATCAGCGCGATCGATAGAGCTGCTATGAGAGCGGCGCGAAACAGGCGGCAGGCAAGGAGCCGAATTGAAAGGGGAGGATTGGCGCCGGAGCGCGAAACCGCCCGCTCTCATTCCCCTGGGGGCGAAGAAACGCGCTCCCCTGCTACAGCCACCCCAATTGCGCAGAGGCTAAGGGAGAACCAGGAATAAAAGGCAAACCTGAAATAATAAGGAGTATGCTTGAATCGGCCAAAGAGTGGGAGATACACAGCCTAATCTGACGAAGGCTGAGCGTAAACTGGGGATCGCAAGGCAGCCACGTGATGAAGGGCGGAGCGATCCTCAGTAATTAAGCTCAGCCTACAACGACGCAGACTGAAGCACCTCCCCACTCTCTGGATGATCCGAACGGCTCTCAGGAGAATGATCTCATCCCGCTATGTCAAAATGCATCTACCTTCTTAGACGTTGTGAAAAAAGGATCTATAACTCCAAGTTGTTCTATTTAAAGTAGCTTTGATCTCAACCAACCTTCAAATAGCATGTTGAGAGAACACAGGTGTCTGCTAAAGCATTACAAAGTTTTTCACTGATCACAGTATTTCGGACAACTTGTCCATCCTTGTTGACATAACTGATTTAATTCAATGAAGCTACTACACTGAAATTACTAAATACAATCAGTATTTCTTCTGTGAAACGACACTCAGCTGACTTATTTTTATTAGTACTATATTTACTACACTGGGCAGAATTCTATTACTTATGAAAAGAGGCCTAAAAAGCAGACAGATAATTGTAATCAATGGCATTTGAATGTTTTGCTTTTTAAAATGCTTCTTCCATCCCTTATTCATTATGCACTGAAATAACCTATGACCTGTTGAGTCATCATTTTAGAGCTATTTCCTTAACCAGATTCCTCAATGCATTCAACAATGGCAATGCTTCTAATGTACTAGAAATGTTGTTAAAGCTTCAGGGAGATATTCAGAGATATACCTGCCTCAAAAGTAGCCCATGTGAACTGTAAAGCACAGTCAAAACATGAGGAGTTGACCACAGAATATATTTTAAGATTTTGTATTATGCTTTATAATACAAAGAAAATAAAACATAAAACGTTTTATAAAATTTGTCAAACTTCAGTTCCACAACAGTCATGGCTCCTGGATTTTTGAACGCATTCTGTCAAGTTAGCCCATTTGAGATACCTTGGTTGAAGTTTTTTTGCTCTATGATGCACTTTTACGCCAAGCTAATGGTTGCAGACATAAGAATTTTAGTAGTATATATACAGTATTTGGGGGGGGTGAATTCTGCTCAATTTAGAATTGGGGGGTGGGGTTGGGCATACCTCAAGCACAATTTGAAATATGTATCCCTTGAAAAAAATATCTATGGTCAGATCTGCAGAACTAATATAGAAATAAACACTTTTCATATAAGAATTTCTAAAATTTGTATTATTTTTAAATATGTAACATACATACGTCATATCGTTTGGAAAACAATCTCCATGTCTAACATTTTTTCATAATACAAATATTTACCATCCACAGAGCCAAATTCTCTTTCATGGGCACGAGTAAGAATCTCTTTGTACAAAGTTTCTGCTTGCTTAAATTTCCCTTGTTTCAAATAGCAGGATGCCTGAAGAAAGAAAGCATTACTTTAGCATGTTTTAAATTTAAATATCAGTATTAGCACTTGTGTAAGCATTTGTAGGACAAGCCAGCAGCTAAGGTCACAGTGTTTTGAAATCAGTTTCACATTTTCAACAAACAAGGACCACAATGGCTTGCTTCTCTGCTTTTTATTCTATTATACAAACATACCAAATTATTCTTTGTTTTTGCTACATTTGGATCATCTGGCCCCAATTTTGTTTGGTAGATCTCAAGTGCCCGCTGATAGTAGTATTCTACTTCTTCATATTTGCCCTGGTTCTGACATAGTAATGCCAGATTATTTAACTGTTTGGCAACATCTGGATGGTCTTTTCCCAGCACCTAGAAATAAAGAGAAATTTCACATTATAATTTCACATTCTTTCCTTTCTCAGATATAGCTAACATCTATTTTATTGAGGAGTGGAGATAATCTTTATCCACCTATGTTTAGTATTCATTTTTTATCAATTAATTGATTAAATTACTGCTATCACATTTACTTTTCTAGTTTTTTTTTACTAATATTCTTATTATGAATGTATTACAATACATATTTTTGTTTCTCAAATTAACCATTTAATTATATCCCAAGTCCAAAATTTATCGATCAGCATTAGCAGGATTTATTTCCATGCAATGCAGATTTTAAGAAGATATTCTGGTTCATGATTTTCATGTTTAAATGCTTTAAGGTTTTCAGGTATAACTTTACAGAATTGCTTACAGTTAAACAAGTGTGGACAGCCCTAATAAGCAATGCCTTTGCATGGAAGTTTTGTATAATGGTATTTGGGAAAGACCTTTGGAGATGGGGGAGAAGAAATGTTGTGTGGGAATAATCAAATAAGAGAGGGCATAGCTTTCAGGGCGGAGCAAGAGGCTCATAAAGACCCTCCCTAGTTTCTCGGTCTATAAAGAAAATGGCAGATTTGTGCTTTCAGATTTGCAAGATTCTATTAATGTTGCTTTATAATAAAGTACATGGTCATGTTTCTGTCTGGTCTACCTGGTAAGGCTAACACTTTGGCAGGGAAAAGAAAGTACCATGAATGATTCTTCCACTGATTCTATTTACAAAAACATACTGGAAGGCTAAAACAAATTTTCTAGCACAATTATTTATAGCACAAACACAATTGTTTGGGAAATACTATTTTCTGTAGAACAGAGAGTCATAAGTCACTTTTTTCAGTGCCATTGTAACTTTGACCCAGTCACCAAATGAACTGTTGTAAATCAAGGACTACCTGTAGTTTCTGAAGGATTTAATCTAGTGTATTTTCAGTAAACAAAAGGCTGGGAAATTCAATTGTTGTGATATGCCAATCCTATTAATTTAAATCTCCTATTAATTTAAATCTACTATGCACACCTAGAAAACATATTGAAATTCCCTGGTTACGTTACTTCATATTATTTCTTCAGACTTTCTTCTCATTTATTTATTCCTTCCAACTTCATAAATTTCTTTATTGCGTCATGTTGACAGAAAAAGCTCTATAGGAAATTATCTTTGTCCCCTATTATCTTTGTCCCCTGCTGCCCAACTTCCCAGTCTCCATCATGGTATTCTTACTGCTTCCTTCAGAATCCCCTTTTGCTCTCATACTATTCAGGTTTTAGATAGCAAGGTGGGAACACTCTCCAATCTTTTTCTTTTTAAATTAGAAATTCTGCGATTAAGGAAGTTTCACTTAGAATGAAAAAAAATGTGGTATGATAGATATGCTTAAAACATTCATGTAACGACTATTTAAAAAATGTTTTGATTCCCCCCCCCACCCCCCCGCAGCATCTGCTAATATTTTCACTGGGGTGTTTTTGGCATGTAGATTATCTTATGAAACTACTTACAAAAAAGTTCATACAATATTCTTTGTTAACAACGGTCCTTGTCCTATTACAAATATTTTAATGTTCTATAATAACAAATTACAATATATCTATATTACACCAAATATTTATAAGAAAAAAACCTCCTATCTGCATACATAGTTTTCTTCTTTAGCCTGCATGCATCTTGGTAGTCATAAATTTAAAACTAGTTGCTTGCAAACTTTTAAATTCTGACAGACCTCTCCAGAGTATCGTCCAGGATACTTACAACCCAGTTCTAAAGTTCCAACACCTACCCCCTCACAGTGACATAACTGCATTTCAGGCACTTGGGAACTGGCCTACATAGCAGTTTGCAAAATCCTGTAGTCACATAACCACATTTTATGATATTTTTGCTAAAAATTTGCATTTCTGGATTTTGGCAAAACCGGACCATAGCAAATAATTGGTTCACTTAACAACCATCACAAAAATGATGACAACCATGATTGCAAAAGCTGGTCAATCATGTGGATGACCTGCTTTATGACTGTCATAATTTACAAACGTAATGGGCAGCTTCATTTAGTTCGTAAGTTGAGGACTACCTGTACTGCCATTATTATAATTGTAAAATATATTCAACAAAAATAACAGAGGACAATATTTTAAATGTAATGGTATTCTGCTTTATATTAATATTTGTTTATTGAATTCTAAGCTAATTTTACTGGCTTCATTTGTAATTATTGTGTTGTTTGGTAAAAGTATGTGGTAAGTTATTATTATTACAATTTTATGAGGGTTGTTTTGTATATCACACAAAACTAAATAAATGTTACCTTTTCTCTGATTTCCAAAGCTCTCTTACATAAAGGTTCAGCTTCCTTGTATTTTCCTCTTTTCCCATAAAGTACAGCAAGATTATTTAAAGTTGCTGCAACCTGCAAGAAAAACCAAACACTAGATCAACTACTATGCCTGCTGAAACAATTTTTAAGTTAAATAGCTCACATACTTATATTTTAGTATACTTCAAATGTAAACAATTCAGTTTTTTTAAGTGTTTATTCAAGAAATACAATTATAGGCAATATCTGTTTCAGCAGAGGAATATACTTGATACATGTATGAAGAAAGTAATTTAAATAAATAGAGCTAAAAAGATTTGTATTCAGTTATTATAAATTAAAAAAAACTGAAGGTCCTCTAACTTCAATTATGTTTAACAATAAACTTTAAAACCTTCATTTCAAATGTAACATTAAAATAAATTTTAAGGAAAAGAATTTGTGATAGGAAAAACAAAAATCTGCACTATATACAGACCGCGGGATGATCTTTGCCTAAGGTCTTTTCACGAATGGCCAGGGCATCATTCAGTAAATTTGCTGCATCTTTATATTTATTCTGGTCCCTACATTGGGAAGAAATAATTAACACACACTAGTTTATAAATCCTTTATATAAACAATATATAAATATTCAACACTTCACTTCAAAATATTGCGTGTAGCTGTCAGTGAAGCTAACAATGAAGCTAAACTTTTATTATAGGATTTTGTGGAACCACCATAAACATTGGTGAAGACAATACTAAAAAAAATGAGAATCCAGTTCTTAGGTTTAACTAAGAGACATAGCTGAAATAAAACTATGTACTACTTAGCCTTGTGGAAACCCACAAAAATAAGAGGATTTTTAAAAAAAATTTAACAATAATGTGCCTGGAATAGTAGGATTAATAAGACTTGTAAATACACTGCTCAAAAAAATAAAGGGAACACAAAAATAAGACATCCTAGATGTAAATGAATGAAATATTCTTATTAAATACTTTGTTCATTACATAGTTGAATGTGCTGACAACAAAATCACACAAAAATTATTAATGGAAATCAAATTTAGCAACCCATGGAGGTCTGGATTTGGAGTTACACTCAAAATTCAAGTGGAAAAAAACACTACAGGCTCATCCAACTTTGATGTAATGTCCTTAAAACAAGTCAAAATGAGGCTCAGTAGTGTGTGTGGCCTCCACGTGCCTGTATGACCTCCCTACAATGCCTGGGCATGCTCCTGATGAGGTGGCGGATGGTCTCCTGAGGGATCTCCTCCCACACCTGGACTAAAGCATCCCCCAACTCCTGGACAGTCTGTAGTGCAACGTGGCGTTGGTGGATGGAGCGAGACATGATGTCCCAGATGTGCTCAATTGGATTCAGGTCTGGGGAACGGGCGAGCCAGTCCATAGCATCAATGCCTTTGTCTTGCAGGAATTGCTGACACACTCCAGCCACATGAGGTCTAGCATTGTCGTGCATTAGGAGGAACCCAGGGCCAACCGCACCAGCATATGGTTTCATAAGGGGTCTGAGGATCTCATCTCGGTACCTAATGGCAGTCAGGCTACCTCTGGAGAGCACATAGAGGGCTGTGCAGCCCCCTAAAGAAATGCCACCCCACACCATTACTGACCCACTGCCAAACCGGTCATGCTGGAGGATGTTGCAGGCAGAACGTTCTCTAGGGCGTCTCCAGACCCTGTCACGTCTGTCACATGTGCTCAGTGTGAACCTGCTTTCATCTGTGAAGAGCACAGGGCACCAGTGGCGAATTTGCCAATCTTGGTGTTCTCTAGCAAATGCCAAACGTCCTGCACGGTGTTGGGCGGTAAGCACAACCCCCACCTGTGGACGTCGGGCCCTCATACCACCCTCATGGAGTCTGTTTCTGACCGTTTGAGAAGCCACATGCACATTTGTGGCCCACTGGAGGTCAGTTTGTAGGGCTCTGGCAGTGCTCCTCCTGTCCCTCCTTGCACAAAGGCGGAGGTAGCGGTCCTGAGGCTGGGTTGTTGCCCTCCTACGGCCTCCTCCACATCTCCTGATGTACTGGCCTGTCTCCTGGTAGCACCTCCATGCTCTGGACACTACGCTGACAGACACAGCAAACCTTCTTGCCACAGCAAACCTTCTTGCCACAGCTCGCATTGATGTGCCATCCTGGATGAGCTGCACTACCTGAGCCACTTGTGTGGGTTGTAGACTCCGTCTCATGCTACCACTAGAGTGAAAGCACCGCCAGCATTCAAAAGTGACCAAACCATCAGCCAGGAAGCATAGGAACTGAGAAGTGGTCTGTGGTCATCACCTGCAGAACCACTCCTTTATTGGGGATGTCTTGCTAACTGTCTATCCTTTCCACTTGTTGTCTATTCTATTTGCACAACAGCATGTGAAATTGATTGTCAATCAATATTGCTACCTAAGTGGACAGTTTGATTTCACAGAAGTGTGATTGACTTGGAGTTACATTGTATTGTTTAAGTGTTCCCTTTATTTTTTTGAGCAGTGTATAAAATTCTAGCTTCCAGGTTGAAAAGCTCAGTTAGTGGTGGGAGAAGGGAGAAATCTTGCAGGCTACTAATGAGCGGGAAGACATCCTTTTTCAGCTGTTCAGTTAACAGAACACATCTCAAGGGAGAACATGCCAGATTCTGTCACACCAGAGCCCAGACAGCCCAAGCACCCCTAGGCTAAATTACTTTAACACAATAAATTGGACTTTCTAGTTCAGATGCTTGGAGAATGACACAACTAAAGATCACTATCAGCTAATTTTACTGGGACTATCAAAGAGATGAGCAGTCTGGGCATAGTAAAAGATGAGATGGCAAGAATCTAGCTGATCTTTTTTGAAGTGACAATATGTTAATTATAGCAGAGTCTGTGTCTAATCCTATTTATTTTAATGAGGCTTAGTCCCAGATAGGCTGACACTGTATAAGATTGCTGTGTTTAATGGCACTGTAGGTAACTATTCTGTCTGCATATGTGAACATCTTCATAGTGACAGGCCTCTGCCACATAGTCTTGTGACAGTATATAGTGAAATCCTGTCAATAAAACTGCCATCCTGATTTATTACCTGGCTATCATCCTAATAATGGTTTGGCTTTCTTAAAGCTCTAGAAAAGAAAATAGAAGGTTAATGGAATGGGTCTATAAATCTAGCTTTGATTGAGGTAACTTGCAGAATCCTTTCTTCCAAGCAGAATTTGCCAGTCTTGTTGAATCAGTCCACAAGCATTTCATTTGGAGCTTGTGGAGGAAACATGGGGGCCCTGCCTCTTTAGACCAATTTACCCACACACAACATTTTGTAAAACAACAAAAACCTGGCCTTTCCTGTTAGCATTTGAGCTTGAGGTGTTGGATATTTTTAACTGTCTTATACTGTAAATAAAACATTGCATTGCAGCATCAGTACATTCTAAACATGCAACATTTTAAAACTATATTCTTAACCTTACTAACCTGTATACTAATGCAAGTATGTTCAACATAGTGGCAACATCAGGGTGATCATGGCCTGAAGTCTTTTCAAGGTCTTCGAGAGCTTGCTTACAAAGTGGTACTGCAACCTCATATCTACCTTGGGAAGCATACTGAATGACAAGATTATGGAGGGTCCTTAATCTTGCTGGAATCTCATAACCACCTTGTTGGGCAGCTGCTGCTGCGCTGCTATGTGGCTGTTGAACTGGAAATAATCAGAATAAGACCATTCAATTCTGAGGCAAGGTTAGTTTCCAATCTCCTGGAAGCTCATAAAAATCTGATTGTTCCAAAACAACTTTGGGGCTTGACAGCTATAAACTTTTCAATGCAGGTATACTATATTCACTACAATTTCACCCATCATTTTATATTTTGCTGTATGGTATGATATTAATATTATGGCAATAGCTGCAACTGTTGATTTTGTATACCATTTACAATAGCCTTGACCAAAACTAACAGTTACTTCATTATAAACCAATCAATCTACCATTAATATAGTTGAACTGGCCTTTGTTAGTAGCGTATACACTAATGTTTTACCTGTAAAATATTGTATACCTATTACGCTTAATAATATGACATGCTAGTGTTTGAGAATACCTCTTTTTGGACACGTTCTGTAAAAAAAGTTAAAGTACTTTCATATTGCTTTTCTCTTCAAATTACCTGGTTTTTAGACAAACGTAGTTCAGCTCATGAAAGGAAGAAATGTTAGGGACCCATGCACTAGTAATTGTTAAACAACGTAACTGGGGGGTGGATGGGGGGGACCAAAAGTTCTCCCCAATTTCAAATTTTGGGTGAAGGCTTACTAAGACAAGATTGGGTTTCAGAAATGAAACAGATTCAGGGTGTAGTCTGGTAAGTTTAGTAAATTAATTACAACTATAACTTACTTCCTTGTCCTTGGTCATCTTCATCATTGGGGAATAAATCATCCAATGGTTCTTTGGCAGAATCTGCGTCTTTGTCCTCCTAAAATGTATCCCAAATATGCAGACTATTAAAATTGCTGAATCAAAATATAGATACATTTTTACTTTGGATTGTATGTTGTTTTAATTCTGAGGGGTCCTTGATGTTCTCTGAGCTTGTTTACTTGCAGATATTTCATTGCCCTAACTAGGTAACATAATCAGTGCTAGTAAGGAGCGATGTTTGCTGTCAGTTTATATTCTGGTGTCTTGCCTGTCTGTGTGGGTGGGGTTAGTCTTCGAGATTCTTTGATTGGGTTGTTTACTGATGACTCTTAGACAGTTTCTTGATTGGGGTATTGCTTAGATTGTTGGTCTGAAGTTAACCTTGGAGTTAATCTATGCTGATCTGGGTGCTGATTACTCACCAGTAATCAGCACTCAGATCAGCATAGATTAACTCCAAGGTTAAAGTCAGACCAACAATCAAGTAAACCATCAGTAAACAGTCCAACCTAAGAATCTCTAAGACCACCCCCACAGACTGGCAAAACACCAGAATATAAACTGACAGCAAACTGCATTCCTTACTAGTCCTGATGATGTTACCTAGCTTGGGTAATGAAACATTTGAAGAAAACAAGCAAGCTCAGAGAGCACCAAGAACCCCTCATTTCATCCCTGAGCTACACATATTCTCCTTTATTATTTTAATTCCGTTGTCTTTCTTTTTACTCTGAAAATGTAACAATCAAGAATTGTTAGATTGTGGTGAGATATCAAACCAATAAAATGTATAGCACATATAGCATACTTAGATTAGAAGGTGCATTTGGGAAAGTAGAAATTAATTTGTTTTAAAGATATAAATGTACTGCTTTAATTTCTGGCCTGTCCCACATATTTGTCCTTTGGCTTCCAACTAGAAGCCAAGTAAATACTGGACTCAAAAGAGGCTGCATTATAAAAATATTACAAAATTACACATTTTATGGAATTCGATAAGTAAGCAAGATTGACATCATGTACAAAGACTATACAGCAGTGGTCCCCAACCTTTTCTGTACCAGGGTCCAGTTTCACGCAGAAACACTTTTTCAAGGACCGGGGGGGGGAGTCCGAGTTTGGTGGTTTGCTTGCAGATGTTTCATTACCTGACTAGGTAACATCTGATGTTGTTACCTAGTCGGGTAATAAAACGTCTGCCAGCAAACCACCAAATTCAGGGAGCGCCAATGCCTCCTCATTGCAACCCTGAGCGACAGATATTCTCTTCTATTGGGACATTTAAAACGGAGGGTTTCAGCTGCAGATTCAGGAACTGCGCCTGGCTGAGGAGCGCCTTCAAAACTGAGCGCTGGGCGGTGGCGGCCCACAGCTGTCTTCGCAGCTCAGGACAAGTCCCTGCAGGACGGCTGAGAAGCCCCGCCTCTTGGCCCTGCCTCCCTCAGCCTCATCCCTCAGGTGTCTCCCTCCCTCCCTCAGCCTCATCCCTCAGGTTTCTGCCTCGTTCCTCTCTCAGTCGCTCTCTCGCTCCTCCACCAGCCCAGGAAGAAACTGCTTCAAAGAAGCCGGCAGGGTGGCTTCCTGTCGGCGCAGCTCCTCCGAAGCGCCCGTTCACCCCCACACAGCCGTCCGCGGTTCAATCCAGTGTTCCGTTCTGCCTGCCTGCCTGCCTTCGTTTCTGGTTGTTTCGGAGCAGCTTTGGCTGAGAATAATAACTATTCGCCTCTTTTTCTCAGCCAAAGCTGCTCCGAAACAACCAGAAACGAGGCAGGCAGGCAGAACGAGCACTGGATTGAACCACGGGCGGCTGTGTGGGGTGAACGTGCGCTGGAGGAGCTGCGCCGACAGGAAGCCACCCTGCCGGCTTCTTTGAAACAGTTTCTTCCTGGGCTGGTGGAGGAGCGAGAGAGCGACTGAGAGAGGAACGAGGCGGAGGAAACCGAAGCCACTGAGCCGGAGAGCAGGACAGGCTTTGGTTGCTTCCTCCCTCCCCTTCTCTCCTTTGTGTTCTTGATCCCTGATCCCAGCAGCATTCACCGAAGGCGAAGAAAGCCGCCATTTTTATTTTATTTTTTATTTTTATTTCTTTGCGGCCCGGTACAAAGTGATCCACGGCCCGGTACTGGTCCGGGGCCCAGTGGTTGGGGACCCCTGCTATACAGCCTTTGTCTATCATTACAGATATTAAAGAAATTAAATTTGCCTTAAAAATTCTAAATATTTTCAGAGTAACATTCATTCACAGAAAGGAATTTAAAGAAAATCATGTAATTTATTTGAAGCTACTTACTGAAGGTGATATATCATCATCATATTTTTTTAACTGATTCATGAATTCAAGGTGCTTCTTTTCTTCTTCCAGCTGAGCCACAGACTGTTCACTTTTTTGTAATTTCTGCTGGGTATTAGCGAGTTCATCTCTTAGCCACTGGTTTTCTTGGCATAGCCTACGAACTTGGGCACGTAATTTCTGTTTCTCTGATTCTACAGCATTTAGATGATTTGACAAAGCCATCATCACCTAGAATGCACCAAAATTGTTATTTGTTTGATTCAATGTTCTAGTACTTAAATATTTTGTAAAGCCATGAGGAAATGGACATTGGTTAGATAGAGAGATGATAGAATGATAACTAGAGAGAGAGAGACAGACAGACAATATCCACCAATCAATAAATTAAAGAGCTGACTTCATTAAAAACAAAACAAGGGAAGCCATGACAAAGGAAACAAAGCATAAACACGAAGAATTAAAAAAAATGCCTTAAAGTCTAAAACATTTATAAGACATTTATTATTAATGTATATATGACACTGACCAGAGGACAGTGGATAGAAAGCAGGATATTAAAAATAGATGATTTATGATAAAAATGATAAATTTAATAAAATACTTTAAGAATTAATATATTAAATGTATAACCTATTGAATAACAGACTACTGTATGAAGTAGACATGTCAAGATTTTGTGTTATATTTAAGTATGTATAAGTAAAGCTGTTTACTGATTAGTGACAAATAAGATAGGGCAAAAAATAAAACCTACATGCAATGTGGGAAATCTAGAAGAACAAAATTGTGAATTAATAATATCTGAAAATAAAGAAAGTAGTTTCCTTCATAGGAATGTCAACTAAATTCTCCTATCGATGCTAAGGATTTTGGCCTGATACCAAGGAACAAATAAGACTGTCCTAAAGACAGACGAAAACAGAATGTATGTTACTGTAAAAACAGAATCGAAAAACAGCATGTGTACTGAAGTCAGTTTTATCCAAAGCACAGAGCCAATTATACATTGATCATATACAATCATATTTAAATTGAATTAAAATACAAACTTTCCCCCTTGATTTTGAATATCAGAGATTAAATAAGGCTATCTTCATTCATTTTATTTACCTGAGCTTCACTTAGTCCCAATTCTAGCATTTCCAAAGACTTCCGAATCATATTTGATTTTTCTTCCACCAGATTGGTCTCGTCATCTTTCTTCAAACATTTTAGTGTCTCAAGTAAACTCTGTAAGATGGAATTGTGCTCATTCTTCAAGGCTTCTAGGCCTTGAATCACTTGTTTAGTCTTGGAAATAATCTCATCCTGAGTGAGCTTTTCCAATTTGTCTTCTTTTAGATACACCATTGTGGACATGTTGTCATACATTCTACGAAAAAAAAGTTCCAGAGATATTATTTAAATACCATCTAAATACATTGTTTCAATATTAAAGTTTTAGCTCACGTACCCATAATGCAATTTATTTACTAATAATTATGCCCAATAACATTTATTTTCTGAAATGATCACAATGATATGTAGCGTTCATCTTCCCTTAACTCAGAAGAGAGAGATTGTTGTTATATTATGTCATGTTCCTATGTAAGGAGCTTCACATGACTTTCATGCCTCTTGGGGATGGGAACATTTCTCTATTTCCATACAATGTACATCCTATGTGATGTTTGTGTTTGCTTATTCTGTGGAACCAAAAGTTTATGGAATAAACTGTATATTAAATGTAGATTGTATATATCATTCTGATAATTTCTAGATATCACCTCCTACAACCACTGAGGACCAGGACCTGGACATTTCTTAAAGCTAAACATTCATGGGAAGGAAACATTAATGAGTTCAGTCCCTAGTAGAGAATTATAGAGATGCTACAGAATAATATCTAGCTCCCTATATTTCACAAGCTCCAAATAAGGCGATCCAATCATGTAACACCCGTTTATGGTAGTTGATATACAGTATTCTCTGGAAAACTCAGAAGGATGAAAGCATAGTATCAAATGACATTTTATGATTCTATTAATGTATAGGCAATATTGAATAGGATTCCAATTGTAAACAGAAGATAAATAAGCATATCAATATAAAGTGCTCAACAAATAATTCCATAAGCAGTGATGCAGCTCTGACATTTAAAACAGGTAGTCCTTGATTTATGACAGCAATTGGCACTGGAAATTCCCTTGCTATGTGGTCACTTAGCGATGGCAATCCTTACAATTCTGGTTGCTGTCATTAACTGAATGCCACAATTATTAGGCAAGGCAACTTCCTGCCACTTCCCACAACCAGTCAATCCCAAACTGGCAGGAAGGTAAGTGGCTGTTGCCATGTGGGGGAAGAAAGAAGAGGGTGTATGGAGCGTATGGAGGGTTGAGGAAGTTGCATGACAAGCACACACAGGTCAGAGAGAGAGAGTGTGTGAGAGGTATGAGTTGAAGAGAATAAATGAGGGGACATATGAGACACTGCATGGGTCAGGGAGGTACAAAGAGGATGCACAAGAGGTGTCATGCAGGTCAGGTAAAGTACATGAGTGTGCATGAGAAGTGCGATGTGGGTCATGGAGGGTATGTGAGAGGTGCAGGTTGGGGAGGATGCATGGAGGTGCACATGTGGCCAAAGCGAAGCAAATGCAGAGTGGCTGGGGAAGGGTGCACAGATGGAAAAGTCTTATTCAATCACCTTGCAGTTTTCCCTGCTGGCTTCCCCACTGCCTTTCTGAGGAAGCCAAAAAGGAAATTGCAAATGGTGATTGCATGATCATGGGGCACTTGGCATCCAGTCATATACTGTTTGAAATCCTTTTTTTTTTTTCTATCTTTCAATGGAAAAAACAGGTAGAAGAAAGGCATATCAGCAGCAACTATTGGAGTTAGCTCTATTCATTAAATACATTTCTCAAGAGTCTGGACATAGGGAAATCAATAACTGTTCTACCTCTCAATCCTGTCATAGCCATGCTTTGTTACTCCTACTTCTTGTCCAATTCTTTCTTTTTTTCAAATAGAAAGGTTCACATCAACATAAAGAATAAAAGAACTATAATTGCCATACTGCTAAGATATGCTCTAAATCCCAGGTAACCTCATACATTTGATACTCCTACCATAAACTTCCATAGTCTCCATAATTGGTACATACATTGATACATTTTTATAGTTCTGTGTCTTAAATCTATTTTGATTTTGTTGCTGTTTTTATTATAATTTACTTGCTTTGTTCATAAGTATCTATGCTATTGTTATATTTGACTGTAAATGTAGGAAATAAATTGGCTAAACAGCATATTCAAATATAAGAAATAAATTAGTAAGCAAAAACCCAATAATACTTTCTATCATGCCAAGTTACCAAACATTGGATGAAGCCTGTCATTCCCAAATCTGAGCCAGGGAAAGTACCGGTACCAGCAGATGAACCCAGCATGTAACTCCCGACACTCCCAGAATCAATTAGGTTTAAAAATATTTTAACATATTGAAATGTCAACATATCTATTACTTCTTCAATCAGTTAACCTTGACAAGTCTTAAAAATACCTAAACCAGAAGTTTTCAAACTTTCATCATTCACCATGCTCAAGCTATGTATAGTGACAGCCCAGTTCACCAACAGTTCCATTTACTAAGTGGTAAAATATCTCTCAGTGCTCTATGATTTTGCTGCAATGCCCCAAGGTACGCAGCATATTGCTTGAGAACAGTGGACCTAAATACAGCTTCTATGTTCGATAATTCTCCACATTTTTCAGGACAAGAACTTTTCTCATTAGTTCTTGTTTTCTATTTGTAACTACTGACTTTTTTCATGTACTATTAATTAACAAGCCAGATACCATCCAGATGATTTGACCATACTGACTGGGATGAAAAGGTTGAAATCCAAAGTACCTGGACTTCGCTTTAAAAAAATCTAATATTGAAAAACATTTTTACTTATTTATCAAACTTGTATGCTGTCCATCTCATTGAAGGCGATTTTTTAAAAACTTGTTTTACTTTAGAGTAGATGAGAAATCAAATCTGCAAATACCAATTCATTTTTTAAATTTATTATTTGTAAAAACATCATTTCTGCACATAAATACATGAATACATATCTAGACACCGAATATCATTGGCATAGAAATTATGAGTCTCCTTGGTATTATTCTTTAATAGGTTCTATATTCTTTTTTTTCTGGACAACTACAGGTAGACCTCGTTTACCGATGAACTCATTCAGGGACAGTTCATTGTTAAGATGGTGCTGAAAAAATAACTTTAAAACCAATGGCTGTGTTTATAACCTTCTCAGTGTCTCTCAGTCATAAGATCACCATTATAGTCAATATACATTGACTGATCCATTGTTCCTACCCACCCATCTGCCACTTGCAGAGTAGAAAGACTGGAGAGGAAGGGATTACAAGAGAATAAGCAGGGATGGGTTGTTTACCTAGTACAGTTGGGACTGCTGGCTCCACCACATTCCTTCCAATATGCATTCCTCCATTGTTTGTACCTGCTTACTCTCTTATAATCACTTCTTCTCCAATTAATTATAAACATTAATTCCTTACTGCTAATTACGCCATCGTTGGAGATAGCACTCCAAAGAGAGGTGGAGTGGGGGGAGTGGGGAGGAAGCTGAAATAAAATCATTAGGAGGCAAACAAATGCAAAGATGTTAAATTGATTACAGTGGTCTTGTCAGTTATGGGCAGCTGTGGCAAGCTTGCCTATTATGGCAGCACAGTAAGCATTCCACAGGGCAGGGAAATGGGTAAAAGCAGTCACATTATTTCCCACATAGTAACCACTTTGCTTAACAATGGACTGCTGGTTCCAACTGGGTTCAGTAAATAAGAACTAAGCAGATTTTTAGTAATATAGTAGATTTTTGCAAGATATAAAAAAGCAAATCACTATGCTAATTCATGTATTGATCACTATTTTTCAACAGTTACGTCATAAATCATTATACAGTTAGCTTTAAAGTTTTAAACAGATTAACTTACTGAACTAGCATACATTGAGAAATGTAGATATTTCACGCTTTTGAAATATCTACATATGCTACATCATATTTATGAGATATCAACAGATATGTTTTATACTAAGGCAGAAGTCCATGCTTTTTCAGGATGGAGTCCACAGTTGGTCTTTTGAGTTGTTCTAAAAATCAAAAGCAGGATATAACCTTAAAATTACATTTAATTTGGCATGAAGCACTGAGGTCCCCAGTTGTTCCAATTCTACATACAATAAATTGTTTACAAACTGCAATAGATGGTTTGATAAAAATGTGGATAAAACCCAGTTTTATACAGTAGTTAGAATGATGTGCACATCTAATTCATTCAAATACTACTAAACTCATATCAAAGCCTTCCTACTGTTTATCTTAGTGTATGTGGCCTCTTTAACTCCAATTTTCCTTTAAACCACACTTTCTTGCACTGAATGCAGTCACAGTTTACTCTATATGGTGATCTCAGATACTGGCTGGTTAAATGAAGATTAAGCTGATTTCCCAGTTATAATCTGATTCACAATCTGTGCATGAACTCATTACTTAAGAAACTGAGATCATGAAGCAAGGAAGCAGGAGATGCTTCTTTTAGCTTAACTGAAGAGTAATGCATGAAACAGACTCTTGTGCAAAATCAAGTTAATTCCCAATAAAGTCAGATTTGCAGTATTCCCATGAAGTGAAAGATCCTGCAGATCCCTTTCAGAATTAAATAGTTCTGGCTATTTTCTGAAAGCCCACTTCAGATTATTTTGGCAGTTTAGTATAGCTATTCTTGTGAAACCTCTCTTTCCTAAACATTTTTGATTCCTCAAATTGAAGACGCTGGGGCTATTGGCAAATAGGTTAACTGAAGTCTGAATACAGATATCACTTCCTGCACAAAACTAACAGAGAAGTATACTTTTATAGGACAAGACATAGCTGAATAAATATGTGCATTTAAAAAAAAATTACAGAAATCTTCATCATGTCATGAAGACCTAGGTCTGAATTACACTAACAGTATCCAAATCAGGCACAATCTAAGTATCAGTGGGCAATGGGTTTAGGTTGAAGCCACATTCAAACTTCAGTAATATGCTGAATATGCTGGATTCTACCAGTTCATTACCATTCCCGGTAGTTTGGAGAACTGGTAAAACGGGCCCCTGGCTGGCCCTGCTCCTCTCTGCCTGCTCCGTTCCCTACCCAGTCAGTCCTTATTACACATGCGCAATATCGTATGCATGCGCAACAATCGCTGATGGCCACAGCGGTGCATTGGAGAAGCGGAGCAAGCAAAGCCGGAGGTCGGTAATTTTCGCTGCAAAAAAGCATCCAAATGCCTTGTGGTTTTTTCGGTGCATCTGGAATCCAGCCGCACCGAAAAAACCACGTGGCGGCTGGAGGTTTTTTGCAGCGAAAATTACCGACCTCTGGCTTTGCTCTGCTTCTCCAACATACTGCTGCGGCCGTATTCTAGGCGCCAGCCATGCAGGCTCACCCCATTGACTGCTGTACCACTCCGCTCAGACGGAGTGGGCAAGTCTCTCCAGTGCAGCAGAATCAATGGGGTGGACCTGCCCACCCAGTCACATGGCCACCAAACCACGCCCATCTGGTCATGTGAACACCAAGCCACACCCACCCAGTCACATGACCACCAAGCCACACCCACAAATTTAGGCCACACCCACAGAACCAGTTGTTAAGAAATTTGAATCCCACGCATGGGTGGAGAGCACTGAGGATGAGTTTGTAGCACCAAGGGGACGGTGGACTGAAAAAGTTTGGGAACCACTGAACTATACCATAAAAGTAAAGAAAGGTACCAAAAATGAGGATGTGGTAAAAGAGGAAAATGAGCACAATGAAAGAGAAAGTGAACAAGGACAAGTCTATGGACAGCCAAATGTTTCCAAGAAGACTACTCTGAAAGTTTATCAAACAAGATAATATAGCTTCATACAATCTTCCATTTCTATGAAAAAAGTTTTTTTTAACTTCTAATCCATCACAATCAAAAAATTATGAGCAGTTTATACAAAAACGAATAAAACATATATGCTGCAAGCTTCCATAAAAAAGACCAAAAACACCAATTATAAAAACACAAATAATAAAATAAATGTGCAAGATGCATGGTAAAATCAAAGAAAGGCTCTTGGAAACAATTCCAGCTTTAGAAGCTTCTAAACAACTTCATCTTTAATAGAATCTTGAGAGTTAATCTGATCTCTTCTGAGAGGCTGCTTGGTAGGGTTGGCATTGTTACTAAAAAGTAATGCCTCCTCATCTCGTCTCCCAAAACCTCCTAAAAATGCAAGATCAATAATACTGTCTCCCTGTAGAATCTGATGAAATTATTCTAAATCACACAGCTATACACAACCAAAAACAAATCTGTCAAGCAACAAACCTGATTAGATGTAAAACAATGCAATTTAAGAGATAGATTACTTTCAAATACATGAGATGAAGTCTATCACAAATATATAATATTGCAATTGGCAACATGTAATGGATTTTTTTTTATGTATTTAATGCATTTAAAGTATATCAGAAGCATTCATAGAAGAAGGCCTTCTCCATGGTGGCTCCCTCACTGTGGACCATCATCCCCACCAAGCTAAGATTGGTCCTCACTTTAACACTCTTGAAAGGCCCTGAAGACCTGGTTTTCCAATGTGCCTGGGGACCCCAGAGTGGAATGGAGCTCATCAAATGGCTTATTTGACTGTTGTCATCAGAGGGGCTGGGAATTATTGCTTTTTTATTGTTTTTTTATATTGAGTTTTTATTCTTGTAAGCTGTATACAGTGAAAGTGAGTTGGGCAGCCATATACCGTATATACTCGAGTATAAGTCGACCCGAATATAAGCCGAGGCACCTAATTTTACACAAAAAAACTGGGAAAAATTATTGACTCGAGTATAAGCCGAGGGAAATGCAGCAGCTACTGGTAAATTTCAAAAATAAAAATAATTAATTTGGGAAACGATCTCACTATCATGAAAGGTTTAATTGATTCACTAACCCAAAGAAGAAGATGATGATGACAGCGGGAGGCAGGAGTCACTCTCTTCCCCTCCCTCGGAGGCCCCCTGAGTCAGGAGTCACTACCGCCGGCGCGCCCCAGTCCGCCGCCTCGGGAAGGGAAAGGCAAAGCGCTTTTTGCCTTTCCCTTCCCGGCTGGGCTGTTGGGAGTCGCGGCCGCCGGAGGCGCGACTCCACACCATTTTTTTTCAGAGGGAATCTGACTCGAGTATAAGTCGAGGGGGATTTTTCAGCACAAAAAATGGGCTGAAAAACTAGGCTTATACTCGAGTATATACAGTAAATTTTCTTAAATAAATTCAGCCTTGTAAAGTCCTTGACCTACAATAGTTTGTTTAATGGCCGTTCAAAATTACAACAGCACTGAAAAACTGACTTATGACTATTTTTCATACTTATGACCGTTGCAGCATCCCCATAGTCACATGATCAAAATTCAGACAGTTGGCAACTGACTCATATTTATGACAGTTGCAGGATTCTGCGGTCCTGTGATCACCTTTTGCAACCTTCTGATAAGCAAAGTCAATGGGGAAGCCAAATTCACTTAATAACCATGTGATTAACTTAAATGCAGTGATTCACTTAACAACAGTGGCAAGAAAGGTCATAAAATGAGGTGAAATTCACTTAACAAATGTCTCATTGAACAATATAAATTTTGGGTGCAATTGTGGTCATAAGTCTAGGATTATCTATGTAACCAATATTAAATATTACAAAAACATTATCAGGCTGAAAAGAAGCTGTTTACAAAGTAGCTTTAAATGTTACAATCCTAACCTTTACAATACATTAGCTGCAATTTTTGTCTAGTTATAATTTTTCCAGCTTTTAAATTAAAACAGCTTATTTATATTACTTACAATAATACAAGCTTACAGTATTTTCCAAGAAAGACTAGAATGTTTATTACATAATTTGAAAATAGTGAAAGGGGAAAAATTATTTCCCAATGAATCACTGGCTGTGCAACATTTTTTAAGGTTGTTTTAAAAAAGCAGCTAAAACAAATCCACATTTTCTATGATCAACATTTATTTCCACATCAGTAATCAAACATGGAAAATAAACTGGTAACAATTTTTCTAAAATATTTCATTACTCAAGTTCCTCTACATATTATCAAGCTTATAAACACTTCATCCTCTTAAGAACAATCTAAAGCAAAAAGATTTTACTTTATATAAGTTCTAAAAACTGAAGATCAATTTTCCTTTCTCCTCCCTTCAAGAGAGGAATTGAAACAGCTCTTTCAGATAGTTTTGATTCCTATTGCCTTATGTGCTGAATTACTCATTCTGGTCATTAAAATAATCCTGAAATATATAGGAACCATGTTGTCACATTGTGTATGCTGAGATTTAAAATTAAAATGCAGCTATCAAAGCATGGCTTTGAAGCAGATCAAAGAAATGGAGCCAGAAGAGTAGCTGCGCTAATCCACATGTCCAAAGGGAATTCAGCCTACAATAAGAAGCCAGACACTGCATTACAGGGTACAATCTAACATCCCAAGGGCACTGAGGGAAGTAAGAGAAATAAACAGATAAAATAAGAAACAAAAGGAAAGAGAAGTAGGCACAAATTTGGTTAGATCCTTTTGGGGAACTCCTTAAGCAGAAAATGAAATCAACAATTTTTTAAAAAGCTTCTACTATACATACAACTATATATTATATGCTGATCTTCATTTTATAAATATCTTCATTTAAAAAATGTTAGATATGTTCCATCTTCTTGTTGCATATTTAAAGGTTTAATTTGACACTGCAAACATTAGAAAAACGAATGACCTAGTTTTTCTTAGCTTTCTTATTCTAAACCATATTTCATTTCATTTCCGTTTAAAAAAAACCACAAATACGATATGATTGTTATATTAATATTTTACAGTTGATCTTTTTTATTTTAATGCTTTCATATGCAACCTCCATTTAGCAATTTCAAAAATGTCATATTAATTCTATATATAAATCCTATTATCAGGCGCATGGAAGATAGATTACTGCAATATAATATAGAAATGTTATTCAATCCTGACTTCCTAAAATTGATTGCATTAAATTTTGGCATATAAACTTTGCTAAATTGGTATGCATTAGGACCACAGTATTCCTAGCTTCAAGCCTGATATCATCTCATGATATTTTTCCTGGTCAGCAATTTCCTTGCTACAATACAGTTACTGGTGTATTAAGACTTTGCCTAATTAAACTGTTTGACCTTTACTGTTCATGATTCTTCTTTTTTTCATTCTAAGACTCATAATTTAGTTTTTAATTGTTATCAGACTTGTGTTGGCAATTTTTAGAAAAAGATATTTTCTATAATATTGCATTATTTAAATTTATTCAGAAAACATTTATACTTGTACTATTTATTTAATATACAGTTTCAAAATTAGTTCAGAAAAACATAATTCCATTTACAACTTATTTGTATAAATGCCTACTTAAGACATATTAACCACCAAATTCAACATGGTTTACTCATAGGTAAGCGAATACAAGATTGGAATCTTGAATTTAATTTTTGCTTTATGTTGGTATCAGGCAGTTGAGTTTGACTTACACTACAGCCTTCCTAAATTTCATTAAATTTCTCCACCCAAACCATATTGCAAAAGGGAATAAATATTTCCAGACAGTTCTTTAAAACTCATATATCAGTAGCCTAAAGCAAAAGGTGCAGCTTTGTTTTAGCTATTAAAAATTTAGCTCTATAAATTATTAAATAAGCTGAAATCCTATCAAGATTATCCATCATACTGCATACAGATAATAAGCTTTGCTATTACATTTTTCCCATCCAAAATCTTCTAGCCATAAAAAGCCTTTTGGAAAAAAAACAAACCTGATGGCTCTGCCTACAAACTCAAAACACAGAAAAATGGAAAACAGAACTACAATTTTTCTGATCTCATTTCAGGAAAAAGCAAACAAACACACAAACCCCAGAAATAGCCATCTATTGAAGAAAAAAAAGGTAAAGTATAGATTGTAAAAAAATAATAATTATCCAATAAAAATATGCCAAGAAAACAATGTTTTCATAGCATGATATCAATAATGATATACATTAAAAATCTACATACGAATCTATGTTATGTGAAGTTGTGACTAATAGACGCAAGCTTTTAATAACTTTAATGTAAAACCAACCTGAAAGGATTTTTTTTAATGCAGAAGAAAAATAGTCCATAACTATACATATCCGAATATCCAAAGGACCATTCTTTATTTGACCAGATGTCCCCATTCCTGGATGTTGTCAGGCCCCAAATTGCAACATAAAATTGTCAAAAGCAGGGGAAGGACAGTAAGCACAAGTGGGGGGAAGGGGAGGTGTCAAAGAAACACTTGCCCAACTAACAACTAGTTCCTTCCTCTTCAATCTCCCTTCCTCAATTAGCTTTCTTTTTTTTTTCATTTGGAAGAGCAACATCACCAGCAGAATAAGGATGGCTGTTGTCCTCAGAGATTAGTCCAGCACTTAGAGACACCTAAATCAGCCTTTTCTTCTAGAATGACAAATTGGCAATGAAAGACACTCTACACATAGAATTGCTATCAGCTTCCTATGTCCTCTGTGTCTGGGAATCTTCGATTCCTTTTCCAGATCTGATTTTTCATCATCTTCTCCTCTATAGAGATTCTCAGTCATCCAGGTCATGGCTGTCCCCAATGTGCTTTTTTTTCAGGAGGCAACTGGACTTTGTTTTTTTCTTTGATTTCCAGAGAAAAAAAAATTGCAGATTACAGGAACCAGGAGCACTACTCAGATGACCCTGAGGACACAGATAAACCTCCAAATGCTTCAAACGACCCTCTAAATGACCAGCTGTTTGCAAGGAATATAAATCCTTCCATTCCCCACTATCCTGTCAGAGCTGAAGAAGCTTCTTGGATGAGAGGTCTTCAAAGAAAAGAAAAGAAACCTCAAGGAAGTCCAATTGCCTCCTGAAAAAAAAAAAAAGCGCCTTTGGGTCTTCATCTTCTCAGATGCTCCGCTCAACACGCCCCAGTGTGACATCCCTTCTTCCATCGCCCACCCAGGAACCTATCCACTCCCCACACAGGACCCGCTTCTCGATGCTGCCGCTGGTGAGCACCACACTTTAGTTCCTTCTCATCTACTCCCAATTCTTACACGCGCGCTCACACACTCGGAGCTCTTCCTACTGCTGGCGTCCGCAGCTGCCACCGCCTTGGCCGCTTAGTCCTTAAGAGCGATCAGCATTTTTTGATGGGCGGCAGGCCGCCGGGTTCCCTTGGTGGCGAAGAAAGGGGAAAGGATGCTAAGGAAGGCGGCGGGGGACCCATGCCGATACTCACCCCTGCTCTGACTTCACCGCCCGGGTGGAAAGTCCGGGCTGTCAATCACAGGACGGGGGCGACCCCAGCACCGCCGTTGCCCCCACTATTACCTCCCGTTTTTCTCACGGCCGGGAGACAATTTCTTCCCGGCTTCCCAAAGCCTGACTGACCGGCCTTAGCCCCACCCCTCTCCTCTCCGAAAATGGCGGTTCCCTCCCGGCCCACAATTCTGCGCGTGCCCAGAGCCATGATGTCACTGGTTCCGAGAAGCAGGGATGCAAGGGCGGACGGAGGGCTGGAAAAGTTAAAGGAGCGCGAGGGAGGAATACGCGAAGGCTTTCCCACAAACGCGCATGCGCCACGCTGCGGGCGGGGAGACGAAGCCGCGGTTGAATTGTTGACCGATCGATATTTTGTAATTCTCGGTGGTTTGCGTTGTGATGCGACTCTAGGAGATGGTGGTGCCATCATTTCGTGAATGACAATGATCAAACGGGATGCTCGGGGATAGGGGGGAAGTGGGATTGCCTCTTAAGTCAACAACCACTTCCAATGTGATCCCCGCCCCTCCACAGGGTCCCAAGCCATCTGGCAGAGCCAGGTCTTCAGGCTCCTGCGGAAGGATGGAAGCCAATTTGACTTTAGGGGGTAAGATGTTCCACATCCACAGGACACGTATTTATAATTTCATAAATTTAGACCACTCAGTTCTGGATCTCAATCCACTGTATCAAATAATGAAAAGTACTGTATAGCCCCAAGAAACAATGTGTGTATGGGGTGGGGGGAGGGAAGGTATGTATCTGCTATTTTCAAAGTGGGGAAGAGAAGAAAATGGTGAAAGGGGCAATAGAATGAGGAAAAATAACTTCAAAGCAGTAGTTAGGTGTGATAACATTTTTATATTGAGTCGATTAATATATTCAATTGGATGTATGACTAAATGAAAAACAAGAATGTTTATGCTGATACTATCTTGACAGTATTTTTCAGTTCTTCACCATTCCCTTATGAGAATATTTCTCAGATCTTAAACCACTGTACATGCCTATTTAAATGAAATATGATCCACAAAAATTTCAGGAATAATGAATTTCTTAATCTTTATGGTGTTGCAAAGTTCTTCACTGTTATGTTGCCAACAACACTACCATCTAGAAAATATTTGTAATATCTGAGATCCCAGGACTCCTAGTTCATTATTTTCCTCATTTTAGCTCTCAAATTTCCAAATTATTCTGAAGTTATTTTATCCTGGCAGACTACTTTTTTTCAAATTACACTCTTGCAACAAAATGAAGCATTTTATATCAAATAAAATGTAGGGAAAGTGTACAGTGTGTTTAAAAATAAATATTAATCTAGAAATGTTTCTATGTGTTTACAAATAATAAAAACATTCATTTTACTTAATAACCATTATATTAAATATTTAAAACCATGACACTAGCAGATCAATACAGTCCATGTGCTGGAGGATAGAAGCATTCCCATTTTTTTATTTTCCTTACCTGTTTTTGGAGACAGCGCTGTCTTCAGAAAGAAAGAAAAGAAGTAGCAAACTACAAAATGTTTGCCAGAAAAGCTGGATCCAAAAAGGAAACAGCAAAAGGTTGGTGCAGGTAACTGGGAGATTCTGCAGCTGGGTGAAAATGCTTGCTGAAACTTTTCAGGAGTGAACAAATCCTTGCTGTTGTTTCCTGAATCTTCACCATTGTAATTTTGGTGGCTGAAAACATGGTTGTAAGTTGAGCACTACCTGTAAACACTTACAGTAATATTTCTCTGGGAAAAAATTATTATTGGCTTATGGGACCTAACTTTTGGTTGTATATAATTTGTATATACAATACATAAATGTTATTTATATATCTAAAAGTTTATACTTTTTCTATCATGGAAATTCACCTCATTGTCCTTTTAAATTATGTTTCTAAAATGCTAGTTGTTTTACATATTTTTCCAATTGCTTGCCCTGCATCTACTTTTTTATTAAATGATTTGTTGTCTTTAGATAACACCTGCTTACCAACCAAAGTGGTGGCATTATAACTTACAAGCTCTCTGGAAGTCATTAGGGAATATTTCACAGTTGCCTTGGAAGGTAATTTGAGATTATTTTAAAAATAAAAGGTTGGAACTATACCAAAGAAGCACAAACATCTAAATTGCACTATCTTACCTTTGGTTAAATGGAAAAAATAAAGAATAAAAGTCCAATTTTTTTTTAATTTTAGAGAGCTTGGACAATATGTGTGTGGATCAAAAAACAGAAGTTAATAATGGACATACTAAGCAGATAATCATTTATTCTACTAAATCAACAATCAGACTTCTGGAACAAAATTTCTAGGAAGAAAAATGAACTCTAAATGTGTGAACCATGTTAGTATCTACATAGAACTCCAAATATCCTCATACTACACTTACTATATTTTGCAGCTGCTTTTTACAGGCTTGTCAGCTATCTGCAAGGATATCTGGCTGACTCCTTAAGTGTAGGAAAAGTAAATAAAAGCTTATCCTCTGGGATGCTAGCATATTTTGCTAGAGATTCCTCTGTTAAATAGGCTTATTTTTGAGCTATTAAAAGCTGATTTTCAAATGTTCCTTCCTCTTTACCTCCTAAATTCAACTGTAAAAGATTAATATTACACTTAAATTGTAGTGTACATTCAGAGTATAGTCCCTTCAAGCCCACCTGCCCATTTCTTTTTGTCTTTTTAACGTATATGTTGCTAGTCTGGGTACTCAAAAGTTTGCTACTGAGAAACATTAAGGTCACCTGTGTAATCTGTGTAATGTTATACAGCAGATAGAAAAATGAAGCAGAATGATGCACCCAGAATCCATCTACAAGATATGATTCAGCCTCATCTTCTAGTGTAAAAGGCAAAGCCTTCAAAATCTTCCCATGTACAAAGCAAGCCTAACATTAAGTGGTTGATACTCTTTTCAGGGAAGTTTATGAATTAGTTTTTCCACTATACTATATTACTCATGTGTGCACAGATGCACACACAGAGTATTCTCCTTGTTTGTTGTTGACTTGTCCAGGTCTTTGTTATTTCTGTTCATTACAGAAATACATTTAGCTTACATTTGCTTACATTTAGTTGTGAATGCAGATAATGAAATTCAAGAATACAACACTTCTTATGAATGATTCAACAAACTAATCAATTCGGGGAGAGGGCAGGGAAATAAGTTGTCACAGCAAAATATGAAGGAATTTGGGTTATGCTTTCAATCATACACGTAGCCAAAACTCTGGCTAAAAAAGAAAATAATTAACTTGGCCCCCAAAACAGGAAAGAAATACCGACTCAAATTATTTGTGTTTCTAGGACTAGGTTGTCCAAGAAAAACATTGGGTTCAGGAAATGACTGCTAGAATTTGATATATTTTATTTAATGTATTAGTATAATGAAGTATTTTTCAGAAAATTCAATAAAGATAGGCCAAACATTGTTATTGGCTAGTGGCTATATAACTAGTGTGAATACTAATTTGGAAAAACCCTGGATGAAGGTTGTAACAAAATATTTTCTGTACTTTTTCCAATAAAATTGTGTAATAGTCCCCATGTATCCACAAGAAGTCAAGTTTGACTCAAGGACCTCTTTGTATTTAGACCAACTGAGCATATTGAGAGAAAAGTTTCCAGGCATTCTTTTAAAACAATACAGATATTATGCTATAAAGATTACATATGCATAGTTGGTATTGAGTGCTGTTTTTTTAGAGTGCAACACCCCATACACACCTTTGGCTTAAAGAAACATTACAAACCAAGTGGTTTGTGGTGAAGAGAATGAGAGTTAGTGAATTCATTGGAACTTACTAATGAGTAAGCATGGATTTATGCTTGCTGAGTTTCATCGTTATACAGTGAAGTTGTCTATTTGTGTATATGTTGTGTGAGGAAATATCTTTTAATCACATCTGGGAATCAATTAGCTTTACAACCCATGCCCTGTTTGCAGACAATAAATTTTATTACACTTTTTTTATTTGCCTATCCTTTCTGGGAATTGTGATCTCTGGCTAGTATATAAAAGTACATATTTACCTGCATACAGATGCACATTTACAAGTTTATCAAATGTAGACATTTATTAGCAAAGATGATTCGTATAATGAGGAATTGGGCTTAATAACAAGATAGAGACTGTATCTAATCTTCCTTTCGATCAGGGTTACTTAAAGGGCAGAGTAATTTCTTGATTAAGCAATATTTGAATGTTAAAAAATTAACAAATTGGAACAATGCTTGTTAGTAGAATCCATAGAGGATATAATTTGGAAAAGCTTATGCTGTAAAAATATGTTAGTCTTTAAATTTGATTTTACTTATTTTGATGCAATAGTTAAACACTATGACCCTTCTATACTCAAATTATTTTCACTCTAGAAATTTCACTATGCTAATATCTGATATGTAGTCTAAAACGCACACCCTAAAACAAGATTCCACTAATAAGATTTCATGCACTAGACAGCAGCATCTGTAACAGTGTTTCTGAAACTTGGCACAGCAACTTTAAAATGTGTGGACCTCAATTCCCAGAATTCCTCAGCCACCAGGGCTGCCTGGCTAATTCTAGGAGAGAAAGTCCTCCTAGACTTTCCACACTAACCACACCCATTAAAGTTGCCAGTTTTGAAAATCATTGATGTACACAATGGTCATCTCACGATTATGCTTTTTCAGAACAGTACTCAATCAAAAATAAACAATAGCATTTGGTGCACACTGTATTTGTGGACAGGTAAAAGAATTATATACTCTTTGGATCAGACTATAATTATAATAATGCAGATTATAGTTTCCCTATCAGATCCAATTGGATTCATAGAGCAATCTTCTACTGGGACTCCAGATTCAACAAAGTGATATCTGAAATCACATGGTATCTGTGTTGTCTCACATTAGCAGGAAATTGGGAGAAAGGAGTGCAGAATAATCACAATCCTTTTCAGATCCTCTTTTTTATTTGGAAATGAGACAACCAGTGGATTCGAAATTAGGAGTGAGGATGCTGGTAATATAAAAATTGAAACACTAAGAACTGACAATAATACACCATGAAAGCGCTCTTCTTTTGCATAATTAAAAATACTCTGGTTTATAAACACACATTCTGTAATAGCAGTGCAATCACACAGAGACATTCATAAGAGCTTTTAGTTTAGCCTTAATCAGCCTCTTCCTTCTCTCTCATCCTCCTCTTATTCTAGTGAAATGAATACTTCAATGAAGAGATCCAATGAATAGCAGGAAATAAAGGACATGCTTGGAATGAAATCACCATTTCCCATCAGATTAAACACCATGTAGAATTTACAAACAAGATGTTTCATCATAGAATTCACAATCTTACTGAAAAATACTAGACATTAAAAAACATTTAACTTCAGCTAAAAATCAAACATTTATTTTTGTTTCTATGGAAAGCCAATGTCATTGATATTTCCCTTATTTGATTTGGACGTTACAGCAGCAAATTCTGAAAAATCCATACAGTACTCTGAATATATATCAGTAATTATAATGCAGAAACTGCTGGATCAGAATTACCTTTACCTCAGGGTTACAAAAGAATGCAAGATTCAGGAGTTGAAGAATTCTTCATCTAGGCAATTTATTGTTTTTTTAAGGGGGTGGGGAGAATAATGGGACAAAAAGCAAATGAAGCCTTTTTTAAAAAAAAGCTTGCCAGTGAAGAATTTCTGAAACTTAAGTTTACATGCAGTCCTGTAACTCTTGTCTAAGAAAAAGATTGCTATGCACAGCACTGGCTTTTTTTTTGGTGGCCATTATAATTGCCTTTGGTGTGGGTTTGTGCATATACATTGTGTATACCAATCCCTTTTCATCTGGAGCTACTAGCATCCTCTAAAGATCTGTCCTACAGGGAGATGAAATTGGCCAGACCTATTATTAGAATACTAATGGCTGCAGGGGATGGAATGGATAATAAAAGTTGCTTTCACCTGCTTATGTTTCCTTTACTGAAGGAAATGTGCCTGTAATAAAAGCAATCTTTCCATGTGTGGAAGGAACGCACAATCTGAATCCATTAGAAGTACTGCTCTATGCAAAATCCACCAGGAACCTTTCTATTCAGGCAGAAGTCGATCACAATGAGCCACTTTTCAGAATAATGCCATGAGCAAATCATTATATGACATGCCATATGGTATATATTTTGAGTTGTGGAATAGTTGCTGCTTTTCCATTAAACTAATGCAATCTATCATACATCTATTAAAGAGGCATCGGATGTGCAAATCAATAAATAAAGGTAATATTTATGTAAGAATAGATTGACAGACACAGATGATTTCTTCTAGAATGAATAATGAATATGAGATTTTAAAAAATGAATACATCAAAATGGAGACATGTTTGTATTTAATTAAATGAAGCATTAATTCCAAACTCATCTTAAAATATTTCAGTCATTTAGCAATTAATGATGTGTAAAAAAGATGAAAGGATTGGACACTGTTAGTAAAGCAGAGATCATCTGGATCGTGCTGGATTATCTGGATCAATCCAGTCCTCTTTATATTTTCCTGGGATCCATGCTGCAGGTCCAATATGTCTTAAGTGTTTCATATGCAGCCAGATAATTTCTTTTATCTCGGAAAAAGCCCAAACAGGTTTCAGAATGGCATTTGATGTGTCTTGTTGGGCAGATTTGGCATTTCTACTTCTCTGGTCCTTGGACCTATCCTTCTCAGATGTTCCCCGTGCCACATCATAGCATGTGTTGTTAACATACAATTTTCAGCCATTTAGCAAGATGTTCTATACATTTGGTCACAAATTTTTAAATAATGCAATGCAGGACAAAGCAATTCATACCCAGCAACAAAAGTCTTTATTAGGAGAACCATTCCTAAATTATAAACTTTTCAGAGATAATGATGTAAATGACACAAGTACAGTATCATCTTCATGCATTACAGTATAATGCTGGCATCTTCATGAGTGGTAATTACAGTTCCATAGAAAAATATTATTTGAATTATTTATAGTTGAAACAGTATTAATAAATTACCAGTCTTTTATAACAAAAGACTCACCATGACTAAGTATTAATTTATTTTACTCTATGAGTATCAAGTTCCTGACATATGCAGTGTTCTTGTATGCAATGTTAATCATTTTTATATTTAGACAGACTAAGAGCAACTCCAGTGGAAGGAAAAGGAACATTTAAATTACACTATATGACTAAAGTGTAATGTATGTTTACTAAGTTCAATGCCATTCTCCCCTCACTGTTTTGACAAGGCACTGGGCATGAACCTAACTTGTTGGACTGGGTATCCTCTTCCTTTTATTGTATTCTTTAATCATCTTTTGATTTATTGTTCTGATACTGCAATTTCTGGGGTTTAATCATTTGTTTTAGACAGTTCTATTATAATTATTATTTATTTTATAGTTTTCCATTATATATTAATACTGTTTCTTAACCATTGCTGTCAGCCAGAAGCATCTGATATATAAATGAACAAAATAAATAAATAAATAAAAATAAGCACCTATATACAAATATACCAGAATGCTTTGATATAATTTAGAAGAGAAACTCAATTCTTCGTCTCATCTTTGGTTGAAAAAACTAAAAAGAGAGAGAAGAGAAAAATTAGACTATAATTAGTCTATAATTAATATTTGGGCATGCTTACTATGTAACAAGCTTAATACACAGAGCCACTAAAGTAATAAAAGAAACACAACTGGATTTTATCAAAAGAGAAAATTAATATTTCTTTCAAAATTGTGTTATTCTATTTTCAGTAAGCTATAAGTGAAATTGGCAATATACTTAATCTAAACTTCCCCCAAAAGAGGAATGTTCTACAAAAGGGCAGAAGCTGCTACTTAACCACTGGGGTGATTTTTTTAAAGAACTTGTTAGCTTTAAATTAGTATAATGACATAAATGTAAATTGTAGTTGATAACTCTGTATGCAGCACTCTGAAACATAATTTTTAGTTTTGTATTTTTAAATGTCAAAGCTGCAACTTAAGAATCAAATTTACCCAAAGTTGCTGTTAGTTTGCATTTCATTTCAGTCCAAATTTCTTCCACGCTTTTTCAAACGCTACTTGTGCCATGAGGAATGTGATAGCAAAATTCCGTTTGTACCATTCCCTACATTTGAGAAGCAAAGGAACATAGCAAAACCAGTCATCCTTAGAAGATAAATATTTAGGGGGAAAAACTTCTGTCTTTGCATAATTAAAATGAACCCTAACAGCGTGCTGTTGAAAGTACCTTTCTAGAAAAATACCCTACTCTGTACTATCTGTGGATGTATGCAAAATCTGCATGATTTCAGTGTTATTTATTTTATTTCATATCCCCACTTATCTGCATATTTCAGTGAATACAACTGAACGTACTAGGCCTCAAGATATCTGCCTCAAGGCCTGCTATTATCAGTTACGTAGAGTATGAGACTGATGCGCAGCCTACTGCACTAGATGAAACAGTCAATGAAGAAATATTAAGAATATAGAAAATACAATGCAGATTGGTAGGTGAATAGCAAGAGAGAAACAGGTAAAGTCAGCTTTTTGGAAACAATTCCAAAAATGTTATTAAACAAATTGGTCTTAAAGAAATCAATGAAAGTGAAGGATAGAACTGATTTGAAAAGTAAGGAAAGAAAACTATCCTGAAAAGTATCTCTCACCTATTGTAGTATACATTTTTTCCCAAGTTTTTACTTAGGAAATCTTTGTAAAATTCAGCCATTTCCTCTATAGTCAGTGATGCTTTCTGACCTGAAAAGGAAATGAAACCACAATTTATAGATCAGGAAAAAACCTTAATGGTTAATTTATTTGTTCTTTATTATGACAGGTTTAATATCAAATTGAAATTGAAGGCAGGTTATCCAAATTTATAGATTTATGGCTCCCTATGATCTCTTTTATATACAAACAACCCTCCACAGAACAGTTGTATTATTTTAGGAATGTTCTCTTCACATTAAAGATCTGTATGAATCCTGTAAAATGAAAATGCTGTATGAAATTCAAGCAGCAGCATTAGTAGTAATTGGTTAAACGTAGGTATCCAAAATTTTGGCTTGCCTATGCTGTACTGAGTAAAGAGGAATTATCTTGGGCCACATCAATCTCTCTCTCTCTCTCTCTTTTTTTCTTCTCTCCCCCCCTCTCAGTTTACAATCTATGGGTATGCCTTACTAGCTGTCCAGGGTGCATCTGGGCCTATGGCCATGGGTTGAGTTGCCTGGGTTAAATGAATAATACTAAGCGGAGAAGAAAAATATTTTTTTTATAACTAAGACTCACTCCAAATTCATGAAAAGTTATGGACTTCTTTCAGGCTCCTCTGTAACTGAATTTTAGTTATATTACTCTATATCATAAGTTCTCTAACTTATAACTTCACTCTCAAGAAGCATAATGTGTGCGTGCGTATGTGCGTGTGTGTGTATATATATATGTGTGTGTGTGTGTATGGTTAGATTTAAGTGTGTGTGTGTGTGTGTGTGTGTGTGTGTATGAATGGTTAGATTTGAAATCCACAAATAATATAAATCATTTAAGAATGTATGCCAAATCGTAAAATTAATGATCTAACCTTTTTCATCTCTTGGCTGTATACCCTTGGCTTTCAGTCTAGAACAAATAAATTCTTCTTTTTCCTGAAATAGGATTCAATAATATTATAATATACTGGTTCTTAGTGTATTGGTATCATCTTATAAGTGACTATTATCAGTCATAATAGTCATTGCAAAATCCACTCCATCTAATATTTTAACTGATGGATAAGATTCTCTTCAAAACAGAGATTAATGTATCTTCAGCAAATGCAATTCTGTAAAAAAAATTCAGCAGCTATCTATTCATTTTGATATGACTATTAAAACTGAGAGAGGACCTACTTAAGACTAACACATTTGTACAGCAATAAAAATACAAAAAAATACACTGGCTCTAGCTTAGGGTAAACAAACAATTAAGTTTATGACAGTAAGACTTCATAATTGGTATTGGAGTAATTTAGAAATGAAAAATAAATTAAAATATCACAAATATAAAAATGAATTGTATATTGAACAGTTGAATAATATCATTCCTTTAAAACAAATATTATGCAAGCCTTAAAAGAACACCTAGTGCCACCTGGTGGTTTTATATGTCTACCTTTCTAAATGATAAATTTTGATTTGTCCAGAATTCTTGATTCCAAGCCTGGGTTTCCTGCCTAAGTTCTCTCAGTCTTCGCTCCAATGGAGTTTCATGTTTAGGAACATAAAATATTACTGGTCGAAGATTTGAATATTGATCAGGAGGTCCAATCCAATCACAGCAAGAATCTGAAGGCGGGTAAAAACGTGAAACCTTAAAAGAGAGGGGAGGAGGGGTTAATACAAAGCATCACAAATTATTTCAACATTACATTTCCCAAATGAAAGAAGCAAGCTATACAAACAATTATAAAGGTGAGATTTTTTTTTAAAGAATAACATTTAACACTGGACAAAATTCAATCTTATGTCTATCTTGTAGTTTAGCAAACATCAAATAGGATAGTGGTGATGAAATGAAATAATCAGAACAAATATTTTAAAAAAAAGAATGCTATCATATTAAAACATAGAAAAGGAGACAATTGGGACAGGCAATCAATACAATACATACAATTTTCCAAATTTCATACATAGATCCCCAATTTGTTTTCCCCTGATAGAAAACAGGTGTGGTTTATGATGTCTCCATAAGACTTAGTATCTCTAGTTTGCCCTTAATTCCCCAAAGGCCCAAATGTTCAGTTCCAAACCCATGATATCATGCACTGCTGAACATCCCCACTGTAATTTTCAGATCCTATTTTTAACAAGAAAACAAGTGAAAAACTAATCTCCTCATAAAGGAAGTAGCTCAATTGGAAAAAAAGAAAATAAACTACAAAACAAAATACTACAAAGGAGTAAAGTTCATAGAGGACAGATAAACTAAAGCAATTGTTTGTAATTTTAACAAAGAATTGTGGGGATATTAAAATCATTTTACAAGCTGCCCTTCAAAATATTTTTTTCTGGATACTGTAATACAGTATTCTGAAATTGTAATTTAAAATTGAGACTAACTATAATCTAACATGGCAAAAAAACCCAAAATATTATTGGCGATAAATGGAACAGCAATACAGTTACTCTTATTTCTAGTTTTTGGAGATTGTGTTAAAGCTTCAAAAGCTAACAAAGTAGGCTTCCCTCATTCCAGATCTAGGGACCATTACAGATGAGATAGTGGCACTGGTGGAGAAGGGTATCAGAAGGGAGGACATTGTACTTAATGTGATGATCCAAGCCCCATCCCTTTATAAACACATATAGAAAGGAAGGCAGAACTTAGATTACGATGGCATAACCACTATCCCACTGATGCCACAGTGGGTAGTTGTTCTCCATATATTTCTTGCAAAGTGTGGGGAAGGATAGTCTAAATATCTACTCTTCTTTAGGCAGTTCCAAAATATGAAGAGATTCAGGAGTTAAAATCAGTTTCTTAAATTGAAGTCATGCAGACCATGAAGTGAATATTTAATCCCAGACAGTTCATTTGGTATCACCGTTTCCAAACTGTTTTCAAAATCAGCTTTACACACAGTGCAAAATGGTAATCTAGGCAGTTAGCAGAGCACAGATTACTAAAGACAGCCGAAGTGGTTAAAAGTGCATTGAACAGAAGAAAACATTTTTGTGTAATGAAAAAACAATCTCGCATCAACAAGAGAGGCAACCTGATCTTTTTCTGTCACAGAAAGAAAACCGAAAAGGGGAAATATTATACCTTAACCCACACGTTATGCACAGAGCCTTGTCCAGGATAAGAGACCATCATTTCACTAACTCCAAGCAGCTTCCTTCATTTCTCTGATTTGCTTACCAAGACTTGATGAGTAAATCACAATTGGCTGAATTTACAAAACACGCAAATGCAACCAGATTATCGTTAAAATTTGGGCTATGTGAACCAAGCCACCGACTCTATGACAGCAGATGGTTACCCGGTGCCCTCCCGCACTCAAGTCACGCTGGCTGGGAACCAGACAAACGGAATTACGAAACTTTGACAGGGCACTTGGGTACCTTAGCCCCTTATTTTCTCCGCGTTACCTGTGTCTTGGGAGGCGAGGGCGCGCTCTTCCTCTCCGGATCTTCGCCCTGCGAAGGCCCCCCGGAGACTGAGGACGACAAAAACCTGCAGCCGAAGCAGGTCGAGACTAAGTACGGGCAACCGCCTAGGCTGTATAGAAACCCTCGTCTCCTCAAGAGTGCCGCCATCCCGGACATACCGAGGCGACAGCCGCAAGAACTGAACGCGCCCGTCACTTTACGGCAACGTCGTGAAAGGGGAGGGGCGGAGGGAGATTTCCCTGTCAGTTCTCGCGCGCTCTCCTCGTTGCCTCAAATGGCGCCGGCGTTATCGAGCGCCGGGAGAGCGCGCGAGCTGGCCTGGCGGCGGGAGTGTTGCGATCAGCCTGGATCATTTTCGAGCCATACTTGAGGTGAGAAAGAGAGCGGAGAGGGGGAGGGACGTGGCGCCGAAGGTGCTACGGAGAACTCCCATCCTGCAGTGCGCTTCCGAAGGACGATAACGTGGGGATTGGAAAGCGGGAAGGAGAGAATGGAAAGCCCGCAACGTCGGTTCGAAGGAAGGGAGCTAGAAGAGCGGAGCGACGTTAGTGGAATTACCTGACTCGCGGGAGGGGGGAAAGAGTATGGAGTGGAAGGTGAAGGGGAGAAGACTTGCGGCATAAGGAGGGAAGGGAGGCTGGTGCTTGCCGACGGGGCGAAGGAGCTGGGCGAGTTATAGTGAATATGCCCGGGCGGCTGCTGTTTAATTGGGAGCGTGGAAGCGGGTACAAGGCTTCTCAAACCGAGGGTGAAGAGGAAAGCAAAGGCAGGCAGGCCTGGTAAGATTGCTTGGTGGGCGATTGTGAAGACTGGCATTCCGATGAAGTTGGCGAGCCAGGGGCCGAATCAAACAAGCCGGGGGCTTGAAGGCTCGGCAAAACCCCGCGGCCAATAGGGGTGACCTGAAACCTGCTCTAGTCTAAACGACCCCAATTGCCGCCCTTTCCAGTCGGTCCTGTGGCGTCCTCCCCTATGCCTGCCTGCCTGCCTTCCCCCACCCCTTCCTGCTGTCAAGGTGGGCCGTAGAGAAAGAAAAAGTGCAGAGAAGTCCTCGTTTATCGGGGCCCATGGAGGGACGAATCTGGATTAGGCAAGGGTCACCTGTGGGGGGGGGGGGTTGGAGAGAGGGGGGTCTCCCAAGGCGGGTAGGCCAAGCGGCTGTTCGCCTCGTGTTGAGTCCAAGCCCCCCCCTTTTTTTAGTGCAGCGGGAGAGCTTCTCGGGAGACCCGCTCTGCGTCAGATCAGGCGACGAGCCCTCACTACTTGGCAAGCGTTGAAGCAGCGGCGTGCAGGGGGCGGGGGCGACTATTTTTAAGCGTAGCGTAGCGCAGCTGGCGGCGGCGGAGTCCCGGCAGGGGGAGGGGAGGGCGAGATTTAGGAAGCAGATGGGAAGAGCCGCGTCGGGGGGGGAATGGGGTGGCGAATGGAGACCCGTGTCGGGGATTGGGGTGGTGGTGAAAACCTATGCGGAGATTGTGACGGCGCAGATGGGTCTTCCCCCGGTAAATAGCTCCAGGTTGATCAAGGGTGTTTGCGAAGGGGGCGGGGAGGGGGGAACCCCCTGTCCTCGTCTCCTCCAGAACTCGAACCCGTTTGCTTTCTCCGCCTCCCCTTCCTCCTCCCCCCGCCCCAGCGGCCTCCCCTCCTCTCCTTCAGACGTTCCCGGAGAAGCGCCCCGGTGGCCAAAGCGGAATTAAGATTGTGCAGCATTGTGAAGTCACTGGTGGGGGGGGGGAGCGTGGGGCGGCGAGGGGGGGGGTCAGAGAGAGAGGACGGCGGGGAGGTTGTCGGCGCGCTCTACCTGGGGGAAGCGGCCCGAGCTCGGGGCTGATTCCTGGCTACCTTCCTGCAGGAATGTAGGATTGAGACAGGGGCCGGGGATCAAGCTCTGTGCACGGGGACTCGCTTCCCCCGAAGAGCTTCTCACTGGGTAAGAATAGGGCGGACCCGGGAGGGTTGGGGTGCAATAAGTATCGGGGCTTGAATGAGTTGCAGCTTCGCTCTGTGCCAAGCGGTAGCTGGTAGACATGGCCGCAGTGTGTTTTGAGTGGAATCGATGGACCGGACTCAAAAGTATTGTCACCCTGGCTAGTACAGTTTGAAATGACGAGGAGGACTGTCTTTATTTCTGGAGAAACGAGGAAAAGGCAAAAATATAACTCCCGTATTTCCCTGGGATGACCAAAGAAGGGTAACAAGAGATATATCTGTTTTTGTCCCTATTTTATCTGCTTTTGATTACTAGAAGAATATTGTGTGGGGAGGCAGTTGGTACTGTTTTTTTCTTCAATACATCAGCACTTGTTATGACTTGCTTGTGGTATTTAAAAGAGATTGGGGAAAGAAACCACTCTGCTTGGAACATTTTAGTTTATACTTTTTACTTTTGGCAAGGGGTAGACCAATTTAATTAGAGATGTTGTAAGTTCATAATATGCATCAGATTTAAAGCAACTGGCAGAATCTTTCAATATTACAGCTATGATATCGTCAAACTGATGTGTTGTACTGTATTGTCTCTCAAATAAAACAATAGTGGAATATTTATTGAGTACTTCCAACTGCACATACATGTTCTTAGAATATTTTCAAACAATCTGTTACATTTTATTGTGTTTTCCATTGTTTTTAGTTCTGTTGAAACTGGATGAAGAAAAAGAATGGATATGGGTAACCAACATCCATCTATCAAAAGGCTGCAAGAAATACAAAAAGAAGTCAAAGACTTTGAATGTCAAGTCGTAGCCTTCAGTGGTTTGTCCAGTGATAGAGCTTACAAGAAATTAGAAAGGACTTTGACTAAACAGCTTTTTGAAATAGATTCTGTGGATGCTGAAGGAAGAGGTGATGTTCAGCAAGCCAGAAAGAGGGCTGCCCAAGAAACTGAGAAACTGCTTAAGGAACTAGAGCAGAATGCAAACCATCCCCAAAGGCTGGAGATAGAATCCATATTTAACGAGGCACAGGCATTGGTGGAGCAGGAAATCACTGCCTTTTATAAAGGAGGCAACTGTGTAACTGAGGAATTTGAAGAAGGTTTACAGGATATAATTTTTAGACTCACTCAGGTAAAAACTGGAGGGAAAATTTCTCTGCGGAAAGCCAGATATCGCACCCTGACCAAAATATGTGCTGTTCAAGAAATTATAAGTCATTGTACAAAGCAGCAGCCTTCCCTGCCATTGTCTAGTGATGCACATCCTTCTGTTTCCAAAATTAATTCTGTCATAGGAGATGTGAACAAAGCAAAAGGGACTCTTATTGCTGTATTAATGGGAGTAAACAACAATGAGACCTGTAGACATTTATCCTGTGTACTCACAGGTCTGATTGCTGATCTGGATGCCTTGGATGTATGTGGTCACCCAGAAATAAGAAACTATCGTAAAGAAGTAGTGGAAGAGATCAATAGATTGCAAAAATATCTGGATCTGGAAGAAGAAGCAGATTCCACTTATGCTTATGACTTGGCACAAAACGGATCCATTATAAAAATAGAAGAAATACGCAATAACATGAAAGAAGTTAAAGGTTCCCTTTTAAAAATAGAGAAAGCTTCAGATTTGTATCTAAAGTCAAAGACAGAGTTGCAGGGGTTAATCGCCCAGTTGGATGAAATAAGTCCAGGCAATAATCCCTGCATCCGAGAAGCCAGGAGGCGAGCCGTGATAGAAGTGCAAACCCTCATAACTTATACTGACTTAAAGGAAGCACTTCTTAAGCAACAAGCCTTTGTAGAGCAAACAGAAACAGAAACAGACGTCTCATCACAAAAAGCAATTTGGAATATTCTTGGAAACGTAGCTCAGATTCAGCAAGAGGTGTTGTCTTTTGATGGGAACAGAACTGATAAGAACTACATGCGGCTAGAGGAGCTCCTCACCAAACAGCTTCTAGCACTTGATGCTATAGATCCTCGAGATGAGCGTTCAAAAGTATCCAGGAAACAGGCAGTGAAGCTTGCACAGAACATTCTTTACTATTTGGACATGAAAACTGATGAATGGGAGTACTAAAATAATATTGGTCTTGTGTGCTAGATGTTGGTTTCTCTCTTGCACTTTATAACAGCCAGTCTCCCTGTTACTATAAGACTAACAGTTCCATCATTTGCTCATCTGTTTGAGGTTGAGTAAAAGTTGGACTGGGTTAAGCAGCAACTTTTTCCTGCTCGTGCAATCAGGCAGTGAAGGCAGTCCAATTATGTTACAATTTTTGTCATAGCCTGTTTTCTGTTGTTTGCATGATTTGTGAAGAAGACTCCCAAAACTGCATCTCCAGCTGTTGCCTAAAGCTTTCTATATAAAATTCTACACCAAGACAAAATACAGTCTTGTAAAATCAAAGCAAAATTAATGAGAAAATCCAGTGCAAATGTCAGTCAGCCTTAAACCAGTTTAGATGTTTGCAGTTGTCTGGTTCAATCCAGTCGCAATCCAAAGGATTAAATGCAAATTACTCATGGCTGTTTTGTGTGTTTGATTTAATCTTGCTGATCTTTCATCTGAGATTTTTTTAAATATCTGAAATATAGATATAAATTGTAATTGCATACTTTCTTCTGATTTCCATAGGATTATTTCAGAATTAACAGAGTTACAGTCGATCACCTTGCACATTCTGGAATTCTCATTATGTAACAGCGTTCCGTGCGCCTTTGGCGTTTAGTCATGACAGCCACATGACCACGGAGATGTCTTCAGACAGCTCTGGCTCTTCAGCTTTGAAACGGAGATGAGCACTGCCCCCTAGAGTCGGGAAGGACTAGTACATTTGTGCAAGGGGAACCTTTACCTTTTTAAACTAGAAGAACACCAGAATATAGAAATGGTACTTTAAAGATAGAATGCACAGCATAAGTTGAATATATATTTTCTGAATTATGGTGAACTTTTCAGTAATCAATGATTCTGAATTTGGGATCTTAATAGCTGTGTAGATATTTTCCTTTAATTTTGTGATGATTTGGTAGATATTGGGCAACTTGTCAAACATTCCTTTGCATTTTTTAGATTGATTCATCAATTCTTTCTCCAGACTAAGCTTGACACAAAAATGTTACTTTTTCTAAGATTTCATGTGCTGCTATTATAGCTTAAGAGTGTTGTTTAAAACTGTTTTATTTTCCAAATGGCTGTTCATGATTTATGAAGGCAGCAGATATTTCTTTTAACTTTTTAAATCTTTCAATCCATCAAAATGACTAAACATTTCAGAAAACAGAATTTAAAAAATAAAAGCATTGTTATATATTACTTTAACTATCCTGAATAGGTTATATGTACTATTCCTAAGTATACAAGAAAAAGTTGCTTTAGTTTTTTTAACATTTTGTCCTCTATTACCTTTTTGTTTTCACTGAAGTCTCATAATTCATTAACAGTATCTGATAATATTTTTGAATACATTAAACCTAAGTCAGTTTAGCAATAATTTTTCCCTGTTGCTATTCGGAATAGGAGAAATCAACAGCAATTATATTTTTAGAATGCATTGTTAGTATCATCCAGAAATCTGCAGTCGATTAATATGTAGAATAACATGTTTCTAATCCAATCTCCATATAATAATCAAAATTATTGGCTTGTAGAATATTATTTCTACAATACATGATTAATGCATGCTGAGATATTACACTGATGTCTATGAATAAAGTTTTAGTATAGAATTAAAAGGCATAAGGCTTATTCTTCAGAAACAAGTGCCTTTTAAATGACCTTTGAATTTGTAGCACCTTGTAGCTTATGACTGCTGTAGTTTACTTCATGGTGTTTTTCAGTGAAGTTTTTTCTGTAGTATGGATTACATCAGTTACAGCTTTAAAAAAGCTATCATATTTGTAAGTCTCTACTGTGATATTAGCAAACGCCTAAAACCTTGATGACGGCAACCTCCATTTTGCTTAGTTTTGTCCTTGGCCTAGTCTCATTGGCTCAATTCTCTGATCTCTTTGTGTGTTTCATTTCTGTAAGATGTAAAAAAGAGTAGTAGCTCAATTTACTTTAAAATTAATTTTGATCTTGTTGCACAAAAAGTGTTTTTAAAGCTTGATGTATTTTTGTTATTCTAATATTTTGGTGAATCTGTGTCAATGAACAGTTAATAAGAGTCCAAAATGGACTAATAAGCATTTTGTTAACTTCATCATCAGCAACTTCATGTTGTCCTTTTTCTCATTGCTTAAAATGATTACTTCTATCTTTTTGTACTGTTCTAGTTTGGGCCCTTAGTAAATTGTCTACCATATCGGATTAAGATATTTACACCTGAATTAGAAGTTTTCATTCTACTTACATGATTTTGATCCCACACCCTGCACACGTAGTTTCCACATGGTTTGGATTCCCCATTAATATAACTTTCAAGACAGTAATACAAGTGTTTTTCTTCCAGTCTCTTTTCCCCTTCTTCCACTTCCATGTGGAAGCTATTGCTTATTTGAGTACTCTGAAATGAGATGGCAGATTAGACATGTATTTTTTAGGGAACAAATAAATAATTGGCTGTGTATCTACTTGTCCCTCAGCTCACAGAAAACTCTTCACAGAAGATACCTTTGTGAAAGGAAGAGAAAGATGATTACTGCTGATTCTCCTCTCTCTTTACTTCCCTGGATTCCATAAAATAAGCTTCAGTGTTTGGGGAACAGCATTACATTTGATGTTGAAAATTGTAGCAGAAAGAAAGTTTATATTTGGATTTAGTTTTTATGCTGTTTATGCTTCAGAAACATTCTTAATATTGGTTACTAGTGACTGCAGGTAGTACCTTGTATGGAAAAAAAATCTTTTCAGTAAATTCTAACTAGTGGAAGAGGAGAAAGTCCTTTATTCCCATGTAGTTCTGAAGGAGTCTAGCAATCATTTGGGGGAACTTTCTGGAATCACATAGAGAGTGGTTTAGTGGTTTAAAAAGAATGGAAAACTGTAAAAACAGCTCGGAACTGTTTCCTTTATGCTATTCTAGTTTGCATCACATACATCCTGTTTTTTGGGGGGGTATTTTAACTTTAAGATTTTCTATTAACCCTTTGCTCATATTTTACACATAACTGCAATGCTGTGTTATTCTAAACTTCAACATGTAGGCTTCTAGTACACAGGGACATTCTTACAGTTCCCATGACTCTTGCACCTTGTAAAAGCTGCAGGTTTTAAAGAGAATGTGTAATAAAATTACAGTAGATATTGTACTAAGAGCATAATTTTCCATTTTTCTATTTACAAATAATCTCTAGCTCTCAAATTTAAGTGTGCTTTGCTGATCTATATTAAGTTACTTGGTATAACTATAAATCTGCTTTTTGCATGAATAAATATGAAAAAGTAAATATGATAAACCAAAATGAAACATTGTAAATTTGGTTTGCGCATTTAAGAATATTCATTTTCTACTTAACATGCAAGTAATTACAGCACATATTTTCCATTGCAAAGATTTAACAGTCTATTCTGCAGTTCTGCATTGGACCAGATCAGAGGGTGTTTTTTTTAATATAAAGGTTTTTGTGTAGTGCCATAGTATTTAGAGTAAGAAACACATGTAATTCTACTCAAATACATCATGATTTTGATTGTATTGCTTTAGATGTTCTGTTGCTCTAAATAGCCGCCTGATAGCTTTCTGATATCTTTGCCAGCAATCACAAAACAATTTTGTTTTGAGCAGTTTGAAATTAACTATTCCAATATGATTGACAAACCATTGTAATCAGCTTTTATAATTAAGCTTTCTCTGGGCACTAGACCTGTAGTTGGTACATATTCTGTTGTATGTTAAACTTGAGAACAAGCTACCATGTGGTTGGAACTTGCTATTTTTTGAAGAAGTGTATTATCTCATGTTTATGTATTGCACTGTTCAGTATATACAGATTCAGAAATCAAATAAATTATTTGGATGTTGCTTTCTTGACAATTTATTCCAGGACAGAATAATTCTTTGTGTTGCATGGCGGGTTGTGGGTATAAAATACTTTCTATACTTCGACATAATGGTCTACACAGCCATTGCTGATACATGGATGGGATTAGAATGTTAAATTAGGATTTTCTTCTTTTTGATAAAAAAAAATAGTTATCAAATATAGGCCTTTTTAAGAAGTACAATTTTAGAAATAATATGTTAATATAATGAAATGCAGCCTTTCCTCAACTAGACCCTGGATGGTCATACATGCCCTGACCACCTTATAATTAAATTATGGCAATGTGCTCTATATGAGGCTGCCCTTGAAGACCTTGTGGAAGCCTCAACTGCTTCAAAATGCTGCAACCTGAGCAATAATGGGCACTTTTCATTATGCTCATGAGTCCCAATTTGTGTTGGTTGCCAGTAGGCTTCCAGGTGCCATTCAAGCCTGGGTATCCGAGGGATTCCCTCATCTCCAAATGTTCCTGCTCACCCATTATGTTTGGGCTGAGTGGGTGTACTCTGGGTCTCCTCAATTAAACATCTTGTGGGACCGTTGAAGCATGCTTTTTAAGTCACTGTCCCCTACCTCTGGAAAATAATCCGCTCAGAGATATGGACACTGCCATTCTGCAATTTGGGAAAACACTTAAGACCTGACTCTGTTCCCAGACTTTAGGTTAATTGCTTGTGTTTTCATAGTTTTGGTTGTTTTTGAATTGAACTGTTGGTTTATGTTTTTAATTGTTTTCGCCAGAAATTACTGAAGTGATCAGCCATCACATATTAAATTATTATTAAAATGTAAAATTGGAACCTTAGAATCTGACTATCTAGGATTTAACTACTTGAACTCCTGGATGAAAGAGGTGATGTAATTATAACCACTAAATGCAATTTAATGGCCTTCCCAATCAAAAAGCTTTTCAAAGGGGCAACAGATTACAAATACTTCCATCTTTCTAAAATGTTCCTTTATCCTGTTTTACCCCCCACTCCATGGGGTTTGGTATAAGAAACACAAGATGGTGAACCTTAAATTATTTCTACTCCTTTAATGATTATATCAGAATAAAATTTTATTGATAGGAGGGGAAGTTATATTTGTATGTCCTGCATAGCTAAGATCTATTTAATGCACTGTAGATAGTTGGCAGAAAGAAAAACTTTAAAAATGGTGGATAATTCATTTATTTGGTGTTTTAGGAGTTCTGTATTAATTTTCTGCAAAGTATCAACATAGCATGACATGGATCAGACCATTTTAAGATTTGGAAACTAGATTTCACTTAGAGATTGGTATGTTAATAAATATACCTACAATCACGTAGCGACAGTGTAAACAGAAGCATCTTTTTAAAGTCAGCCTAATTATATGTATATTAAGAAGAGTGGCTTCCTTAAACCAATTTCATGCAGTGTCATTTTCCCTGGGAAATATGTTAGAAGAATTGGATTACCGAAGCAATTATAATGAACTTCGTTCCTCCCCAAGGACATCCTTATATTCTGGGATTTTATGGTAAATCTCAGTACAAATTCTGGTTCCTCCAACTTTTTACATTGAATATTAGATGCTAATTATAATTTTCTCCTAGCACTAGTTTTTGAGTTCTTTAGAGGAAAATCTTAAAATACAACTGGATCTCAATCACCTTGGTGCTCCATTTGCAAGGGTGGAGGGGAGTAGAAGGGAAGAGGCCAGGAAGCCCATTTTGGCCCCAGTGTTCTGGTATAGCCTCCCTGCCTTTCAAGTTAAAATGGAGCTCATATAGAGCATTTAGAGATGTTACCAGAGCTTTGTCATCTGTTAAACAGCTATATTACATCACTCTTGTTCTTTTGTGGTATTTTAAAATGAACATTTTAATAATTTTATTGTATTGATTTTATTATTAGTGCCAAAAGTCTTGGAGCAGATTGATTGATTGATTGATTGTTGCATGGTTTTGTTCCACGTTTTCATGCAGGCATCAGGTTTTGGAAGAGTTCTCTAGAAAAATCTGCCTTATAAAAACTGCACAGAAAACAACTTTATGGAAAGAATTAAGGCATAAATTACATCTAGCTTACATTTATGCTTTAATAAATTATAGTCTCATTTGCCAAGTAAAAAAGAAGCAAGATAATCAAGCCATTCTAGCCCAGTTTGCATGCACATTAATTTATCAAAAAAAAAACCTAATGACAAAGCAAGAATAGTTATACTATTATGCAGTGAGTGACTTTTCAAGAAGAGCCGGAAATCTTAAGGGAGTGGACTGGACAATGTAAACATCATATACTGGTTTAAAATAAGGTATCTTTAGGAATGTAGGAAAGAAAAGGGAATGGAGAGGGGGAGAGAGAAAGAAAGAAAGAAAGAGAAAAGAAAGAAAAAGAAAGGAGGACAATGGAAATACCTATAAGAATGTAGAAAATACAATGGAGTATACCAAAAGCCTATTTTTTATTGCTCAATTCAATAACTCTACCCTAAACTAAGCTGAAAATATTCTGAGTATCCTGATGAAATAAATATGTTGTTTTTGATTGACTATGAGCCATCACATTGGCATCAACTCATAACAATCACATAGATATTCTCCATCATGATCTGTCCCTAATCTGATAATTTTTTAAGTCAGGGGTCCCCAACCATTGGCCAGCCTGGTGCTGGTCCGCAGCCTGTTGGAAACCAGGTTATGCAAGCAGCTTGGCATGCATGGGAACTAGGTTGCATGTGCAAAACTCCCCCTCGCCATTGCTGCTGCCATGGAGCCAAAAAAAATGGGGACTGCTTCAGTATTTTAAGTCTTCCTGTGGTGCACCTATTGACACTAACTGAGTACATCCATCTTGCTGATAGTCATTCTTTTCTCTTTCCATTTTTCCTAGCGTTACAGCCTTCTTCAGAGAGCTGAGTCTTCACATAATATGTCTGAAATAGGATAATTTTAGTTTGGTTGTTTATGCATTGAGTAAGACCTCTGGCCTGATTTGTTTGATGATCCATTGGTTTGTTTTATTGATAGTTTGTGTGCTGTACTCTCAGGGGTCTTCTCCAAAACCAAAGTTCAAAAGTGTCAATACTCTTTGTCCTGATTCTTCAAAATCCAGCTTTCGGTTCTATAAAATAGGGAATATCATGGCATGCAGAATTCTCATCTTTGTTGGTATAAACATGCTCTGTATCTGAATATCTTTTCCCGGGCTTCCTGGCTGTTCTACCAAGTGCTTTTCTTGACTGTTCTTTTACTGATGACAATTGATCCTAAAAGACAGAAACAATTTAGCATTTTGATATCTTCATTATCACTTCGATGGCTGGTTGTTTCCACTGTTATCTTTAGTTTGGTCTTCCTTTTATTTAATTTTAGTTCCATATTTTTCAGTATGCACCCTGCCTTTTATTAACAAGAGATTGTATATTTGGCTGTCAGAGTAGTGACATTAGCATAATCACCTACAATCACCTTCAGGTGAAATGGGTGAGATAAAAGTTAAATAAGTAAAAATTAAATAGTGATGGTTATTGATATTTTTTCCTCCAATTTTTAAACTGCATTCATCTTCCAATTCAGCTCCCCTTAATATATGTTCAACATATAGGCTGAATAGAATAAGGGGAGAGTGTACAATGTTGTTTCAATCTTTTGCCAACATGGAACCAGTCGAATTCACCATGGTCTATTCATACTGTAGTTATAGATATATAGGTGCAATTTTGGAAGAGGACAGTGAGATTTTCTGAGATTCCCTCTTTTCTAAGCATTTGCCACAGCTTGAGATGATTGAGATGATCACAGTCCTTTCTATAATAAACAAAACACAAACTTTTAATATTATTTGGTTATCCAATGTGCAATAATACTATATCTCATGTTCCTCAGTTTTTTCTAAGGTCAACTTAATATCTGAAATGTCCCTTTCCATTAAGGTCTCCAATCTGCACTGAACAATCCTAAACATGGTTTTGCTACAATGTTTACACACTGTTAAGTCTCTCTCCCCCTCTCCCTTACTAGAATTTATACTCACGTCTTCCAATTCTGGATTCTTTCTTCAGATTTGCTGACATAATTTACAAATTCTTTGTTTGTTGCTTGCCATATTTCTGTAGGTATTTCATCAGTTCCTGTAGCCTTCCAACTTAGTGATAATCAAAGTGCTGATCTAGTTTCGTCTGTACTAGAGTTTATGACATCTTGTATGCTCGCTCATATCTCTACTGTACAATATTTTAGTATACTCCTTCAATCTTTCTATGATCGTCTTTTAGTGAGTTAGTGTCCATAACTGTGTTTTAGCATGCAAATTTAAGATTGGAAAAGTTCGAATATCTTGTGGAAGACTTTCCTTGTTTTTCCTTCTCCATTTCCATCTTCAATGTCTTTACATGTGCAGTTATAGTACTACTTTCTGTTTCTTCTGACAGAAGACTGTTATGTTCTTTCTTGAGATTTTTGCCCTTCTTGCTTCTTTGGCTTCCCTTCTCCTTTTGGCAGTCTCTCCCCCCCCCACCCCCCACCCACCCCCCCGACATATAGTTTGCTTCATCTTTGGCAACTTGGTCATGTTTATTCCTAACAGCATCTTTAAGTTTATTCCATAGTTCCTCTAGTAGTTCTCTATAAATGGGTTTCTGGATTTCAAAGCAATTTCTGATGAAATTGAAAATGCTCAAGATCATATTCTGGAAAACAGTTGGTTTTCTTCTTCTTTAGCTTAACTTGGAACTTACATATGAGCGGTTTGTGATCTGCTCCACAGCCAGCACCTGGGCATCTTTGGTGCTAGAATTGAGCTCCTCCACCAGCTTTTAACAGTGGTAGTAATCTTGGTTGGTTTAAAGACCCATGATTGGATGTGGTGATAGTTAATAAAAATAAGTCTTAATATTTGTTGGTAGAACAATATAGATCCAAAAGAGACTCTGAGAATCACGAATATACTTTATAATAGTTAAGTGGACTAATTGTATTACAGGCTGCTGGTTGTTGCTTCCAAAGTAAAGAATCTTGAGCAGTGATATTACATCCAAGCCATGCAATTTTTTGAGTTTTCCAATAATTGTCTCCAAAATTTTTGGAGACAATTATTGGAAAACTCAAAAAATTGCATGGCTTGGATGTAATATTTTGTATGTCTCTTGTGCTAGGCTCTTATAGGAGACAAAGTAATCTCTCTATTTTAAGGGAATGCTTCAAGGAATCATAGATGAAGATTCAATAGTTTAGAGTTCAGACTCTTTCTCAGTACAAAAAATCCAAATTAAAATATACCCAGCAAATATCTTTCCAATCTATAATAAATATATCCTATGAAATCAAGACCACCATAATCTTAAATGTTGATTCTTCTATTTCATTTGTTGCGATTTCCTGTAGCAATTTCATCACAATATGAAAAATACAGTTCCATATGTCACCTCAATACATATCTCCTTAATCTGTTTTCCTTTTAAAGATGCAGTCATATTTTGCTTATAATATTATTTCCTCATTCCAGAAGGGAAAAAATACATGGTGGCTGTACAGCTAAGAAATCAATCCTGAATATTCTATAACTGAATGATTTAATGACACTACTGTATGTAGCTAACACAATGAATATAAATATATATTTTGGAAATCGTAAGATTTGGAAAGAACTAGAAATAGTCTAGGTCCATCCTTTTGATTATTCATATAATTCCAGGTAGGAGAAAGCAGAAATAAGGTAATTCTTCCTCAAGAGAAATGTAATTCAGGGTATCAGTTGTGCATTATAAATTAGGAACAGATACTGTACAGGTAGTCTTTGATTTACGACCACAATTGAGCCCAACATTTATGTTGTTAGGTGAGACATTTGTTAAGTAAGTTTTGCCCATTTTATGACCTTCCTTGTCTCAATTGTTAAGTGAATCACTGCACTTGATAAGTTAGTAACCTGGTTGTTAAGTGAATCTGGTTTCCCCATTGATTTTGTTTGTCGGAAGGTCGCAAAAGGGCATCACATGACCTTGGGACACAACAATGGTCATAAATCAGTTTTTTCAGTGCCATTGTAAATTTGAACGGACACTAAATGAACTGTTGAAGACTACTTGTATGCAATGTATTGTGCTGAAACCATGAATAAAAATAAACTGAAAACTGAAGAATATCAATATGAACACAATGCATTGGAAAGTGTCAAGAGAAACCACGTTCTATTGTTGTATATAATTTATTCATTTTTATCTCAATTTTTAGTTTAAATGGACTTATTCATGGATTAACAAATATGTCAAAATAACATATTCTTTTTTTAAAAAAAAACAGTTTTATTGATTTTCAAAGACAATACACAAACAAACAAAACATAAAAACATAGAACATCTTTTCTGAAAGTTGCTTGATCCCGGGTTACAACTCTTCGTACAGACACAAATTCAAATTCATATTCATTTTATATACCATTCCATATCTTATTACCACTTTCAATTTTCTATATAACTTCTCACCTCTTTTAACTTTCTTAATTCCATTTTATTTATCTTATCTCAGTTCAAATCATAATACTTATTATTCTTTGTCTGTTCTATTTCCAGCTATCCATTTATCTTTTCTCTTTCCACAAAGTTTCTCCTGTACACTGATTGGAGTATGACGCCTTTAACTCTTTCCCCTAAATTTATAACACTTAATATAATACATGACTTCCATTGGGATTCTGTTTGGTACATTCTAGAATTACACACTATATTTTAAAAAAAGGAAAAATTATAAATGTATAATATAATTAAAACAACAATCCATACTAATTCAATTCTATCATTAATATTAATATTCATTTAAATCTTAACGTTTTACCCATTACTTTTCAGATACGTATCATTCTTCTATGAGAACACATACACTTTCCATAGTTAATTCCTCCCCACTTCACTTATATTTTATAAAACATTAGGTAATTAAAATGTTCCTGTTCCTTCCTAATTCAATTCTCTCATTTATTTCATTTCATTTATTTTATTCACAATTTTATTCTCTAAAATTACACAATGTTTTTAATAAAGAAAAAGAAAAAAAGGAAATTATAGGTATATGATGTAATTAAAACAGCTATTAATGCCAATACAGATCTAATCATTAATATTAATATTCATTTATATCTTAAACACTTTACACATTACTTTTCAATTAAATATCATACTTTTATGGGAACACTTATACTTTCCATAATTATTTCCCCCCCCCACATCACATATTTTAAATCATTATTTCATTAAGATGTTCCCATTTCTTCTACTTCAATTCTCTCATTTATTTCATTACCTTCTTTTTCCTCACAAAAGTTTCACTAAATTACACTAAATATTTTATCCCATTTTTGATTACATGTTGTTTCCAATTTTCTAACATTATTTCTAAATACAGATATAAGAATACAATCTAGTGTACCTTTACAGAATCCCTTTTCAATTAAATTTACCCATTGTCTCTAAAAGAATTTTGTTTCTTTACATCTTGCTCCCCACCATTGAGGCTTCTCATCCCTTCCATTCTCCCTTGCTTATTCTTCTCCTTGCCCTTTTTACCCCCTTGTCTCTCCACCTCCCTTTTCTTCTTCTGCTTTCCCCTTTCTGTTGATTTCTAACATTGTATCCACTTTTCCCCTTATTTTTCTCTTTTGGGGTTGTTTTTCAAGTCTTAAAGTCCCTTTTTCTTTTCCTCTTTCTCCTTTCCTTCCCCAAATAGAGTCACTTGTTCATCAAAGATGGCTTCTTCTTTATCCCAATCATCCTGTTGCGCAGTCAGTTTTTCATAAGTACAAACCGCCATTTCTAAAAATTGAAAAAGAGTGCCAAGAGAATCTTTCCCTTCTTGTTCTTCTTTTTTGTATTTTTGATATTCAATTTTCAATTCATCCAAAAGTAATGCCATTGTAGAGAGAAAAAGTTTTTCCAAAACAACCACCCAAGTGCTTTTAATCAAAAGTAGTTCCCAAAAGTTCCAAAATCACCAAACAATCCAAATAAGCTGCTTCTTTTAGTACTTTCTTCTTTCTTCCCTTTCTCTTTCTGGGGTTACTGTTTAGTCACAAAGTTCCAGTTAAAATATATCTTTAGAAGTCTTGTTAATATTTAGTAACTCTTTGAAGTTCTAGGCAATCTCCTCCTTACTTTCAAATTCTGCTCCAATTTTTTTCCCTCTCCCTTCCCACTTACAGCAAAAAATATATTTTTTTGAATATTCAGAAATCCTTATCCCTTTAGCATTTAATTACCTCCAATGCGGGTTTTCCGATTTCTCTTGCGGTTCTGTTCACTGTCACGTTAGGAAGAAGAGTGAAAAGAAAGAAAAACTTTCCCTTTTAAATTTCCATTCACCGCTTGTAAGTCTCTGGGAACGATATATCTTGGGCAACTTTTACAATCCAGGATAGTTTCGCTGTTACTTTTCCCGGTCAGCAAAAAACACTTTCACTTCTTCACGACTCCTCCTGCACTTTCTTTTTCCGGCTGAACGCTTCTATGTGGCGGCCATTTCTGACCGCCGCTCAGCTGCCTTCGGAAAGGGGGTTTTGCCGGCTAGGGAAGAGAGGTGTGATATCTCTCGACCCTGCCAGGCCCCCTGTCTTCGCCACCTTCTACAGAGGTGGCTAACCCTGAAGCCGGGTGGTTCAGGGCACTCGGGCAGCGAACACAGGCAGAAACCGCGCACAATCGCGGATTCCTGCCTGCCCCGAAGCGCTGCAGACCGGAACTGCCGAAATAACATATATTCTTGAATACAACTAAAAATGGCATATATAACTACTTAGGAATTTAAACTTATGGAAATAAGGAATTTTCCCGTAATAGTACGTATTTGCCATGTTTTTAGTACTTGTAAGGAAATGTTCACTAACTTATTTCGTTATATACTAGAACTAAGCCAGTTGGATAAACTGAATGTAGGAAGGTGAGACAAAAAGGTAAGATCTGTCTATATCACCATCAGATTTCACAAAATGAATAATCTGCTTCTACTTCATACAAGATTGGGATAGAATGTAATACCATGTCATAATTTCACTGATATTTCTTCTCACTATTTGTCCATTTATAGCAGGCCTGTCAAACTGGTGGCCCATGGGCCGGATACAGCCTGTGCAGGCCACACCTACCCCAGCTCCACGAAGGCAAAAAACATTGCGATATGTCACGATAGTCCCGCGATGTGAGCGGGTTTGACACCCCTGGTCTATACTATGATGGTAGGGAGCACAATGGCTGAGTGGTTAAGATGCTGGGCTGATTGACTGGAAGTTTGGCAGTTTGAGATCCAAGTACCGCATGATGGAATATGCTCCCATTCTTGCCCCACTTGCTGCCTACCTAGCAGCTTGAAAGCATGCAAATGCAAGTAGTTAAATAGGTACCACTTCAGTGGAAGTTAACAGCATTCCTTCAGTGTATAGTCATGCTGGCCAGATGATCACAGAAGTGTCTTCAGACAATACTGGTTCTTCGGCTGTGAATTGGAGATGAGCACCATTCCTAGAGTTGGATACAACTGGCAGGAAGAAATCTTTACCCTTTTTTAAACTATGAAGTTAGCATACTATTTATTTGCAATAGTGGTGAATATCTGTAGCTTGTGTGTACAACCTACAATCAGCCTACGAACCTCCCAGAATCCAAATCAACCGGACAGCCAACCAGAGACACCACCAACCCTCAATCAACCCATGCAACTCCTCCCAGCAGTTCACCTCCCAGTGACCCTGACCTGATGTAATCTCCTTATCACAAGACCCAAAAGGCCCGTCACAAGACTCACTGATGACTCACAACTGACCCACCACAAGATCTTCACTTGATACACCCACACCTGAAGCCCTTTTAAACAGAAGAACACTGACACTAACATCCACTAAACTCCGCTGAAGATGTTACCTAGCCTAGTAACAAAATGTTCAGGAAACCAACCCAGAAGCTCAGAGAACAAACTTTCACCCTAATAATTATTATTATTTATTTAGAAAATTTATATGGCTGCCCTCTCGCTCTCAGTGACTCTGGGCAGTTTACAAAAATAAAAATCCAATACATAACCATAAAAAACATCCCCTCCCAGCCCCCAAGTTCATGTACTAAGAGAACATGTCACAAATATGATAGAAGAAAACAAATATCTCACATCTTTTCCCCAACTTTGAAGAACAATATTACAGTTTGTTTTATTGGCTTCTGTTTTATAGAATCAAGGTTTCAGGGTTGTTGTTGTTTTTAAAAAACCTCCAGTTTGGAGAGACCTTTTATCTATACGATGACTAAGTATGTGGTATGTGGAAATTGAGCTTGTTTTAGGCAAGCACGCTACATATTTCCTAAAATTCTTGTTTCTCAAGGGCAACTCCCTATCCATGAAATTCTTCTGTCTTGGCAAAGCACAAATTATTATATTAACAGTGGTAACAAATCTGGTCAGAAGCAAAATTTGTTTCCCAGCCATGCCTGAAGAAAGGCTGATCCTATACTACAAATATTCTGTAAACATATTGTGGTATTTGATTCTTTAAGTAATTGTGCTTCCTCAAGTTTGAAATAATATTTCAAATATAAAAATAAAACTGCAACAGTTTTGATGGTTTTGTATATTCCCTATGTGAACTATATATTATAAATACTGTATAACACTTAAATACAGCATCCATTAATATACAATTTTGTGCTTAACAAGGATTTAACCAACTAAACAGTCTTGTACAAAAAGGCTAACACCATACTTATCACTGAAGAATTCTGTGAAATAACAGACTATAATAATAAAGACCAATGTTTTCATTCGCACAATGTTATAGCTTACTAAATAATTCTTAGCAATAACAATTCTATCCTGCCATGGAATGATAAATTCCATGATCCTACACCTTAGTAAATTGCAAAGCCAGGGAAAGAAAACATGTTCACGTGGATGAAGAATGGCTGTTTATTTTACTTTATGCTTTTTTGGAGATGTACCTTAATGGCTTCATGATACAATTAACTTGTATTTCCTTCCTGTAATTAAGTTTGAAGTAATTCAATTAACTATGGCAGTCAGTGTATTGATGTTGGGATATACAATAAACTTCATACATTTCTTCAAGCTTGGCACTCAATGTCACTATCACAGTGGAGTAAAATCTTTAAATTTGCCATTAAACCTAGACTAAAATTAAAAAATAAATAAAAAAGAATTAGACTCTCTGGCACCTATTACATAGATCCAACATTCAGACAGTTTTGCTTTCATCTTTCATCTTTCTGAGTCAAACAATATAACCTGTCTAATTCATAGTACCATAAGCTATAATCATATTCCTGAGTTTTTAAAGTTAGAACTAGTCAGGATAATATAATTTATGCTTCATAAAGAATAAAATTAAGACAACTATTTGATCTTGAGATTTAAGACAATTTTTACTTTAAAACGATTTTAATATAAAGAGTACCTAGTTGAAGTATTTACTATTTATGTTATATCTCACAAAACAAACTTTTATTTCAAAAATAAAATTAAAAATTGCTGAAAAAACTCAGTTTATATATTTGGTAGTGACTATTCAACATTTCCTTTCAGTTGACATGGCCTCCTATTTTATCTTAAAGTTTTCTTTCTGTTAATAAAACAGAAAATATTTAATGAATCAAAAACTATTAATGATAGATGCAGTTCATTTGTACTTTATATACAGATTTCTCATATTAGAAAATAATAAACATTTGTATTTATTTAAGTAATCTCTATGTGTGTGTGTGAATGTATTGTGGTAACAGAAAAGGCATATCTCCTGGGTCCACCAGATAATACTGCTGAAATAACATGACCCTAAAGCCTTCATGGCACTGTGATTAGAATTCAGTATTGCACGCAAACTCTGCCCAGAGACTGGAGTTTAATCCTGTTGGGCTCAACGTTGACTCAATGTTGACCTTCCATCCTTCCAAGGTCAGGAAAACGAGAACCCAGATTATTGGTGGCAATATGCTGACATTGTAAACCACCCAGGTAGTGCTGTAAAGCACTATGGGGTGGCATATAAGTCTAAGCGCTATTACTACCACCATTGCTATAAGCCAGAGCCACCAGGTTTTATTAGTTGGGCAGAAGTGATTGGAAACAAGTGATCTTATGAATTGTCCCAAGAAGGTCTTTTAGGTGACCAGAAGCACACGTGTAGCTCATGGAGTAAGTATTACATGGGTGCATCATAGCCCATAATTACTTATGCTGTTGCATTCTGGACCACATATCATTTATGACACATCTTCAGTGGATTTGTACAATGACAATTTGAGCCATGGGTACAATGATACCAGGATAATCAATAAATTGCACACTGGGTCTATAAATTGCAATTAATGCAGAATGAAATTAATGAAAGATAGAAATTCTCTGGATCCAGGTGGCCCCAAATTCCAGACACCTGGGTTTTAGTAGGGTTACCTATTGAGCCTTTAATTCACAATCCAGATCCTCACAGGTTCCTGACATTGAGACAGAACTTCAACAGCATTGTGGGGATAGACAAGGGTTGAGATTATAACTGGGTTATCATCTTATTGATAATATCTAAACCCATCCTGACCAAGGGTGTCATATGGATATTTAAAAAGTGAGGGCAGAAACTTGAGACCAGAGGTATGCCACAAAGCAGGATCACACTCTCCATCAACATCAACTGGAATCCCAAAGGTGTTGTTCAAAAGGCAACTGGACTTTCTTGGTTTTTTTCCTTGAAAATCTTTCACTTCTCATCCAAGACGCTTCTCCAGTTCTGTCTGAATAGTAAGGAATGAAAGGATGTACATACTTTACAGTTATCTGGCCATCAGCACTGTGAAGGTCAGTCATTCATTTCCAAGAGTTGTTGAGGCCATTTAGAGGTTTATATCCTCAGGGCCACCTGAAACAGAGTACAAATGGGTATGGAACCTTCTTGGGATTGCTGAAAGATTGTGTTGTAGACAGGAAATAGGAGATGTCGTATCCTTTCCCTCTGTTGAGAGAAGGCTGTTCAATTTTAACATAGATGGCCTTTTGACTCCTCTTTCAAACCAGTGGCCTTCTTTGTCCAAAATGTGGACTTTACTGTCTTCAAAAGAGCAACATTTGTCTTTTAGATGCAGGTGGACTGCTGAATCTTGTCCTGATGGAATTGTTCTCCTGTATTGTGCCATGTATGTACAGTAAAGTTCACATTCTGGACAGAAACGGCCACTGGTTTGAAAGAGGGGTCCAGTTGCATTTTGAACAGTACTTTGTGATAACCATGTCCTGGATGATTGAGAATTTCCATAGACATCAACTGGAATCAGTCCTGAAGGAAAGAGGAGAACCACTGTAACACCATCTCAGGAAAATGTTGAAAATATTTCATTAAAACATTGACATTTTCTAAATTTTTATTTAGCATAATTGACAACCACTATACTATAATGTTTGAAATGCTGGATTTAGGAGCAAGAAAATTTTTTCAAGGGAAAGTTAATATAACATATACAGGAAGAAAAGATCTTTCTATGGATGACATAAACATAGAATTGAAGAAGCAAATGTTTGGAATGTCAGAATTCCACTTACTATATTTGTAATAATTGTGTGTCCATGTATAGGTGGCAGCATTTTGGTTGTCTGAATAGTGTTAGCTGTGAAGAAGGAATTGGGATGATAAAAATTGATAAGCTGTTTTTCTGCTTCATTCTGGTTTTATAAACTCTATAATACAGATATTGTTGAAAAGTTCAAGCTGAAATCCCCATAAAGCTAAGAAGTGCTCTAGTCTAGATAGGGCTAAGCATGATGTAACCATTTGTCAGCATTTTCTATCTACCTCATTTTCTGAGGATGAAAAATGGGTTGGACACAGCCATTGTCCCAGCTTACTCCACACACAGAAGGAAACTCCTTCAAAGGGGTACAAGAGTGAAACCCAAATCTTTAGGCTGTGTTTCTGCACGGGAGAAGGAAAAGGAGTTGTTCAGTTTTCCTTGGCTAGCAGCTCTTTCAGCCAGCCCCCAGAGATAAGAGGAAGTTGTCTCAGCAAGTGGCAGGCGCCACCAGCAGCTTGCAACTTATCCTGGTGGGTTCCCATTGATTTTCTGGGGAAGCTGGCACAGAACATTGCAAATGGCGACCATATGATTGTGAAGCGCTTGGCAACAAAATTGTATGTGCAAACAGGCACCAAGCAACTAGACTGTTGTCATCTGACCTTAGAGGTGGTAGTACAATGTTTTGCAAAAGCCAAAGTTGCTTTATAGGCATCATAAGTACAGTCTGTAAAGTACCCTTTCAAAGGCCATCCTAATTACTATTGTTAAACTATTGTAAGTCAAGGACAACTTGTACGGTAAGTTGGTAAAGCTGCTTACAAACCTATAAGGCTAGCTTAAACCTACGTAGCCTCCTTTTCACGCAGTTCTTATTCAGAAAATTAATAATTTCAGCAAGTTGCACCTAACTGATCTTATCTAGGTCTGGAAGCTAATCAGGGTTGGGCATGGTTAGTACAAAGTTAGGCAGGAAACATCTGGGAAATATCAGGGTTGCAAGCTGGACTAGGTAGTTGAAAAACATCCAAGAGGACGGCAGTGCCAAACCACTTCCAAAACCAGCAACAACAGAAACTTGCATAGACTTGTTCATGAAGTCATTGGAGAGTCAAATTCAATTCAAAGGAAATCTGACATTTACGTTTTCCTTCCAGGACCAAGAGTTTAATTGTGGATAACAGAACAGATTTAAATCAAATAGGACACTAGGGAATGTAAAGTAAACCAGGAGTTTAAAAACAAACAAATTCTGAGTCATTAGCAGAGAAGTAATAAAGAATGTTAAAAGGATGTCAGGTGTGAATTTTTCTTGATCTCTTGTCATCTGCCTGGATTATGTATGACATCATGAGGAATTGGTTTGTCTGGCAATTACGGCTTCTTTGCTAATGATATCAGCGTTGACAGTCCGTACACTTGTCTGCTGTGAAAATAAAACACTTAGCATAACACATTACTTGTTTAACTTAAAACAGTGTAATTTGTGTGGCTATGTCCCTAAGGTTTGTGACTAAAGATCAGAATCTTAAGTGGCTTGACACTGATGATATGGAAGTGTTAAACTGGTTCATCATGGACTTCAAAAATAAAACCACGAGCAAGATGCTGCATGAACCTAATTTATTTATTAATTTTATTTTAAAATAGTTGGATACTTCCCTTTATGATATTTAATTTCAAGGATAGGAAATCATTGACATTAGTAAATTTAAAAAATAAAAATAAAAGTAAAAATTTAAAAGACAAAAAATAACAGCAGATGAAACCTTAAACAGGCCAATTATTTTATTTATTTTTATTTATTTTGATTTGTCAATTGCTTACAAGATAATAGGTATAAGTATAAACATAGTTATGAATACATGGATACATATAAGAAAAATAAAAGAAACAATAGGACAGGGACGGTAGGCATGTTGGTGCTCTTATGCACGCTAACTAACTAACGATCTTACTGTTGAACAAAAATGTTCTTTCTTTTTCTTTTGGTAATGTATAAGTGATATCAGTACCAAGCAAACTATTTTGAAGAAATAACTAGCTGTTGCTGTAAAATATTTATGTCCGCTTCTTTTTTGGACACCAGAAGTCTGGGATCCAAACTAAGTGATTGTAGCTAGCTGCCTAAGGCAGGGGTATCAAACTCGCGGCGTCACAGCGGCGTCATGTGACATTTTTGGGACTTTTTCCCTGTTTGCTAAACCGGATGGGGTCGGCCTAGCATGTGATGTGAGTTTGACACTCCTAGCCTAAGGTGATATCAGAAATCTAAGCAAGGTCAGCCTTGTAGATGATCATAATGAAGTTTCAGGCTGTAGGATAGACTGATAAGTAAGGGAAGATGTTTTCAGAGGAAGACAGTGGCCATAGTGTTGTCAAGAACACTGCATAGACATGTTGATGAACTCATCACAAGAGATTTTTTTTTTAAAAAAACCACCACCCAACACCAAAATTCCTAAATGTCAGTACAGTTGTCTTTTTACCTTGTTTTTTTCAAAATCAAACTTTGACTTTTAAAGAGGATGGTAACAGCCTCAGAATAATTTTTGTCTGCTAGATTTAACCTGGACTTAAGAATGAAGCATATCATTGTTGGCAAAAATTATTACAAATTTCCCCTTGGGGAAAAAAATTGCTTTTAGGAAAAAAAAAACTCTACATGGCAACATTTAAGCAGGAAGTCTCTTTTAGGCAATTTCCTCTATTATGAACAGTGCAAATATTCTGAAATTCAAGTTCTAATTCTGGTTTATAATATATAATTAGTTAACTTACAATTATTTTACTTACTTCATTTGGAATTATTTATAAGATTGCTACTTTTTTTTCTTGTCACTTTTTCCTTGTCTCAAATAAATTACTTTTTATTTATTTTCTTAGTCATTTGGTCAGCCATTTCTGCTAATTCCAAAGGATTAGGAGCAGAGCTGATAGTTATTTGTTCACTCTTTTGGAATTCAAGCAATATCTCACAATAATATCAGCAAAGAACAATATGGTGCTGGTCTTGCTTGCATTTGGAAGGAGCCGATCCAGATATTTAACTGGACAGCTAAATTTAACTAAAGAAGAAAAGAAAGGGCCCTTTGCTAAGTTAAAAAAAAAGTTTCCCTCTCCAGATTAATACACAGCTATGATGTTCCCTTCAGTCTTCCTTTCTAAAAGCCCAATAAGATTTTTGTTTGCTGCAGTATTATTTCAGCATTATAAAATTATATGTGTCACAGAAATTCTAGAAACTTAACTTCTGATATATCTAGCAGAACCTGATCTGAGAAAGGTACTTCAACTGCTTTAATATGATAAAGTGATATAAATGATTGCTTCACTTTTAAAGTCTTCTAGATCAGGGGTCGCCAACCTTTTGGACCTCAGGGACCACCAAACTCGTAATTTTAAATCCCGTGGACCAGAGACCCTTGGAAAATCTAAAAAAAAGTCTGCAGGAAAATTCCCCACCCTGTTTTCCTACCAATCGATCATTCTTTATTTGGGATTGCAGGATACCATCTCCAGCTCTGTTCTCAAGGGGAGAGCGCGCGCGCGAGAGAGAGACTTTTGGCTTCATGCAAGGAAAGCAGCAGAAGCAGTAGAAGTCTTTCTTTCTCTCCCCCAAACTCCACCAGAAATGAGTTTTTGTGAGACTTGTCATGCCAGCGCAGCCTCTTGGAGCAGGATGCCTTGCAGGGTCCCAAAAACTCATTTCTGGCAGAGTTTGGGGGAGAGAAAGAAAGTCTTTTGCTGCTTTCCTTGTATGCAGCCAAAAGCAGAAGAAGAAAGAAGCGGAAAGAAGCAGCCCAGTGGCCAGGCGAGGCACATGGGGTGAATGGGGCAAGTTCCCCCCCTCCGCCCTTTCCACCCTCCCCTCACTACCTCGGGTTGTTTGCAATGCAAGCAACACAAGCCTTGTGTTCCCGCAGGCCATGTGGGCAGCACAGCCTTGTGTTCCCACACAGCCTGGATTATCTACTTTGGGGGGTGCTTTGGGGGGTGACACTTCTCTGCGGACCACCAAAATTTTCTCACGGACCACCAGTGGTCCCCAGTCCACTGGTTGGCGACCACTGTTGTAGATGTTCAGATTAGTTGCTGTGTTGATATATTGTACTAAATCATAATTTAGTCCACCGGTTCACAAAATAACTGCAGGGGAAAGATGTTTGTGATAGTAATTAAGTGTGAAGTTAATTAAAAACATATAACGCATAAGCACAATAATGAAGCCATCATCCCAAGAGTATGATCTATTGCATGAAACCCATCACTACGAGATATTTCTAGAGATAATTCCACTGTAGACTTTAACGTTAATGTGGAATTTCAGTATCAAGAATTTTTACCACTAGATGGCATTGTTTGTAAACAGTTTAACTGAGATAGCAACTAAGGAGTTGGTATTGGGGCATTTTCTCATGAGAGAAAATGCTAACACCTCAAAGATTCAAGATGGATTCCCTGATATTATATGCAAAACCAAGGAATATGTATATTTTGCTATTTTATCAATGTAACATAATAGAATCTAAAATACTCAAATCAGATTCTATAATCCTATAGATACTAGTGAAAAAACAATGAGAATGTCCATTGTAATATCACAACAAAAAAATCATACTTCTGCTAAATGCCAGAGGCAAGACTGTAAGTAATGGAGTTTGTTTCATAATTTTAAATATAAGCATCCACCCCCTACTCCCATAGATGCTTATAGTCTATTCAAAACTCAATTAACCATCCACTTGACATGTTACTGAAACAAGGCTCAGGTGAGAAGATGCATCTTTTTTTCAGAAAAAAGGGTCACTTCATATGCTGGTGCAAGAGGTAATATATTACTACATGACCTATTTTAATGTACTGATACTGTGTAATATAGTAATATAATATATAGCAGAACAGCGATACAAGAAATGCTTGTTTCATTTGACAATGGTTCAAAGTTAGGATGGCCTCAGATAAAGTGTCTTACAATCCATCCTTGAAGTTATGATGGTCACAACATCCTTGCAATCATGTGATCGCTATTCGGGAGCTTGGTAATTGGCTTGCATTTACAATGGCTACAATATCTTGCAGTCACATGATTGCAATTTGTAACCATTCCCAGCTTGCTTCTGAGAAGCAAAATAAACTGGGAAAGCCAAATTTGCTTAAAGGTGGCATGATTAATATACTAAAAAAATTATCATAAACTTGGATCTGGTCATGTGATGGTTTGCTTTGCGACTGCATTGACTTACAATGGAAATCCCAGACCCAATTGTGGTTATAAATTGAGGATTACCGTAATATTTTTGTTTCGCCATCAGTGCCTGTGAAGGCTGTGGCTGTACAGTATTAGATTAGCGCTAGGTGGAAAGAAAAAGAAAAGAAGCTTTTGCAAAAAAAAAAAAAAAAGCTTTTGTAAAAAGAAAACCTTTACTGGGCATTTATTGTGACCAAATGTGGAAGAGGCAATATTATGTACACAGTCTTGAACACCTTGAGGAAAGGTGGGATATAAATTGAATGTATAAATAAAACCACATTTTAAGGTTTCATAAGAACATCCTGAATCAAGCCAAAGTTCCAGTATTTAGGATTCTCCACTATGCACTAAGAAGGGTAAGCTGAATTCTGTAGAAAATTAAAAACATCCAATTTGCTTCTGAGCAGAAAGATGGAATAACTTATCAGTTAGACAAATAATCACTTTATTAGTTCATGTAAAGTGAAGGTTGCATTGGAAAATACGTACATGCATTACTGGCCTGACCAGTTATGTCATTAATGGTCAACCTTCAGCTCCAAAAGTCTTCCATTCCTCTATCAAGCCCCTTAAATTAGGTTAAACAGAATTTAAAAAATCAAGTAAAGTTCCTGCTTCCTTCAAACAAAAACAGAAATATACAGCTCTACCTCTTGGAATAATTGCCTGATCTCCTGGACCCTTGCTTCTCCCCACCCATTCAGGGTGCCTCTGGCCATAACAAGGGTTCTCAGCCATAAGTTAATAGAGGCAGAGGTGGTATTCAGCAGGTTCTGACCAGTTCTGGAGAACTGGTAGCGGAAATTTTGAATAGTTCAGAAAACCGGTAAATGTCACTTCTGACTGGCCCTGCCCCCATCTATTATCTGCCTTGGCTGGGTCTTCTTTTGCACAGGAGAACAGAGCTGGAAGGCAGGTTAGTGGGGTGGGGAGGGAATGGGGATTTTGCAGTAACCTTCCCCCAGGAGTGGGGTGGGAATGGAGATTTTACAGTATCCTTCTCCTGCCAGGCCCACCAAGCCATGCCAACCAAGACATACCCACAGAACCAGTAGTAAAAATGTTTGAATCCCACCACTGGAGGGCTTTACGCTGCGGGCTATGGTTCATATTCTTCCAGATAGCTCTGCTCTGGAATGGACTTTCCTTTTCTGAGTCACCAGTTTATATTTCAAATGGCCAGTAGGAGGTGTCCTTCCTTTGCTCTTAAGGGAGGAGAAACCCAAGATATTCTCCATAGAGATGCTATTCATTAAAAAAAAATATGTGGTAATGCTTTTGTGGAGCACTAGCTCTACTATTTCCCTTCTAATGCTCCTGGTTTCCTGGGAATAAAACCTATTAAGCAACCCTTCTGTTTGAATTGCCATAGCAACTCCCTCACAATGTCAGTGTCCTATTTCTCCCCCCTTCATCCCACCCCAGCTCTTGTTTCAGAGCTGACAGCTGTGATTTGAATGCTCCTTGAACCAAATCCTTGCATGTAGTGCTGCTTTGTGAAAGGAAGAGGAGGAAGAGGAGGAAAAGGCAGGGTGGTAGGAACAGCAGCTTTTAATCAGAGCATGTTGAGCTATTTTGTTTAGGCTTGAAAGGTGCAGAAAGGGCTCTTAACACTGCACTCTCCTGTGCCAATAGCAGAACAAGTTTTTATAATGACCACCAAAAAAAAGTAGCAGCAGCAGCAGAAGAAGAAGAAACAAGGGCAGATTCAGTCGTTTTTAGACCACATACATGCCATGGTTTCAGAGGAGCCCAGGAAATCCCAAGATCTCACCTTATGTAAATTTAATTGCTTGAAAATCCCAATGATTTAGCTATAGCATTTCTAATCATTTGGCTTTTAAAGATATGTCTGGCTATCTGGATTACTTTTGACTTGGGAAGTTTTCTGAAAATTGGGGCTTCCTCAAGGCCCAACCTTTTTGCTTGTTCATCCCAGTGATTTGTTAACCAGATATAAACAATGTTTTAAATTTTAAATAATTTTAAAATGATAAGAAATTGCAGAAAACAGGCAATTTGCAATGGCTCCAGAAATTCTTTTTTATTTTTCTTACCAGTTCTCATTAAAATGTCTGAAAGAATATTTATTTTAGATTTTATTTTTCAGAAGAAAATCCCCTAAAATGCTTATGGGTTGAATGTGGGTATGCCATTACGCTTATTTTAGTTCTCAGGTGGCCTCTGGATACGTATGCAAATAAAAAATGTATGATCATCATGTCAATGATCTGCAACCTCTCTGGCCTCAGAGGTTTTAATTCAGCTCTAAGGAAAGACATCAGGAAGGATCTCTGCCATTTGCTTTTTAGTAACAGTACACTAAATCCGTAAACAAACAAACAAACCCAACAATCCACAAACCCCTCATACAGCCAATTTTTCTGAACACAGTTTTGGTGGAGAATTTTGAAAGATTATATGTATCCATTTGTAAACTTTCCATAGAGCTGCTTTATATCAAATCAGAATAATTTGCTATTATAATAATACCTTTTCCAAGAAATCTAGGACAGTGTACATGGTTTCTTCTTTTCATATCCTATGGTTGATTTGTATCCTCTAACTAGCTTCTTGCCATAATGTAAAACACTCATTCCAAATCTAGTGCTCACTAACATATTAACACCTAACCCTAAACCGGACAGAGATTATTTAAACCCAACTCTTGGACTCCAAGATAGGAAAGGTTAAAATCCACATCCATGCAACCAGCAACACATTATCTCACAAGGCTTCACAACTGTCATTTGTTTACCTGGGCAATGTAGTGATGGTGACACTATGATAAGCCTTTCCTTCTGAAGAAGACTGTTTTGTGCCTTTTTAAAATTGTTCAGTCATGTCCAATTTGCAGAGACCGCCTCATGCTGTCCAACCCCTGCTGTTTTCTTGGCAAGGTTTTTCAGAAGTTGTTTTCCTTTGCCTCCTTCTTAGGACTGAGAAATATGACTGGCCCAAGGACAACCAGCTGGCTTTATGCTTTAGGTGGGACTCAAACTCATTATCTCCCTGATTCTAGTCTGATGCCTTAACCACTACACCAAACTGGCTCTTCATTCTGTACTTTCTGATCATTTATTACCTCCCAGTTGGATCCCGATTGGCTTATAATGTAGGTAGGACATCAAACTACTTACCACAGTATAAGCCTTCCCCCATTTTAAAATAGAACATTCTTGGTTCCACATACTGTGGAATAGAAGTGCAAAATGGCTTTTCTCTTAGTTTCACTTTGAAACTTCAGAGAGCTGCAGTTGATTAGATCTCTAGATACGTGTCATAAATATTCATTTGTACAACTGTTGGGTGCCTGAATTACAACTTCGTTTTTGTTCTTCATTATAGAGCACAGCACAACACAGGGAATACATATGATACAAATGACACATTGGCTTTTGCTATTAGCACAACATGTAATCCCTACAGGAAAACAGGATAGACAGAAGATGGATAATTTAATAATAACCATATTATAATTTAAATTATATTATAATATTATATTATAATATTATAATTATATTATAATATTTAAACAAATATTATAATTTAATAATAATAACCACAATCCAATCCAAAACCCAATCCACAAATAAACACAACCCAGACAAATATTGATATCCCAATCCTCATCAGAGAAGCTGTTGAGCGTGAACGGAAACGTCCAAACGCCATCTTATTTGGACTAGAAGACAGCATTGCCAATGATGACATCACAACTGTCCGAAACATCATCAGAGATTACCAAGCATCAACCATCTCCGGTGATGAAATACTTGACATTTCCCGCATCGACCAAGAGCTCAAAAATAGAGACGGCTCTGTGGCCCCACGCTTGTGCAGGATCATTTGCAAAAATGAATCAAGCAAACGTAAACTAATTTACACTATAAACTCACTCGCCAAAACCAACACCAACCACAAAAACCTCCGTTGCCGCCCTGACTTAACCATACAGCAACGTGCCCGCTCCCGCACTCCGCATCGAACTCAAAACCCGTCTAGACAATGGAGAGAAGGACCTGTACATTGACTACCATGCTGACTGTATCAAAAGTAAGACACGTAACCCAATACCCAACTTTTACCCTCAACCACCACCCTACCTCAACCACCTACCACCACCCACCATCACCCAAAACTACCCACCACCCACCATCACCCAAGACTAGGCACGCACGCCCCCAACTACCTCAATCCCAACTGCTGCCAGACTTAAATGCAAACTACTCAATGCAAGAAGCCTCGTGAATAAAATACCTGAATTTCTCATCCTCTTAAATATGGCTAACTTCGACATTATATTTGTCTGTGAAACATGGCTCAATGCATCTCTCCCCGACTCCATTACCACAGTAAGAGACTATCATGTTTACCGATCAGATCGTGAAAATCGTCGAGGAGGTGGTGTTGCTATATTCTATAAAAATCCTTACATCTAAAAATATCCAAGTTACCCAGGAGCTTGCCCTTCCTGAAACCATCATCTGTGAACTATCCTTAAATATCACAATTCGATTCTTACTATGTTACAGAGCACCTGATTATGACATCGAACATGTAAACAAGCTAAATACACTACAACATGGGCTACATCCTGCCCATACCCTTTTATCTTTCTTGGAGATTTCAATCTACCTCATATCGACTGGACCCTAAATAATTGTACAACTGAAATCATACACACAACCTTCTACAATGCTATTACAAATCTAGGTCTTGAACAACTAGTAACCAACAACACTAGACTGAACAACTGCCTCGATCTCATCTTCTGCAATAGTTTGAATTTAATTTACAGAATACAAACCAAAGAACCCTTTTCCAGTAGTGACCACAATATGATTGACTTTTGCCTCAACATACGCCCACACAAAAATCACCACAATGATGTCATCCCTAATTGTAACTTCAAAAAGGCAACTATGATCTTATAGATAACGATCTCTCATCCCTCGATTGGCAATCTCTATTCACTGGATGCAATACTGTTGAAGACCATTACAACATTTTTTTACTTGAAGTCAAAAGAGTCATCAAACTATATGTACCAACAACAACTCCCAAAACAAAACAAAAAGCAGATTACCCATAACACTAAGGAAACTTCAATCCAAAAAGAGATCACTCTGGCGGAAAAACAAATCTGGTCACGTTGCCAATTTCAAAAGCCGATACAAAAATTTATGCCACCAGATAAAGACCGAATGCACCAATTATCACATTAAACAAGAGGAAAACCTTCTAAGCACCAATTCCACCCGTGCTTTTTACAATTTTGTAAACAACAAGCTAAAACACTCAAGGTCCATCCCACCCTTGATAGGACCCGATGGTAAAGACTGCAGCGACGACACCATTAAAGCCAACATCTTTAACACATTCTTCGGCTCAGTGTTTGTAAACAGTAATGGATCATGCCCAATGTTTCCTAGCCGTACCACAGATAACAACAATGATCTAATACATATCGATTTTACAGTAGACAATGTCGAAAAAGCACTACGCAACCTAAAACCATCTCTATCTATTGGACCGGATGGAATATGTGCCTACTTCTTAAGAAAGCTATCCACTGCCATAGCCAAACCTCTAAGCATAATCTTTGAAAAATCTTTCAGGACCAGCTCCTTGCCTAACCTATGGTTACAAGCCACAGTCATCCCTATCTTCAAAAAGGAGACCCAAGCCTAGTTGAAAATTACAGACCAATCTCCTTATGCTGCGCCACCTGTAAAGTCATGGAATCAATTATTAACCAATCCATCATCCTCCATTTAGAGACAAACAACCTACTCTCCAATAAACAATTTGGTTTCAGAAAAAACTATCCTGTAATCTGCAACTCTTACACTGCAAAACATATGGACTACACAACTCGACCAGGCAAAGCAATAGACGCAATCTACATAGACTTCTGTAAAGCCTTTGATTCAGTGGTACACGACAAACTACTCCTAAAATAAAATCTTATGGTATCTCTGGACAACTAAATAACTGGATAGAAGCATTCCTGTCAAACAGACAACAAATGGTCAAAATCGGGAACGCCCTATCAAATCCAGTACCTGTCAATAGTGGTGTTCCCCAAGGCAGTGTTCTAGGACCAACTCTCTTCATAATCTACATAAACGACCTTTGTGATCATATCAAGAGCAATTGCGTTCTCTTCGCTGATGATGTAAAGCTGTTCAATACCACAGACAATACTACTACCCTTCAAAAAGACCTAGACTATGTATCTGAATGGTCCAACATATGGCAACTTCAAATCTCAACAAATAAATGCTCTGTCTTACATATTGGTAAAAAAATCAGAAAATAAAATACAAACTGAATAGTCAAGATCTTGTTGACGACCCAAGCTCTGTAAAGGACCTGGGAATACTCACCTCTAATGATCTAAGTGCTAGAGCCCACTGCAACTACATAGCCAAAAAGGCATTAAGAGTTGTTAACCTAATCCTACGTTGCTTTTCTCTGGTAATATCTCACTACTAACCAGAGCATACAAAACATTTGCTAGACCAATACTCGAATACAGTTCATCAGTCTGGAATCCTTATTACGTATGTGATATTAGCACAATTGAGAAAGTCCAGAAGTATTTCACAAGAAGAGTTCTCCACTCTTCTACTCGTTGTAGAATACCTTATGCCACCAGACTCAAAATTCTAAAACTAGAAAACCTTGAATTACGCCTGCCTTCGGTCCGACTTAAGCATGGTATATAAAATCATACATTGCAATGTCCTACCTGTCAATGAATACTTCAGCTTTAACCATAACAACACAAGAGCACACAACAGATACAAACTCAAAGTAAACCGCACCAAACTTGATTGCAGGAAATACGACTTCAGCAATAGAGTGGTCAATGTCTGGAATACTCTACCCGACTCTGTAGTCTCTTCCCCAAACCCCAAAACTTTAACCTTAGACTGTCTACTATTGACCTCACCCCTTTCCTAAGAGGTCTGTAGGGGGCGTGTATAAGCGCACCATCGTGCCCACCGTCCCTGTCCTATTGTTTCTCTTATTCTTTTTATTTTTCTTATATGTACCCATTTCATATATTAACAACTATGTATACACTTGTACTTATTATCTTGTAAACAATTGACAAATCAAATAAATAAATAAATAAATTTTGAAACACTGGGGCATTTGCATATGTGTATATGGGTTATGCAGTCACCTTACATTATTTGGGGCAGTTACCTGTATCTCTTCTCCCTCCTTGAGTCCTTCCTTTCTTTTTCTTTACCTCCCACCATATAATTTAACACTCTCTTCTTTCTCTCACCTCCCCTTTTTCTATTTTCTGAACCTCTGCTTCTATTCCCTTACCATCACTAGATGTCAAACATCTGTCTTTTAAAAACAGAAATCCCGTGATATTATTATGCATGCATTTTAAGTTTTGTGATGCCACTCACACAATCTTTTTGATGTTCAAGATCTCAGACCAAAATATATTACTAACCAAGGACAGAAGCAACCTAGAACTACAGAGAAATTTCCTAACAATGAGAGCAATCAACCAATGGAATAGCTTGCCTTCAGAAGTAGTGGGTGCTCCATCACTGAGGGCTTTCAAAAAGAGACTAGACAACCGTTTGTCTGAAATGGTAGAGAGTTTCTTGCCTGAACAGTGGGTTGGACTAGAAGATTTCTAAGGTCCCTTCCAACTCTATTATTCTATGTTCTATATTCTTTTTTCTGATTCAGAGTATAGCTAATTTCCTATGCTAGGTATAATGTACTTCCCTTAACTGAGAGGTAAGGGAATGAGATAAATGACATATAAATTTAATAAACAAGCAAATAAATAAACCAAATATGACTAGTTCACTGTCATGCAGCAAATCATGTTAGATGCTGCAACATAACAGCAAAATGAGGTTATGCTTCATGAATTCAGTTTAACAAAAGAAACAAAGGAAGGTTGAAGAGGGAATATTCAAAGGACCCTCCCCTCATTCATACACATAACTATCATCTATGGGGAATTCTTGTCTTCCCCCGTCCCCCTATGCCATCTGATCAGGATGCAATAGGACAAGGGAGTATGGGGAGGGGAGGGGCAGTATATGTTGCTCAAACAACTGCTTTCACAGAGATTCTCTCCCTGTTGTGTACTTCTCAGCATTTCCTTACTGCATAAGATCCTGAAATTCGAATCTGTAACACTAGCGCTGTGTACAGCATTGCTCCTGCTGCCAACAAAAAAATTAGGCACATGCAACTGAACCACAGAAAGATGGTCTAGGCCAAGGGTTTTGCTCTGTGTAAACCCCCCCCAAAGCACAGAGGTACCTGCTTGCTAGATTCCTCTCCCTCCCCTCAAATCTGGAGCAATCCAGCAAGACTGGAGGCTTAGAGGAAAAGTGAAAGGCAGTGTGTTGTTTATGGCTGCAAATGTCTATATGCGATGCTGGAGGATATGAGAGGCTAGAAGCAGAGCCCATGGTCTTTTCTCCTGCAATGTCATCCAGAGGCTCTCCTTCCTTATGTAAGAATCTTAAATGATGTGCAAGCTGATTCCAGAATTTCATACCTTGTGCTACAGCTTTGCACAGTCTGCATGAAAAGCAACCTATCACAGAACTGACCTTGCAGACCTGTAATATAATATGAGGTGATAGGATTTCATTTTCAGCAGGATAAATCCATTCATTAATTCTGCTTCCTTCTACATCAGAACGACCTCTGACAAAGTAAAACATGTACAGTTTGGCGAACAACTTCCAGTAGGAGGAATAGAAACAGATTTTTCCCCTCTTTGGAATCTCTGATTTTCAGCCTCCTTTCATAAATCTGAGGCTCCTCCCACTTCCAACCCAGATCCTCCACAATTCGGAAGTTGCTTTTTTGCAGGAATTTTTTTTTTTTGCAGTTTGTTTGTTTACTTTTTGCTGCTCCTGGCTTCTGAGGACCAGTTGCTTTGTTACTGTCCCCATTCAAATGCCAGCAAATATAAAGAGGCTTTGTTATTTTCCTCTCTCTTTCTCCCCCTTCCTTGTCCCTTGGTTTTGTCCTCCAAGGGATCATTTTTATTCAAGTGTGATGAATGATGTGAGCAGAATTCCAGTCCTGGACAAAGGGCTGCATCAGAGCTGGCCAAGCGTACAGCTGCCTTTTTGTTTACCAAGACGAGAGATGTAACCTCAGAGGTAGAAGATAATAGACAAGACTATAGAAGAAGCCTGAGAGTTGGCTTGACTCTGCTTTCCAGAAGCCAAGTAGCCTTTATTAAACATAAATCATGTCAGCTCTTACCAAGAAAAAGCCCCTGAACTCTGCCATTCATGTGACATGAAGTAAAGGAATAGTAGTATTCATCTGCTTTAAAGACCAGCATACACAGCCGTTAATGGGGATCAATAATATTTTGGCCTGCTGAAACAATGAAGTTTGCAATTGTCTACAATTATCCAGTTCGCAGCAGAACATTTGAGAATGTTTAGATTAGATTAACAGAATTGGAAGGGACCTTGTAAGTCATCTAATCCAACCCCCACCCACCCAAGCAGGAGACCCTACACCAAGGGTCTTCAAACTTGGCAAGTTTAAGACTTGTAGACTTCAAGTCCCAGAATTCCTGAGTGAACATGACTGGAGGAGGAATTCTGGGAGTTGAAGTCCACAAATCTTAAAGCTGTAAAGTTTGAAGACCCCTGCTTTACACCACTTCTGACAGATGGCAATCCAGTCTCTTCTTGAAAGCTTCCAGTGATGAAGCTCCCACAACTTCTGAAGGCAAGCTGTTCCACTGGTTGATTGCTCTCATTGTCAGAAAATTTCTCCTTATTTCCAAGTTGAATCGCTTCTTCTTCAGTTTCCATCCATTAGTCCTTGTCTGGCCTACAGGTGCTTTAGAAAATAGCTGGTCCCCTTCCTCTCTGTGGCAGCCCCTCAAATATTGGAAGATTGCTATCATGTCTCCCCTGGGCCTTCTCTTCACTAGACTAGCCATGCTCAGTTCCTGCAACCATTCATCATATATTTTAGCCTCCAGTCCTCTCATCATCTAGGTTGCTTTTCCTCTTAATCTTGGTTAGATTCTTTATCCCCATTCAGTATAATATCCATTTGCCAAATCATCACACAATTGAATATTCTTCTACAGTTAGATTGTCAACTCAATTACCCATAAAATTCTGATAATAACTTCCCTTCACTATGCAAAGATTTTGGATTGACCATTCTTTGTGATAACTAATTTGATAAGTCAACTATCATCTGAAGTTTAACTGATTAATTGGCAAAGCTCAGTATGAACAAAAGCATCGTTTCAGATTATTACAATTTATTACAAAATACAGCACAATTTTTAATTAAAGTTTGTTTACTTTTTTGGCTTTTTTGGCTATAAATTATGAATGTTTTTTTTCTAATGATGAATGAAAGTTTTCATTGATTAGGATATAAATAGCTCTATGCTCTTTGAGTGACGGTCAGATTTAATTGATTATTCAATCAATTGGTTATTTAAATAATAATTTGAATTTGAGAGCCAATTTGGTGTAGTGGTTAAGAGCCTGGCCTAGAAATTGGGAGACTGTGGGTTTTAATCTTGCTTTAGGCATGACTAACTTTGGGCCAGTCATTCTTTCTCAGCCCAGCCCACCAAACAATTTGTGGAGAAAATAGGAGAAGGAAGAAGTATTGATATGTTTGCTGCCTTGAGTTGTATATGAGGAAAAAAAGTTGATATAAAAATCTAAAAAAATATTGCTGGACAGCCATAGTGTCAGAATTCAGTTGTGTCTGTCAGAGGAGGAATAGGAACTAGAAGTTCTATCAAGTTCTATCAATACTTGCAATAAGAACTTTGGAATTTATTGTCCTCTTTTCAGTTAACATAAAATTATTCCCACTAAATAAACATGCCTTAGTTGTTGTATGTGCCATCAACACATTTAAGACAACTAGATCCACCATTTAAATTTGGATGGCAAGATGCCTTTGCATATCAAAAACATGTTTTTAGTCTTCTATCTGAATATCTGCTGTTTCTATCCCTTGAGAAATGTGGGGCTGGAATATTTCCAAATAAAAACAAGTGGGAAAGCTACATTGTCTGATATAAATAATGGGATGGGTCAGAGGTTAAAGAAACTTTGAACCAAGCAGAAGTTGTTGGTGCCTTGGGGAACAAGTGCTTGCTCTTTTTCCTTCTTGGATCTACTTAAAGACATAAAACTCTTAATATTTCGCTTAACTTTTCAGTTACCCATTGCTTTCTCCAGATCTTGAGACTTCTGGAACTTTTGGAATAGGTCCATTTAGAATAGTCCCATTACTGTAAAAAAAAAAAAAAAAAAGGAGCATACATTAGACTTTAACATGAATTACCATAAGTCCCAAATCAAATTGAAGTTATTTGCAAGCTTCGTGTGAGATGAAATTGCTGTTTGACAATGACTTCCTGTGTTTCAGAACTAGATTTATAATTAGTTTATGGCTCAGTAGCTCTATTGTCCCTCCAGAAACAAAACAAGGTGGGGTAATGAGGGTCACAAAATGGATCCATTCCAATAGGAGTGTATCTGTTCTTCCAGTTTTCTTTTTAACAGTTTGTAAGCACCCGAGCTGTGTATGAAAATAAAGGGGTCAGGAGAAGGATTTACTTTTCTCCAATCCACTTGTACCAGCTTTGACCTTGTCTGAGCCACCATGCAGTTTTTGTTTTATTTGCAAAAATCCAGAATAGAATAAAATAAACAGGAAGTGTTGGAAAACAAACCGTGCAAAAGTTTTCTGGGACAGCTGCCAAAAAGGAACCAGACTTGCAAATTGCTGTCAGTCAGAGTTTGCAGTGTCATCTGTGCATGTGCAAGTGCCTTAATTATTTTCATGCTAGGCCATGTGTAACGGCTGCATACTCCTGTTTTCCAATTACTGCTTCTGGTGGTTAATGGAATGTGATGCTAATCTCTCACATTTTGACCAATTGCAATAGCAATATTGCTAAAACCATGAGTACAAAAGTCCGCAAAGAACCTTCATGTAAAAAAAATCCTACAAATGGATTGACTAGTTTATGCCCAGCACTGAGCCATAACATGGTTTGTTTGAATAGGGTAGGAACAAGTAATATGCAATTCTTTCAATACATAAATAAACTATATTTTAGTGCGATTGCGAATTCAGTTATTAAACCAGTACAATCCATACAGATAGATGTATCTGGATTCCAGTAAACTCCTTTGGATTTGTGTGTCATTGCTTTCTTTGTATACGTAATCCAGCCTACTTGGTTTAAGTGATCTAATCTAAAAACATCTAGCAATAGTTTTAAAATTGCAGCACACTGTAATTTTTACTGCAGAGTAAATAGCAACCAGATATAAGTAAGAACCTTCACTTTCAGACTGACTGAAGTATAAATATTTATACACTGTGTTGTTCAGTGTGCAATCGATTCAGACAACATGCTGCACAAAAATGTGGTTGTCTGGTTGACAGCTCAGTGTGTTATGTCAATGCAACCAATGTGGTAGTTTACATTTCAGTGTGTTGCGCAAAACCAGGTAACTTGACTAATGCAGCAATTACAAAGTTCCAACAATTATGGTTAGTGGATTTATAAATAGTGTCAATGTGGGAAGCTATTTGGATATTTTTATTCTTTTTAAATTTAGAAAAAAATCTTGAAAGAATGAAGGAGCTAATAAAATTGAAAGGGAAACTCAAGAAGGCAGTATGTTTGTTTTAAAGGCATTCAGAAAAAAATGAAAGAGATCACAATAAGAAAGACAGAGTGAAATTTTGTTGAATGCAGTTAAGACATTATTGATAAACCAGAAAGGTTTAAACTAATCTTATCTTGTTAATATCTTATATTTGATTACTTAAAAATTGTAAAAAAAAACTGACATTTTGTCTCACTAACAATTTTGATTTATTTGTTGATAGCTGCACGCTCATTCCTTTGTTTATCTTAGTATAGATTTACACAAAATTTTCTCATCTGATAAATTTTGGCACAAATGAAAAAAGGCTTAGACAAATGTTCTAGAATTATTTTAGGTATTTGGGAATTAGATAAATATGATTATAATAAACAAGTTTGAATTTTATTTTGAAAGATCTTCCTATTTTTATTCCCCCACATTATTTTAAGAAAAGCAATATGCTCTTAAATAACTTATTTTCACAGTGTTGGGAAGGACTATTTAAGTCACTGAGCCTAATCTCCTGCTCAGTGCAGAAATCCAATTTAAAACATTTCTGACAGATGGCTGTCTAGCCTCTGTTTGAATACATTCAATGAAGGAGAGGCCATAACCTATCTGGGTAATTAATTCCACTGTCAAGCCATACTGTCAGTTTTCCCACTAACATTCAATTGGGGTCTGTCTTTCTGCAGCTTAAATCTGTTACTCCGTGACGTGCTCTCTGAGATGAGAGGATAGGTCTTGGCCTTGTTCTGGGTGACACACTATCACAACTTGATATCACACACTATCACAATTGCAATTTGCAGAGGGAAAATCTTGAAGTTGAAAAATAGAGGTTCTTGGCTGTTATAAAGAACTTAATGTGAACAATTGTTCTGACCCAAGCCTTGTTCAAATTAAACAAACACTAACTGTGTAAAAAAGCAAACCTTTTTTAATGCAGCGCTGGGAATTCTGTGCATTCCCAGCCAAGATACATTTAAAACTAATTGTCTGATATCAAAAGCAAGCCCTTTCAAGTTTGTGAAAGGCCACCAAGATCAGAAGACTAAATTACTGATTAAATATCCACCGACAGAAGTTTCAAAAACAAACAGGAGTAAGCAAGGCTTTGATGAGAACCCTGAGTCTAAAGAACTTATTTGTTTCCTGCAAAGAACACGTCCCCGAAGGCTGGTTTTTATCCCTTATGGGAGGGGCCATCACCTTCCAGCCTTACTCCCGAGTCGCCCTTGCTGCTTCAGCAGCTCTTTCCTTCGACCAGCCCTACGCACACACGCACTGGGCACAGGCTCCCTGGGGTCCTCTGCGTCACTGATGCCAGACTCCACAAGCTCCGAAGGCAGCTTCCCACTCTCTGATAGTCCTGGCCCCATCCCTGCATCACGCACATCCCCTCGTCCGAGTCCTTGCTATTAGAGACCTCTTCCATCCGTACCTGCTGCCGGTGAACCACAACAACAATAATGAATGTGTCCCAAATGACTCAATGGCTGCATACAGTTGCATTCCTGTTCCTGTAGGTAGAAGTCCCAGCAACTCTTTAATACAGAGTTCCCTAACCTTTTAGGCTTTGTGGACCAGTGTGTGGGGGGAGGGGATGATTTCACATGAGCGGCTCGCAAATGCATACAGCTCCATTTGCATGAATGGTGTGTGTGCCCGCCACTCATGTAAATGGAGCATGTGTGCACACACTCACCTGTTATTTGCATGGCCCAGTTGCAAATAGCTCACGGCCCACTAGTGGGCCATGGCCTAGAGATTAGGAATCCCTGCTTTAATAATAATTGCTCTCCAGAATTTTCTCTTTATTTTATAAGTTTTGCAAACTTAAACCAAAAAAAAAAAAAAAATCTTACAATGTCTTAAATTGTCATTTTAAAAGATGAACAGGTTGGGACCCTGCTTTTATGAGACAGGGTTTCAGAATTTGGGTCTTTCTAGCTTATAAAAGAGATGAATCAGAAAAATATAAGATAGAACTCTGGGCAAATAGTGCTGGGTGTGAAGCAAATAGCCACCAAAAGGTGTAGAAATGGGATTAAATACATTCATAAAAAGTAAGGCTAATCGGTGGTGGTTAGTCATGACAGACATATGCTAGTTCTGAATTCCAGGACAATATGATTCTGAATACTAATCAGAGCAAAACCACATCAGGAGTCAGGTTCTGTTCTCCTGTCCTCATTTTAGAATTCCTGGAGGTTTTTTTACTAGGTACTATGAATAACAAAAAGATGGACTAAATATTATTTGGTCTGTTGCAGTCAGGGTGCTCTGTTCCTTGTTTATGTTCTTAGATACATTTTTTCTCACATTAATAGATTTCTGCAGTTACATCCTCTATACAGTTTTTAATCATCAGAGAAATATGATTGAGTAGTTCTCAAAGCTAATGTTCCTTTCATGTGAACTGCGTCTTTCTGAACAAATGTGAAAAAAAAAATGGTTTTCTTTCAGCAAATTGCCCGTGAATTATGAAGCTCTCTTCTTACACAGCTAGTCTCCAGACTACATTTAGAACCCCTGAGGGAGACTCTGCAGACTTATGTTCCTGGCAAACCAATCCAATATAGAGCAGCAAATGAAATAAATGGAAAGTACCTTTAAAACAATAATCAAATAATTAAGTAAAATTGTATTCCATGACCCAGGAACCTGGGGGGGAAAATGAACCAAACATACAAGTAAACATTTCTTCTTTTTGAAATACATATTCCTTTATTTATGTTACCTGCACACAATACCTGGAAAGATCATCTAATACATTTATCATTTATGATCTCATTGTTTGATAGTACTCATTTTTGAATGTTTAATTATTTTTGGTGCAATTATATTAAATGTAATAAGTTTTGATAACATAGATTGTGTACCTTAGTAGATTATGTATTAAAAGCAGGAATGTAGGTGAAGATATTTTTTTATTGAATTATGAAGCATTATAAAATACGAAGTAAGTGAAGATATTGTAAGATATGCAAATGCTGATAGAAATGTAGTGGGAAGTATGTGGTATGTTGCAACAAATGTTATGTTTGTTGAAATAAATAAAACTGGCTGCATATTACAGCATGCTTCTTCCCAGCTTTTTACATGGAAGTAATAAGTCACAGGAGTTGGGTTTGTCAGGAGAAACATCAAAAGTAAATTAAATGCAAGGTGTGTATGTATTAAATGGGGTGGTAAAAAAGTGTGCATGCTAAAACAAAAGAGAGATAACGTCACAACTGGTAGAAAGGCATATATTGAGATGGGTTAATTGTACTGGAAGGATGAAAGAGAAGGAGTGAATAGATGAATCAGAAGAAGTGGAGGACTGAGAAATCATAGATGCTGTTGATGAGATCCCCAAAAAGAGAGTTGAAAAACTTAAAAATCAAAGGCAATAAATATTTTGGTGTACAGATGTGAAAGAAAGGACTGTTTGAAAAGATAAAAAGGTATAGAGCGTTATATAGGATGGTGTTAGTGCAAATAATCTTTGTAGTTTTATTTTTTTCCTTTTAGTTCCTGCTTGTAGTTTCTTTGGTTTATTTTTTACTGCCTTTTTGTGCCTTGCATACCATTGCTTACCTCAAAATGGAATCATGTGATAAGTATGCATGTCATAAATATGTATTATTCATTACCATTTTATCCCATAATCTTTCTCCACTCAGAAGCTCTTCTAACACAATCTCACCACAAACACACATTACGTTCAAAGGCCTGAATCAGCCGAGGAGCTGTCCAGCAGGAGCTAAGTTCACAGGGAAGCTGTCCTCCCACAGCTCTTACATCTAACAAGCCCAAATAGAAAACTTTCATAGCGGGAAAGGTCCGCTTTTGAAGTCCAGTTCCAACACTTGTTTCCTTCAAAGTATCAGAGAAGATCTGTAAAGGCAAGTCTAGGATATCAGTGATAGTTTTGAGATAAAACTAAATATTATAGCCAACATTAACATAAAATAAAATACAAAATAAAGAATAATAAAAAATATAACCGTACTTTAAAAATGTTTGACTGTCGATTCGGTGCCTGGAACTGATGGGCAGATTGTGCCAACCTGCAGAAGCTTACATTAAGGAACAGCATCAAACATCATTAACGAATAAAAGCATCAAAGAAAATAAAAACATGAAATGATAGCAAAAAAAAAAAAAAGCTTACATAAAATTGAGAACAGACATTATACTTAAGTTACAAAGTGCTAAGATGAAAAAGAAAGTTTTTGATTAAAAAAGTAAGTTCTCAATTTCTCATGTAGTAGAGATGGAAATTCACTGCCCTGGGAAGAGATCCAGGGCCCTAATTGTTTCTAGATGGACATTCTTTCTAGGTGGCACCCATAATAAGTTCATACAGGAAGTACAATATTACCAGTTAGCACACAATGAGAAATTATTCCTTTAGGTAGGTAGGATACAAGCTGCAAAGAGATTTTATGTTAAAGCAAGTACTTTGAAAGGGAAAGAAAACAATGGAAAGCCTATCCGATCTAGCACGACTGTCAAGATATTTGATGGGAAATGCCCAATAGAATCCTAGTTTTTGCATTCTAGGTCCAATTTTTGCAACATAAGTGCATATGCTTTACATTTGTCTGGTTCCTTCTTAGTTAGATAATAATAATATGGTCAATCAGGTTCTTGGGAAAAAAATAAAGTTTAACAACATTAATATGGCACTAAATTACACCAAATGCTGCAATTTTTTTCTGTTTAGGAAATCAAACACATAAATTTGTCTGTTTAGGGAGTTCAGTCACACTTGGCTTGTTGAGAAAAAAATAATTATATATTTCTGGGATAAAGTACAGCATATATACCAGACGTAAAAGCTGCATTAGTGAAATTTGTTAACTTTTTTTAATGAATAGGATGTATAGAAAAGTAGAAATAGTAGAATAGGTTACATTTGTTGTTTAAAAACAAATGATTAGTAATAGTTTGTATGATCAAAAACTGTTATTTTATTGTCACAGAAAAATAGTGTCATTTTTTGATTATTGATTTTTAAACTATTATTGTTGTTGTTTTCTATTTTCCTTTAAAATCTTTCTTGTATGTAGTTTCTTCTTTAATAGGTGAAAATAAAGATTGTACTTAATTATTATTTTCACTGCTTAAACATTTCAATGCAATTATTAAAGTAGCAATTTCCTGGGAGTCCTTTAAATGTATTTTAATAACCTATTCAGGAGGTAACTAGTGTGTACATCATGGAAGCTAAGTCAGCTTTGGCCAGCAAAAGTCATAGTTGATAGATCAAATACAGATGAAAGAAAGTGCCATAATTCTTGTGCTTAGATGAGTTCTCAGGGGGTTGAGAAGCACTCCAAGCTGTGAATCCAGTCTTTGAGAAGGGAATGCATTCTGGTAAAGTCCTCTCTAGTCAGATAAAGCTATTTCTAACATCCAATACTTCTTCGGATTCAGCATTAGTCTATTAGGTCTTATCCACATGGCAGTCTGTAACCAACACCTCATGAAGATGGAAAATAGAAATAGATCTGGTATCACTCTTGTAGACAGCCAGTTTGTTGTAGTAGTTAAGGCATCAGGCTAGAAACTGGACCAGCCATATTCTCCCAGCCCTAAAAAGGGGCAATGGAAACCAATTAGGCATGAAGCCAGTCAGCTGTCCTTGCCAGTCATATTACTCAGCCCTAGGAAGGAGGCAACGGCAAACAATTCTGCAAAATCTTGCCAGAAAACTTCAGAGACTTGTCTGGGCACTCTCTGTGAATTGGACACAATTGAACAGAAGGGGGAAAAAAAAAGATGTATGCAACTGCACACTCCCTGTCAGTTACTTTGTGTAAATATTAAAATGAGGGGTAGAACAGAACTTTACAGTATCCACAGACCAAAGATCTTAGGGAACAACTACAATCTCCCAGTATTATCATCTAAAACTGATCGTCAAATTTTTTTTGGGGGGGGGGGGAACATCTCAAAGCAACGATTCCCTGAAGTACTTTGGGATGATTACATGGATTGGTAGATGGTTTCTATGAAAAGGTGCAAATGAATCAGACAGACACCACCCCTCCTAAATTGTGATCTTCCAATAGATTGCCCTTTAGAACAGCCAAGGCTGCCTTCATGCCATATCCTGGTATGAAATTGACCTGCAATATATCAGTATTATCTAGGACTGCTTTGAGTTATTCAGCCGTAACCATTCAGCCATCTTGAAAAAGAGTGGTAGACTAGAAATTTGTGCATAACTTCTAAAAATAAACTTTTTTTCAGCAGCAGGTCAAGCAAGATGGTATCTTCCCCTGGGAAAGGGAGCCATAGAACATAACATTTCGCTCAATAGATCTTTTCCAGTAAGAACTAGCCAAACTGCACCAGATCCAATGATAATGCAATAGCCTGGAGCACCGTATCTACTTTCAGACAAATCCTAACCCAATAAGGCAGTACATTGACACCCACCCTACCATTTTGCCTAATGGTATCTTCAGTCTGCTTGTGAATGTAAATGACTATAAGAATAATTTCAGCTTCCTACTAACATAAAATGATCTTCTGTAACGGTGACTATATTAATTCCTGCAGCACAAGCGGCTCTTTCGGGTAAATTTCAGCAGATAAAATGATGGTAGAGAAGATTCTGTAGACGTGGTGAAATGCTAAAGACTAGAAGAGAGCAAAGGTTTCCTCTATCTTCAAAAAAGAGAAAGAAGATGACCCAGAAAATGACAGAATGGTCAGCTAGATATCTTGAGAACATCCTTGAGTGGGTTATTTGAAACATGTTTGTGAGTACTTGCATAGAAACGAATCAATAATAATAGCCAACATGGATTTGTCAAAACAAGTTGTATCAGTCTAACCTCATCTCCTTTATTTGATGAAATCATCAGCTTGATAGATCAGGAGGATGCTATGAAAATACTGTATTTTGAGCTTATAAAACATTTTACAAAGTCATCATACTGTAAATATTAATGATATGATAAAGTATGATAGGGATGCATTCATAATAGGCTAAATAGCCTCATCCAGGAAGTGCTTATAAATTATTTTATGTCAATATGGAAAGTGATATTAAGGGGAGTACTTCAGGGCAATATCCTACATCTTGTGCTGCTTAAGATTTTAATTAATTAATGACCTGAATAAATTTCAGTAAGATTGAGATTAATTATCAGCTTTGCAGATCTTGGCAGGTTTCAACATGGCTAAAATGAACAGGATGACATTCAACAGGGATGTAATACAATACCTTACATCTTGGAAGAAAATATAAAAAGTGCTAATAAGGGATAGATGTGACTTTGATGATAGTACATATGAAAAAGATCTGGATATTTTAGTAGCGCAGAAGTTAAACATGATACAATAGTATGATACAGAAACGAAAGAGACAAATGCTATTTTGGAATGTATTAACAGAAGCACAAGATTCCAGATCACAGGAAGTAATTGTCCCATTCTATTCGGTCTTATTCAGGTTCCACTTGCAATATTATGTCCTTTTCTGGGTATTGCAATCTAAAAGGGACATTGACAAACTGAAGTGATCTCAGAAGAAGGCTAGCAAAATGGCAAGGGGGATGGAATATATATATCTTTTCAGAAATAGGTAAAGGAATGTTTAAAATAAATGAATATGCAGAAGAAGAAAAATGAAGGGTGGTATAAGAGCACATTCTACCATAACTTTCCCCAAATAATGCACTTCAACAACTTAATACTAAAAGGGACATAATTTTCCACCTATTTACTTAGACCAACTTAAAGATACTGTAACTTTATTATTGCACCAACAATAATAAAACCATAGTAATACATGCCTATCCAATAGATACAGACTGCAACTTATTTTAACCTGAGTATTGATTGGCCAGGCCCTTAATTCTAGACTAACTACTGACTGTTATTGTTGAGATGTCTTTCCCTTCAAGTCAAGTGATGTGCATTTGCCTACAATTTAACTGACTACTACTCAGAAGTGGTATTCAGCAGGTTCTGACCAGTTCTGGAGAACCGGTAGCTAAAATTTTGAGTAGTTCAAAGAACCAGCAAATACCATCTCTGACTGGAGATTTTACAGTATCCTTCCCCTGCCATGCCCATCAAGCCACGCTCACAGAACCGGTAGTAAAAAAAATTGAAACCCATCACTGCTACTACTGCTTACATCAGTCATGTAGAATGGTTTGTCCAGTATGTCTGAATCACAGGAATCATTAAATGTTCCTAAAACTAAAATGTACAAAGCATGCCAATCTTTATATAGTCAAACTGAATAACTCACATTTAAAATGATGTTATCTGTAGGTTCAGGGAAATCCTAAAGATTGAGGGATGCTGTTCCTGTTGCTGTAAGACAGAACAGAAAAAAAGGATGAAATGGGTGGAAGAGGACTTGGAATAAAGTGCAATAGAAGCATTTCACACCACATATGGGCACCCTTGAAGGGGCAGGCCTTTGATCACATGGAGTCATATTGGGGTTTTTTGAACCCTAATGCAGATGCTTCTGGTGTTCTGGAGTTTAAAGTGAGAGTGGAAATTGGCTTTTGAAATTGTGCCAAATTTACTTTGTTGAATCATATAGATTAGTAAGGCCAGTTCCTTGTTGAGGAGGTGTAGGAGAAACCAATGTTTATTCTATCTTTCTTGCTTTATTTTTTAAAAAATATGCTTTAATTGATTCCTGTATAACCAAATAGCCTTCTTGCTGGATCATTGAAAGTAAATTGTATGCCTAGTTATTGATCCAGGCCATGTTTTATTTCTTAAAGCAAACATTTCTTTCCAGTTGTTTGATTTACAAAAAAATAATATTGTGGAGGACTGGGAAAATTAAACCTGACAACATTGGCATCCAGTACCCATAAAATGTTGACAAATATTCTTGGCTAACAACGGGAGGGACAGGATCAAACAGGTGTCAGTTGAAGGCCACAAAAGCAGAGAGGAAGCATGTGACTGCTTAAGAGAAGCCCCCCCACCCACTAGAAAATGCTTAATGAACTGCAATCTGTTAAAATGTCTGAGGTAGCCTTAACAATAGGGCTTTTCACCCATTATGTTCTCCTGGCCTTCTGTGTCAACCTACAGAATGAGTTGAATAAGGGTAAGGGTAGACAAAGGGATATATCTGGGCTGACTCCCAATGCAGCAAATGCTTTGGGCCTATTTAACTATTCTCTCTGCATACATAATATAAAAAGTAAATAATCCCAGCCTTTGAATAGATCCTTTATACATTATATTTGTACCCTTTATAAAATATCACCAGACAAAATATCACTAAGTGAACTTGTTTCTTTATTTCTTTACTTTTCCTGAGTGCCCTGCACTACTTCATTTTATTTTTGTTAAAATACTTCAGGCTACAAGTTGTAATGAATAATAGACAGAGACTGGTTGCTTCATTGGCTGTTTGAATCTAGAATTAGGCAGAACTTTAATAGAGTGAATTTGGAGATTCCAGCTGCATCAGTTTTAGCTGTTGTAAATTTTGTAAACAGTAGCATAATTTTTCAGTTTATGTATTTTTCCTTTACATTTTGATATGCAATTAAATCATATTGAGAAGGGTAGACATATTCAGCTGAAGGTAGACAGCAAATGCCTACAACATGTTTATTAGAGCTTATTTATTAAATGTATGTCTCAACTTTCCTTCATGAGTTCAAGATATTGCAGATGACAACTCCAACCTCCAATTTTTCCTACTAGAAAAGGTTTGTGAGGTAGGATGGGCTGAGAGAGAAAGACTGGTCCAAAATAAACTAGTGAGCATCTAAGGCGAACAATAGACTTGAGTTTGGGCTTTCAGAATCCTGTTCTAACACCTAAACTGCTGTCCTGACTCCTGGTTGGCTAGTGTTATTTCTCTGCAAATAGCACAGCTACACTGGTGCTTAACTTTGAAAAGCCTTGACACTGAAATTCACCACAGTGAATTCTTGCAAGAAGAAGCAAGCGAGAAGAAACTGAAACAAAACTTAGGTTTCTATACAAGCTTGTTCCAGGTGCAGAAAGTCATTTTGCCGTATTCAAATGGTGCAACAACCTCTGAAGCTGCAAGTAGTTGCTTGCACCTTCTCTTCAGGAGTGAGCCCAAACAAACCGGTCACGTCACCAGAATATAACGAGTTGCAAAATGATACTAAGATTAAGTGGTCTTTTACACATATGCAATTTTTTTATTAGTTTATCAGAATATAACATGCAAAGAAAATGAAAATAAAGGAAAAGTAAGGCAGGAAAAAAGGGAAGAGGAAAAGTATAGAGTAAAAGGAGAAAAAGAAAGAAAAGCATTTACTTTTCTTTTTAGTGCAGTAGAATACGGTAATAACATACAGGCTCAACATTTTGCTTTTACATAATATATATTAGCCATGTCTATAACAACAAACCTATTTAATCAGCAAAACCCAAAGTCAAATTTTTATTTTTTTCCACCTCAATCACAAAATCCAGAAGCAGAACTTGATTTTTTTGTTAATATTATGCACTGGCCAAATGCTAGATGCTAGGACTTCTATTAGAATCTCCATCACTTGGAAATTGTTAGCTTCTAGATCAGGTTCTAGCTGTGGAAGAGAGCAGTGATTCCTGAGGGAGAACAAAATTGAAAATACATTTGCCAAAGGATGCTGTTTATTCAGACTTTTTTTATTGGGGTAAACTCTAAGAAGAAAACTACATGGTATCATCAAGTAAGATTCTTTTCTTTGCTATTTACATGTAAGTGTAGGCTTTTGAGCTGTCCATGAATCAAGCAGATTCTTGATGGCTCCAAATTCTGTAAATAGTTTACATAGGCTCATTTCAAGATTACAAATAGATTATTTTTATCCCAAACAACCCTATTCTATTTCTCACATGAGTGAAACACTGAATAGCCCAAGTAGATAATCTCATAGCTGCTGCCTTACAACTCATTCTGGACCAGGATAAAACCGATATAGTAATGAAAGTTAATGAAAGAAGTTCTTATTAAAAAAATAACAGTAGTAAGCTTAGCCTAATGTAAATCATGCTTATTAGGAAATAAGTTTCACTTACTGGGTATAGTGGATGTCATTCACATATTCAGTTAAACATAGTATAATTTAATTAAAACTAACAGAAATTATTAATTGCTAAAGTTTGTATATCTTATATATATTTCATTACATATTTCAATACATATTTAGCCATTGATTAAATTTTATTAATGATCATGAAATTATATTTAACAACCATTGGTAGAAATTAATGCATTTTTCTGGGCCTCATATTTTCGAGGACTGTATTGATCTCTCCAAATTCAGTCTGCATGCACCAGTGGAAACAATATTGTGCTAGATGGACCAATAACTGTATCCTATGGAATAACTGTAACAATAACTGTATCCTACAGAAAGCAGTTCTTGGACTCCTAAGATGGGAGACAGAAGATATATAGTGATCATATAATTTTAAATAAGTGAGTGAGTCTCATTTTTCTTTGTTCCACCATACAAAAATTATTGTGCCAGCCCAGCAAAGGGATCTATTTTTCCCAATATTGTCATTAAGCAGTAGAAGCTAATGTGGTATTGATAGCCCTGGACTTAGAACCATTCCTTTAGTGACTGAAGTTACAACAGCACTGAAAAAAGTGACATGACCATTTTTCACACCAATGATGATTGCAGCACTCCCATGGTCATGTGATTCAAGTTCAGGCGCTTGGCAACTGGCTTGTATATAGGGTGCTTGCAGTATCCCAGGGTCATGTGATCATCTTTTGTGACCTTCTGACAACCAAAGATTCCGTGTTACTTCACTTAAAAACTAAAGGGATTCACTTAATAAGAAATGTCCTAGAATGGGGCAAAATTCACTTAATAACCATCTTAGCAATGGAAATTTTGGGCTCAATTGTGATTGTAAGTCGAGGACTGCCTGTATAGTGGTTGGGGCATGACTGGAAAAACTCGATCCAGGTTCAAGTCCATGCTCAGCCATGGAAACCGCTTCTGTGGTCTAGGCCAGTGTTTCTCAACCTCAGTGACGTTAAGATGCATGGACTTTCAGCCAAAATCTCAGATGCCACTATTGTTGTGACCCGTCAGCAGCCAGCAGAGTTGGCAGCAAATTCAGACAGTGGGGAGGTTGGGGAGGAACATGGGCCAGTCCTGGAGTCTTGGAAAGGCTCCTGACGAGTGCTCTGCGTCAGAGGTAGAGATGGGGCCAGGGACATCTGACAGTTATCAGCTGCCTTCAGAGTCGGACATCAGTGAGGCAGAAGAACAGCTGGAGCCTGTTCCCAGTGTACACATGTGCAGAGTTGCCAGATGAAGAGAACAGCTAAGGAACAAGGGTTGACTTGGGAGTAAAGCCACAGGTGGACAGTGAATGGCCCCTCCCATAGGGAATAAAAGAGGAGTGAAAGTGGGGTTTTGCAGGAGACAATTAATTCATTCCTGCATTCTTGCCAAGTATTGTGGGGTCTGAAAGATATCGGCCTGGCCACTCACCAAGCTTGATAAAGGTCTGTAATTGTGAACTATCTTGAAAGACTGTTGGCTGTGACTTTGCTGGAGAGGAATTCACTGTAAATTAAATAAGGGGTTTATCGGGATGAGGACTCAGCTTTGTGCTATTGAGGAAGCCTAGGTCAGAACAACTATTCCATATTGGTTGATCTCCTATCAACTCCTTCCTCTGGCTTTCAGGACAAAACCAAAGGCCTGGAGTTCCCCCACTACTCTGCTGCAAGGGTTTTAAATGGAATTATGACCCAGGAAGTAATCCGTTCAGAGGAGAAAGGAGGAATAAACAAACCCAAGGCTCACAGCAGCTCAATTCTTTTAAGGCTGATAAGATGGGTTTAAATTTTGGAGGGACAAATTAAAAGTATCTGAATGCATCTAAATACAGTTATAACTGAAACTTCTGAAATCAGTCTTGCGTTTGCAAAACCCAGATTAGAAGTTTCACTGCTGTGTGTCATTGCAAACATACCTTTGTTTTGGTAGATGGAAGGTCCTGGAGAAAGGCCCCTGAAGACAAACTTCTTCAGATTTCTATATAGAAAGAGATCATATAATTGTAATAATACAATAAATTAGCATCATTAGATTTGATAATAATACAGACAGCAATAGTTTGCATTATACAAAATTCTTTTCAGGGAGATTTAAAAATGCCTTTCAAAGGGGATTAGACAATTCATAGAAGATAAGTTAGCGATGACTGCCAATTGTTATTTATTTAATTGGTTTATTTATTGGGGCGCTCTATTGCTGATGCAACTCTATGCAGCATACAACAATACATAATTGAATCTCATTTGTTGGGGAGAAATAGCAGGAAAGAACTACTCCTTACATGACTTTTCAAAGAAATAGATTGGTCACTCTGGGAAAGGTTCCGGGACTTCAGTCTGATCCTTTAGAGTTAATTATTATTTTATTTATTTATTCATATTATATTGATATAGCTTCATAAAGCTTCCCGTTCTTGCCATCATTATTTCCTCAACTGAAGTATATAGAACAAAATGTGTAACTCACTTTCTCCCTTAGGTTTTTAGATTTAGATTTTATTTAATTGTTGATTGTGGACACAGGATCTATCACCAGCAAGCATTTTCCAAGTTAATTGAATTCAGCAGAAGAGAGATGGGACTGTTATGTACTGTATGTTTTCTTTCTCTCTCTCTCCCATTTAAGATCTTGTTAATACCTTTACACTTTTTGGACAAAATATTATTTCTGCTGCATTCTAACATGACTTTATACATCGAATGGAATTTACAAAGCCAAAACAAACCTCTACTCCTATTTTTTTCCCCATTTTTTTTCCTGTTTACATGTAAATATCCCATTATGTGATTAAACTGTTTTGTGACCCAGAAATGTGAAACAGTTATATTCACAGCAGGGGGCAGTGCTATATGCACATTGCTAGTTTAACTGTATCAGACATTTTAGTCCCAAGGATTCTTAAAGGCCAAATGTAGAAACTGAAAATAGATAAATCATTCCATTTTCACTGAATCAGAGATGATAAAGGTGCCTTTTAACTTGCAGCGATGAGAACAGTTGCGCTTTTAAATCAAAAGTGATCTCAAGAGGCAAATCGCACTTCATCTACTAAAGTATTTTACATATATTTATAAGAATGTCTCCTTCCGAAGTGATGTTAGCTTCTCATATGCAACAGAAACTGTCAGTTAACATAAGACACTGTGTTCATCTATGCTGGAAATTCCCACCAGAAACGAGGGAGTTATAGCCTTTCACTGCTTGCAAACAGCCCTTAAAACAAATGATGAAGGACTGCAGCACAAAAGTGCTTATGTAATGAAATCCAGCACATGGTTGTAACTGGTATGTCTAAGATGTTTTGGGGGTTTAAAGCATGGTGGCTGAGGAATTCTGGGAGTTGAAGTCCATACATCTTAAAATATGAAAAACACTGATTTAGATTTTCTGAAAACAAGATTACTTGAGTTTTGAAAGAAAAAAAAACAGGCATATTTTATATATGGAATTTTAAAAAACTCAAATAGCAATGCTATTATTGCTATAATAATGTAAAGGTATAATAATGTAAGGGTATAATGAACTACCCTATACAATTTTAGTCATCACACTGGAAAACAATGGCAGAGCTATAAAAGGTGCAAAACAAAAAAATAATTACCTGGCTATATGAAGAAATGTAAACATGGGCTAGAGGGCAATAGTCATCCATTGTTTTATAGTACCTGGTATTGTGATGTTCTGTCTTTGATTTGGGATGGAGTATATACAAAGACCAAAATGAATAGCTAGTGATAGCCTGGTCCTCGTTGTTTTGTTCAAGTCTCTTTTAAGCCATCTAAATTGATGGCCATCACGTCTAATGGCACCAAATTATACTTTAGCTAGTCGTGCAAATAATTGTTTTTTGCATTTAGTTTTGAAAGGTGACCCATAACGTCTAACCAGGGTTCCTAAACTCTTCAGCTCATTAACATCTTTATGAAGTTTCATATTGTTTGTCTACCCCAATTATGAAAGTAATTTAATAAATACTATGTTAACCATTACAGTAGTACTATGGATAAAAGTAACAATAGTAATAACTGTGTGACCATTGATAAGAATGAGTAGTCACATCAACTCTTGAGGGTTGATACTGTACTGACCACTTTGAGAAATCCTAGTGTAACCATGATTGATGAGATTTATATGACCTTTTTGTCCAAGAATTCAAGATAGCTCATTGCAGTGGTTCTCAACCTGCGGTCCGTGATTGAGGGTACCGGAGGGGGGGGGCACACTGTCATCACAAGGTGTCTAAAAAGACTTGAAGAAATGTTATGATTTACATCTTAAGTCTTGGTGGTCCATGGCCATGGTCAGGGGCACAAAATGTATTTAAAGGGGGTCCATGGTGAAGAAAAGGTTGAGAATCATTGGCTCATTTCCCTTCCTTTAGCTCTACAACAGTAACCTTGTAGGCAAAGGCTTCTTTCAGACTAACCTCTTTCTCCCACACGTACAGATTATACCTTTACAAGGAAGTAATGCGAACATACCCCAGCTCCAGGCACCTTTCCCCTTGAAATTTTAAAGCAGGTTTGCCAGTGTTTGATGTTAAACACCATAGTGTGGTATTTACTGGATGTTTATAAATTTACAGATTCACAGACCTAATCCATGCATTGCTTTACTGACTCTGTTATATTGCTTTACTGAGACCATCAGTAATTATGTTGGTTTCCTGACAAATCTGTATTGTTCAGAGGTCTCTCAGCAATGCTAGAGAGTAGACTGTGTCTCTTGCAAAGTTTCTGGGAAAATATAGAAGAATTAACTTTAACCAGCATAATTAGCTGTGAGACATGGCAGCACTTGAAGACTTTGTTTAAACAGGTTTGGTCCTGGTTAGCATTTAAATGCAAGGTTACATGGATATATCAGGGTTTGAGGTTAGAGTGGGAAGTCAAACAGCATATAGGGAAAAGGCAATGACTTTTTCTGTACAAAAGTGTCCATGACATTATAGCGTTAAGCTCAACATTAAGGAGACTACCTTATTAATTAGCCTTTCAAAAAGCACCAAGGCAACCTTCCTCTTCCATCATAATCCATGGCTTGGAAGGGACTTGTTTCAAACAAATGAAAGTAAAGAGTAATTACAAATGAGATGGGAAGTTGCACTTAATCAAAATTAAAAACAAACATTTTCCAGGTCCTCCTCCTCACATTAAAAAAGAGAGAGAAATGGTAAACTTTACTTTTCTCCTGGTCTGGAAAGGATCTTTGCAGATTGAGAACATGTTGGTTACAGTGCAATTTGCTGTACTATACAAATCTAACAATTTTAATTATGGTTAGTTTATAGCAAGCCAAACTATGGAGTAGGCAGCAAGATTGCTTGAAATATATGCATCCTTAGTTTAGTTGATGACATGCTAAATCAGCCTTCCAAAATCTAGCACACTTGAAGATGAGTGGACTTCACATGCCACAATTTTGAAGTTTGAAAATGACTGGTCAAGCATATGTTCTTCCAGATGCAGTTGGACTGCTACTCTCAGCATTCACCACTAGCAGAAGCTTCTTGTGCTGATGGTAACTTTTGGTAGTTGGAATCCCAGTGTATCTAGAAGGCACCAGCTTGGAAAGACTGCATTAAATTGTGATGAACTGTGATCGGAATGGGGAGATTATTTTTAAAGGAGTAGAGGCAAAGGAAGTGGAAATGTCCAAGGCCACCTAAATATATTTCACCATGCTAAGTAAGGGAAAGGCATTATTTTTTCTCTTTGGAGTCACAATCCTTTAGGAATAATCTTTTGGGACAGCATTGCATGCCAATGGGTTGGGCTGAAGAAAGTAGTCAGTGAGGCCACAGTCAAAATGACTGATTAGCAATAGCAATAGCACTTAGACATATATACCACTTCACAGTGCTTTTACAGCCCTCTCTAAGCGGTTTACAAAGTCAGCATATTGCCTCCAACAATCTGGGTCCTCATTTTACTGACCTTGGAAGAATGGAAGGCAGATGCAACCTTGAACCTGGTGAGATTAGAACTGCCAAATTACAGTCAGCTGGCAGTCAGCAGAAGTAGCCTGCAGTGCTGCATTCTAACCACTGCTCCACCACAGCTCTTATGTCCTATGTCTCTATGTCCTCTTTATCAGATAATGTACAGATTCCTTCAAGTCAAATTTCAATGCAGGGAATTTTATAGACATTTGCTTTTGACAACAACATGGAAATGTCACTGTCTATCTGGTTGTCTTTCCACTGCTTCCTATGGTCTTCCAACTGAATACTCAATAGTCTGATCCTTCGTAGTGTTATTGCCCCTTCACTGGCTGTTTCTGTTATAGCTTTTGTTATTTTATTCTCTCTTTCAGTCTCTCTTTCTTTTTCTTGTCATATAACAGGTTTTCGGGAAGAGACAGATCAGTCTTGCCAGAGGCTTGAATGGGGAAGAGCTTTTCAAATTAATCTGAGGCCAGAAATTGCCCACTGCCTATGCTAAATCATAGTTTTGCCTAAATGCAGCTGTTGACATGTATCAAGCTGGTATTGTCATAATCTCGCTGAAAATTTAATAAATAATAAAAGATTTATTTCAATAGCCGATGGATATTATGAAAGTTTCCAGAGATGGCCATTCTGACAATGTTCACAAGAATGGAAACAGAATGTTGTGAGATTGAAAATGAAATGACTAATCAGAAAGCCTGCTTCAGACCAGGAAGACAATAAGGAAAGAACAGTAAACCCAAATGGAAGATCATACTCATAAAAAGAACCAAAAGGGGGAAAAAAACCTCACAGCTGAGTCATCTTAAAATAGAACATTTACTTCTGGAACACTGAGCATCATATGGGAAATTGGTATTAAAATATGGGATGTTCTGGGAAAATGTCACTTACCAGACATTACAGAATGCTACTTTTACCACAATCCCTAGAACAGCCAAAGAAATACATCAGGTCATGTTTGTGCACAGTCCTCCCAGACTAGAACCAATCTCATTTCTTGCTGTAATCTAGGCCTCTAGAATACAACAGATTACTCAGATAACACTGTCACTTGGCAGTTGGGCAAAGAAGACAAGGTATAATTAGGCACAACTCTTGCTGATCTCCATGGGAACAGTCCTCACTAAAACACTATGTAAAAGAAAGCATTCTAAATGTCCATTCTACTCTTGACTCTAGTAAATCGTTAGTATTTTTTTAAACAAAGGGGGATTCATTGCAGGTAAAATCCTAAAATTTTCTGGTCAAAGCAAGGATAAGGAAGTAGAGGTCAAATGTTTGTTAGGACAACAGGGCTTGGATAATCCAAGCAGGAATATTATATGTGTGAGATAATTGCTTGGAAAATGAAAATAAATATTTTGTGTTCTGCTAGTGGTCTCTGCAATCTGACTTCCTAAAGCTGCAGTTCCCAGAATAGTTGGGGAAAAGTCATGATAATTAAAATAATTCACCTTTTGAGAGGTGAAGATTATTGCCATTACTAAATAAAGATTCTCTGTTTCGCTTCAGAGAATCAAAATGAGCTATGGGCTTATGTCTTCTCTCTCCATTTTTGTTGAATGAATATTTGCATTGCAATTTATTCCTCCTCTGCCTGCCCCCAGGTTTTCAGCACAGTAAGCGGTTAGTGTCTGCCTTAGAACACAATAAACTGGACACCACAGTAAGCATTGGTGCTTTGGACAGAATAAAGAATTCTGTTTGGCTACCCCCTCCAAAAAAAACCCCTCACCCGGTGGTCCCATCCTGCAAATAACATTGCTCTAGAGCATGAACAATTTAAAAAAAAAAAACAGCTGTAGCTTGCCAAACACTGACATTCTCCAGATATTGTTTATTTATGTAGTTGTTTATAAGCCATCCCTACTGTGACAGACTCAGGCTGTTTTATAATATAGCACAAATAAAAACAGAAAAGATGAACAACTACAAATTATACTACCAAATTATTCTACCAATTAACTAGATTAGGTATAGCGCAAAACTCATTCAAATAAACCCAGTAGGCAAGAAAATAAAAATAAATAATCTCTATAACATTTATAAAGATAGCCCAGGTGCACTTTTCTAGCTGAAAGCTTGCCAAAACAGGATTGTTTTTTTCACCTTGTGAAAAGTGAGGAAGGTAGAGGAAGGTATACCTCTGGAAGCAAGTTGTTCTATAAAATGGAATCATCAACAAGAAGACACATCTCCAAGCCCCCACTCGTATCAGTCCACAAAAGTTGAAGACCCTCTACAAATCCTCTTTGTACACAAGGCAGACCAAGTCTGAATGTTGAATGTTGAATGACAATTCCCACCTTCTCAAAACATAGGACTTTGCTGGTGGGAACAATGGGCATTGGTTTCCCATAACAGGATGCCAGCTTGAAAAAAGCTCAAGTAGTATCTGAATAACTGAACGTTCAGAGGAACAGCAGGCCATTCAGAGATTGAAGGTGGATAATAATAGGAATTTCGAAGCAGCATCATATTAAACAAAAGAGAAATAAAGGGAGAACTGCTTTTGAATAGGACAATGTAATCTTTTTTTGTAGACAGGAACAACATTTTGGATCCAGAAGACAGGGTGATCCTGTTATAAGTTTATAAAAATGGGTGTTTTGTTTCTTTGTTTATAGAAGTGTAGCCTATTTGAAGGAAAGTGTAGATGATTTTTAGCAGCTGCCAATGAATTTCATGCAAAAATATGTGGAGTCCTTGGGGGTATTATGAAAAAGATTAGGAATCACATGCCAGCTGTGAGCCATAGGTTGCCCATGTTTGCTCATTCTTGCTTCAGCATCTAGGCTGAATTTTACAACAAAGAGATTTACAACCATTAGATTCAATTCGATAACCATTTCATTTGGTCCTTCCTCTTCCTTATACCTGAATACATAAACAGCTGAAATATATCTTGTGATAAAACTTTCCTTTTCATTAGCACATCTTAAAGCTAAGCAGTCCCTGAGATCAGACTTGAAATGAAAATTGATTTCTTCACACATTGCTGTCACAACATGAACAGCCCTGGAGGAGTTGAATGAGGTCATCCTGGCACTTCTCACTGCACACCTTTCCTCTGTAAAGCTAGATTAATAGGTGGCTGTTTAGCAGGGAAGGATGGATTTAACCTTTATTCTCAGGGCTTGCACTGACACTAGGAGCATATTTATAGCTAGCCTATTATAAGGTGACCTGGACATTTATTAAAGTCTTCAACTGGTCTGTGCAGCTTGTGCCCTTCCAATTTGAAGGCAGGCCACCAACTCAAAAATGCCACAAAATCTGGATTTTTTTCCAACATGCTCCAGAGAACTAGCATGGCTGCCAGACTCTTGTTTGATTCCTCCTCAGTGAATAAATACTAGTTGTTATCTGTTCTTTTTCAATAAGATGTCCATTGATTGTCCCACTTATACTGAGGTATGCATCACACTCTACTATGGAATGTAGCCTGGAGTTATTGCATGAACTCAGGTCCTCTTTTTCCAATCACTACATGGGGTTGCTGGAAGGAAAAAAGGGATCCATGATCTATCTAATATAGAAAATCTTATATGGAGATTTTCAATCATCCAGGTTTTGGGTGTCCAAAAGTGTTTTTCAAAAGATAACTGGACTTTCTCTCTTTCTTTTTTCTTGAAAACATGAGAAGCGAAACGTTTTCAAGAAGAAGATAAAAGCTAAAGAAGTCCAGCTGCCTTTTAGAAAGCGTTTGGGCCAATCTGTCTGACATTGTAAGTTTCGAGCTTTCAGTTTGTCTCTTATAATAGCCTAAATACTGCAAAATTGTAAGCTGGCTCAATATTGCATATGAATTCTTAATTTAGTCCACATTATACTCCAAATGCAGAAAATGCAGTTACCTTGTTGCAGCTAAGCCAGTTGGCAGCCCATCTGGTATTCTGTGTAAGCCATTCTGAGTTTTGTGAATGAAGACAATAAATGACATATCAAAAGGCAACATATTATAATATTCAGTGGAGAAATTTATTCTCAGCATTGTTTTACTATATTTTTTATGTTTTAGCACTTTTATTACCTTCTCTTATATTGGGTATTTTGAATGGATTACAATTGTTTTATGAATGTATGCCTCACTGAGTATCAGCTGGAGCCAAAAAAGGCAGAACAAAATTTGAAAAATAGTTATTTTAAAAAATTATAGCTAATTCTACTTTTGCATGGAATAATTTATTTATTTATTTATTTATTTATTTATTTATTTATTTGATTTGATTTGCCAATTGTTTACAAGATAATAAGTATAAGTGTATACATAGTTGTGAATAAATGAAATGGGTACATATAAGAAAAATAAAAGAAGAATAAGAGAAACAATAGGACAGGGACGGTAGGCACGTTAGTGCGCTTATGCACGCCCCCTACAGACCTCTTAGGAAAGGGGTGAGGTCAATAGTAGACTACTAATAGTAGTAGCAATGTACAAACTGCTCTTTAACAAATATAAAATATATCATCTCCTTCAAATCAAGCTCAACTCCTGTTTACTTATGAATATTTAGCTTTGATACACCTAACCTTTGTGCAGGAATCTGCTAAATTTATCCTTAGTGGAAAAATACTTTAAGACTTGGGAATAATGTAGCTGTTTTCTTTCTTTTGTTTTCAATCGTGTCCAATTCTTGGAGGTTGCCTGTCCAAATCCCTGCAGTTTTCTTGACAAGGTTTTTCAGACACTCTTTTCCATTGCTTCCTTTCTAAGGCTGAGAGAATGTAACTGGGCCAAGGTCAGAGGTGGTATTCAGCAGGTTCTGACCAGTTCTGGAGAACCAGTAGCGGAAATTTTGAGTAGGAGAGCTGGCAAATACCACCTCTAACTGGAGATTTTACAGTATCCTTCGCCTGCCACGCCCACCAAGCCACGCCCACAGAACCAGTAGTAAAAAAAAATTGAATCCCACCACTGGCCAAGGTACCCAATTGGCTGTATCGCTAAGGCAGGACTAGAATTCACAGTCTCTCAATTTCTAACCTGATGCCTTAACTATTATACCAAACTGGCTCTCATATTGGAAATAGGGTTATGCTAAGTTTATGACTGGTTCATCAGCTTAATACTGTGCCCATTATCTGTTCAGATAATGGAGCAAAGGGCAAGTGAGGGAAACAAGTAGGTTTAGTTTCCTATTCATTTTACAGATTAGGCAGAATTTCAGAAGAAATGTATATAAAAACATTCCATAGTCTGGGATGGGTATCGGATAATACCCAATTTGAATAGTTCTGAATACTTATATTCTTAATGTTTATTCAATCATAATGATAGAAATGTTCAATATAAATGCATTGGTGAAATTGTTGTCTCCACCATAGAGTCCTAGAGGGCTGTCACAGCACATGTTACAGCTGCGAAATATTGTAATGGTATGTGGATATACCTTGGGAGACAGGGCACAAAGATGCAACCAATGGAATGATCAGATAAAAGGTAGCTGGCCACAACACAAATGTGGTGTCAAAAGGTCAAAAGAGACCCTCCCTAGTCTCTTGGGCTGTAAAGGAGACAAGGGAAGAAATGTCAGACTTATATGATTCTGTTAATTCTGTTTTACAATAACGTAGAATTACCTCATCTGGTCATGTTTCCTGACTGATCTACCTCATAAGGCTGATTGATAGGGGCTGAAAAAATTCAGACAATCACTACAGGCTACCAAATAGTGTGAGTGAGGTAGGCAAAGTGGGGCAGGGGGGGAAGCAATACCAGGGTTTTCAATAATGTCTTTATTGTTGTTTGGTATAATAACAAAACCTTAGAAGCTTGTCATAGGTTGTCTGTACTACATCTTATTTCAAACAAAATGAAGGTAGGGTTATTTTGAGTTTCTTCTTTTAGAAGCCTCAGTAATCTTTTCTGAAACTGCTCTCTTCATTCACCCCTTCCTATTCCCAGAGCCAGATTTGCATTCCAGTACAGTTACCTTTCTAAATTTCATTACCGCTATCAAGTGGGTTATCTGGATATTTGCAACCAAGGTATGTCTAACTGCAGGAAGCTTTTGGTTCACAGAGCCTTTCCTCCATAAGCGTAGAGCAGGGGTCTCCAACCTTGGCCACTTTAAGCCTGGAGGACTTCAACTCCCAGAATTCCCCAGCCAGCACAGCTGGCTGGGGAATTCTGGGAGTTGAAGTCCTCCAGGCTTAAAGTGGCCAAGGTTGGAGACCCCTGGCGTAGAGGTTTCTGCTTCTATTTTTCAACTAATTGTTGTTTGTTCAATTCCTACGGTCATCCATCTCAGTCAATGAGTCCAGGTGACTTACAATTTATAATTACTGTTTTTTTTCTGGTGTCTAGATTTAGACAACTATGATTTGCTTGAAATCAGGAACTGAAACAGTTGTGTGGTCCTGCCTTGTTCATTAATTAGAATTAAAATAAATAGCTTATTTGCTTAAAGTGGATACCTTGGGAAGCTGTGATTTTTAAAATTAATTATAGATGTTTACTATATGGGAACAGGCCCACATTAAGTATTTTATGTTTGTCCTACGGCACTGAAAGGAGTTGGAAGTTAATCCTTTCCTCTTTTTTCCCTTTTATCCTACACTTTCCTCCTTTGCTTTTCCACCCTTTATATTTTCCCACTGTTTTCATTTTTGCTTATATTTTGCACTCTAATAAATTTTTAAAAATATATTATAAATAAATAAAATAAAAAATATATATTTTACACATATTTCCCTAAAAATAAGACCCAGTCTTATATTGTTTTGGACCCCAAAATAAGCACCAGGTCTTATTTTCAGGGATGTCTTATCTGCTTAGCTTAAGACCATGGAAAAACACCATGAAGCTCATGGCAGAGGGCAGCGGCGTGATAAGCCCTGTGGCATTCTGCCATAAGCAGTGACATTGGCACAATGAGCCTCATAGTGTCCTGCTGCAAGTGGCGGCACCAGCGCAATGTGCCACACAGCCTAATGTAAACTGGGTGCGGGGTGTGGGGCAGCTCCACTCCCCCACCCCCCTTGATTGATTTTTATGCATGAGCGTCACCCCAACTTATACAACCAGATGGTGGGTGGGACTTATCTAGGGCTTATTTTGGGGGTAGGGCTTATATTAGGCACATGCGTGAAAATCAGACTTGGGCTTGTTTTCAGGGTAGGTAGTATTTTCATGGAAACATGGGTACTATAGAAAAAAAAGATGCAGTATTTTATTGTCCTGTTCTTGGGACCTAAAAGCAAAGCTCCTTCATTAGGCTCCTATAATAACATCTCCAACTATTTTTATGTGTGCTGCATCCCTTAAATTGAAACTACAGAGGCAAGAGACAGAATGAAATTGACTGAAGTAATGAAATTAACAACCACTTACAGTTTCTGAAAAGTTAATTACTACCAGCAAATGATAGTAATCAACACATTCTGAAGGACACTGCAGCTAAAAAGCAATTAAGCAGTTTGCAGAGAAACATGTTATAAAAAGAACAGGGCTGGAGGGCTTTTTCATCTTTGTAAGGCTGTGTGAGTACTCTAAAGCAATCTTTTTTTCCACCAAGTACCCACCAGACATATTGCATTGCAATTTCTATCATTTGCCAGTGCAGCCATCCAAATCCTGCAATTCCCTTTGATTTAACTTGGTCTGGTTCTCAGTTCTCAGCAAAGGCCAGGGGTGGAAGAGCAGAGACACAGTAATAGGTGCTATTTTATACAAAACATGCAGCGTTCTCACTGAGTACTGTGGGGCCAGTGCTTACAGTATACAGTAAGGCTTGAAAAACTTGCTGTACTGAGAACTGAAGGGTATATCCCTGAAGTGCTGAGGTCATTCAAGGTGACTAGCATTTGTAAGTCTTTCCAGCTACCTTGTTGTAACTTGTTTTCTCTGAGGATTACATTTCTTAGAAGATTTCTCATTAGCGTCACTACTGTTGTGTTTCTGTGGGTCTATTAACATTGTGGAAAAAAGACAGGGTAGCATAGCTGTTTCCTGTTAATACTCTGCACACAGCTTAAGTGAGAAACAAAAGAAATGAAATGAAACCATGGACCTTATGGTCATTCCAGAGATACAGTTTATGATTATGAATAAGTTTATAGAGAAAAATGTTATTCTGCAGTAAAGGAGAAGTAATTTATCAATCCAGTTCATATGGATTAATTAAAAAGTTCTTTAATTTTTAGTATTTGCGATTAACCAAGTGATTGGGTAGAATACATTTAATTTTATATATATTTATTCAGAAGAAAAAAATAGAACTCATACAGGATTTTAAAATTAAAAGAAACCATGCACATGGAAATATAAAGTAATTAACAGGTTTAAATGGACAATATATTTCTTTTTGGTCTGCAGACAAAGTTTGTTTGTGCATTGTACCACCTTAACAAATAACAATATCTAGGATAGCAATGTTCAAGATTTTTATCAACTCTACAAGTTCTTTGCTTATGTAGCAGATTGTAAAAATAAATAAAACTTGTTTTTTAATACAGTTATCTGAAAAATCTACAAATATTGTACCAATGTTAAAAAACCATTCTCTATTTTTTATATATAGGAATTCCTTAATTCCAAAGATACTAGGTATGAAACATTCATGTATGTATCTTGCTTAATAATTGTGCTTTTTAGCCAGAAATTAATACATGCTAAAATATGTATTTGAACTATTGATTTCATGTTTTACTTAATATGATAGCTGTCCCTGTAACTATCAAGGAATCCTACCTTTCTAATGTACATTTATTCAATCAGTCCTACTCAGCTGTTATCTCAGTTCCCTCTACAATTGTCCTTTGAGAATTGGGAAGCAGTGTGATATAACAGTTGATGAGGGACTTATTATGTTCAGCCTAAAGAACCCAACTTGAGTCATGTTGTTGATCTGAGCTCTCTCCATACACCACCATGGACTTCCAGAGGAAACCCAGGATAGAAATGGATGGACATGGATGGAAATTAATCAACGAGAGATCCAACCTAGAACTACGGAGGAGAACTATGGAGTTAGAACAATTAATCAATGGAACAATTTGCCTCCAGAAGTTGTGGGTGCTGCAACACTGGAGCTCTTCAAGAAGAGATTGGACATCCATTTGTCTGAAATGGTATAGGGTTTCCTGCTTGAGCAGAGAGTTGGACTAGAAGCCCTCCAAGGTCCTTTCCAACTCAGTTATTATGTTAAATATTTTAAATAGTGGGATATCGGTATTTAAAGGTAGTTTTAGTACTGCTTCTTTGCCCTTTCATTTTAAAGTTATTTTGCCCTTCGATTCCTTTTGCTTATTTATCATGGCCATGGTGTTCCTAAATGATCCTTAACGAAGCCGTTGAACATTCTTATTTTATTGCATTTGGAATTGCAAAACCATACTCTTAAAATCATAAATTAATGAGCAATTAATAAGGTGTCTGCTGATAACATGGGAGAAATAGGAATTAAAAATCACCAAACTGACAAAAGCTGCCTTCAGAAGAAACATGCAAGTGATCCACAAGTAATCAATAATATATTCACAGGTCTGATTCTGCAATTGCATTTCATTTTTAAAAGAGCCTCTTTCTTTTTTTTTGAGAATGATCAGAACCACACTGGAAATGAATGAGTTGCCTACAGCATTGTCTGATAATGAAAGAAGGCTTTCATTTTAGACTAAAGGCTAGCAAAGAATTAGTTAGTGGCATTGATCCAAAATAATATTTCATGTAAAGGATTGAGTAAGTGGGATAAGTAGAAGGGGGTGGGATAGAAATGCTTGTAGGCATATTGTTGTTTGCTAAAGACTGCAAAAATATTGGCCATATGCAGGGATTTAATGGGACTGTTCATGTAAATTCATTTGGTAAATTCATTTGGACTCTTAAACACTGTGGTTGTAGCCAGAGGAAATAATAAGGACATGAAGGATTTCTCCACCATCCAATCCAAAATTAAACCAGCACAGGGGGAGTTGAATCACTCATTTTCAAATTAATTAATTAAAATGTAAATCCTCCTCTGTGATCAAAGGAGGCTGCATAGACTTGGTTGCTAAGCAGCCGTCCTTTGTCCAAAGTTATATTTGAATGCCCTTCTTGTGTCAAATGGATTTAGGAAAGCATTTTGACTCTGACTCTTCCTATGCTTCTCCAGTGCATTTACAGAGCTCTGCCAATGATATTTCACACTATTATTTGGCTTGCAGCATGGAAAATGCTACCCTTTGCAGGATTAAGATGCAGAGGCAAGTTTCTTTGTTGAAAATCAAAAGGAAAGACAAAAAGCGAGGCTCTAATATTTGTAAAAAATCACTGCTTTTTCCCATGAGGATTAGACCTTCTACTCAGGACAATCTGTTCTAGCATATCTGGCATACTTTGTGGAGTTTTTTTTCCTGAAACTGTAAACGTGGCACAGTTTAAGAGCTGAAATGAGCAATGCAATTGGTTATGTAAAATCCCCAGGCATGAGCCATCTGCAACTCAACGTTTAAGTCCAGTTCATTTGCAATTGAGAGCTAGGCATGTTCTCTTGGTAATAAATATAACTTCAGGTGCTGAACTTTGACTAAATTATTTCAACTCTTGAAAAACTCCATAAAATATCCTAGTATATCCTATAGAAATATGTTCCTCAACTGAATATAATATATAATTAGGGTTATCTGATCTAGGTTGAAAAATCCAGATATTCCCTAGATATCAGTATAGATTTATAGTTTGTGGAGGTCATTCAGATTTCTGTAGCTAAGATCTGGTTGCCCTAACTTGTCTAGGAATCAACGAATATTTGCACCTATTTTGGGTGGAGGGGGATTTCAATTGTTTACTGGCCCAGAAAAAGTACTGCAGACCCTTTGCAAAATTTAACCAGAAATAAACATATGTTTTCTTATGTATGAAATGCAAGCTTATTCAAATCTGAAGTTTTGTAAGTTTCAAGGACAAACTTTCAGCCACCAAAGTGGGTCTAGAATCTTAATTCAAGTAGACAACAGTTACCTTGGCAAAGATGGCAAAATTGACACCTTTGGTTAAAGAAAAGGCTTTGACTAATTTTGTTTCTACATGGAAATCACTTTTTGCAGGAAACTGAAAGAAATAAAATGTTGATTTTGAAATCTATGGGACTATACAATATAGGCTGTTGTGGATTTAGGTTAGAGTTTGATGGTTTTTAAATCTAAAATTGGAGATTGGGTTAAAATTGTCTAGTACTCTTTGGTCCAATGATGTTTTATTGATGAATGGATAGACTGTTGCCTCACCCCAAAATGAATCTATCATTGCCTAGACCCAAGCACGTATTGTCTTTTGTGAAGCCCTGACTGGCCAGGAAAGATAGGGCCTAACAGGTGGCTAAATCTACAGCTCCACAGCCTCTGTCCATTTCTTGTCCCCTAGACAGCATGTTAGCAAAGGCTATAAAGACAGTAAGGCAAGCAACTAAAGAAAAAGAATATAATAAAACAGGAAGATGACTCTTACTTAGCAAGCTGACCAGTTTAAGTCAAGGTCATAGTTAGGTCAAGAAAAGGATATTACATTGGAAATAGATGGTGGCTTTTCTGTTCATTGTGGAAGCCGCTTAGATGTTTTGTTGTGAAATCCCATTTCTTCCTCACTGTTACATATGCTTGCAGTGTAGTCCAAGACACACACAAGGATGCCTTCCTTGCCAGATCATTCGTATTTGCGTTTTGAAAGACTGTCTTGTTTTTTTGAATAAAAATCCACTTGTATTTTTAAACAAACAAGAATATCTTTCCCATGGCTCAAAGTAGAAAGGGATTTATTTATTAGGCCAGTGACACATGTGGTCCAACATTCCTCATCCCTGGAAGGGGATATAATGGGCATCTGGAAGAGCTTTTATTTATTTTTCACATTTGTATCCTGCTATCATCCAGAGACTTTTACTAGCTTTCATTTGGAGCCTTGGATTCATTGGTCTGAAAACTGTTCCCATTTCACCTCTGCTTGGTCCAGATCCTATTCTTCCTTGGAGCTTTCCAAGGTTGAAATTTTCTGAATTTGGAAACCGTTTGTCAATGGAAACAAACTGGGGGTATAAACTCATCAGTGGTGGGATTCAATTTTTTTTACTACCGGTTCTTTGGGCGTGGCCTGGTGGATCTGGCTGGGGAAGGATACTGTAAAATCTCCAGTCAGAGGTGGTATTTGCCAGTTCTCCGAACTACTCAAAATTTCCACTACCAGTTCTCCAGATCTGGTCAGAACCTGCTGAATACCACCTCTGAAACTGATGCCGAATTCCTCTCTCTGAAATCAGATGCCTCTCTAACCCCATAGAGAAAAGCTAATCAATCCTACAGTGTCTGTGTTGCAGATCAAATACTTAGTCTGAAAACAAAGCCTTAGATGGAATCTACAATTAGTCTTTCTCCAACTGCATCCGTGTTGTTTTGCCTGCATTTTTCAATGCAAGCAGATATGCTTTTTTCTTTGCTTGCATGCATCATGAATTAGATTTTCAGTCAAATCTTCCCACTCATGTCAGGAGGTACTGAATTGATATTTGAAATAGCTTTGGTCATAAGGGGAGATCTGAATCACTGTATGAATCAGGCCTTTTATTCCTTGGTGAGGATGAACTGAGTTCATGCAGAATAATACTGTTCAGCTCCTTGGTAAAAAAAGAAGCAAGAAAAATTGAAATGTTCCTTTCAACCATGCCTGGTTCTGAAAAACTGCCTGGGGAAGCCCCTGCAGTTTTCTTGGCAGAGTTTTTCAGAAATGGTTTGCTATTACTACCTTCCTAGGGCTTAGAGAAAGTGGCTGGGTCAAGGTTACTAAGCTGATTTCATGCCTAAGCCGAGACTAGAATTCATCATCCTCTCATTTCTAACCATCTTTACCATAACACAAGACTGGCGTTCATTGCTACGTACCAACTATTTACAGAAGATCAGCAGAGGTCACAGGAAGGCAGTATATAAATGTAATCAACCAATCAAAAAGCAAAGTGCACATATTTTACATCAATGCAATGTACATTAATGCCTACATTTGCAACAATAGACATATATAGGTGAACCCATTTGGAAAATAATTCAGAGATTGTTATTTTAGATTAATTGTCAAATTTTGGATTGAAGGATAGGCCAAAATTCCATATCTAGTCCTCTCAGATCCAGTTTAAAAGATTTCTGGTTAAAACTAAGATGGAATCGATTGACAGAGTATGACTGATATTCTCAGTGGAATAGTAATAGGTGAAGTAATTGAGACTAATCACAACCTTATTGGTTACTTGCACCTTCAGCACAACATGTCCCCAAACATAGCCACTTTCTTCATTACTTTTAACTGCCTGTCTTCTACTGAGAGGCTCAGTTTGCAGAGTTGCTTTTTTCTGGTGTACTTCTAGGCATAATTCAATGTATCGATTATTACTATATATAAAGACTTTATGACTGAGGAACTGAGCTATTTTTAAGGACCATCTTCCCTCTTCCACAACCATTACCAATACATTCATCAGCAGAGGCTTTGTTCCATGTCCCTTTCGTTTAGTCTATCCAGCTCAGTATTATCTAATTTCCGAAAGTGACTATTTAGGGCAAGGTGCCCTCTCGATTTTGAATCACGGTTTCTACAAATCCCATTTCAGTCAGCATGACCAGTGTTTAAGAATGATAGAAGATGTGGTCAAAAACAATATGAATGGCTAATTTATTACAGGATTTCAGAGGTTCTTTTTACTCTCTAGGAGCACATACAGGACAGTAAACCCTACCTGAAACTAATCCTTTTGACAGCTCCTATTTCACATCATCTGCCTTAATTCCTTTTTCCTTCTTCTCTTATTGATTACAACATTGTGGCTCCGGTTCTAAACTCATAATCCATGTATTTATTTTGGATTGTTACTTAAATTCATACTAATTTTCACCAAGTTCCCTTGTGAAAAAGTAGTTTTAGTAAATCATGTTAATGTCTCTTTTCCCTACCTAAACTGGTGTGACTAAGGGCAATAAATAGGAACAAGCTGTTGACGCAGCATAGCGAATAAGATGGTTGGTGTCTGACTGTTAGACTTTTCCATTTAAAGCAGGGTCAAGAGACATTTATTTCATAGTTTAATTTGGTTTTCCAAAAGTTATTTTTTCAAATGTACTTATTTTTCAAAATGTATACTCCTCTAAATTTCTGATTGAATTTGTCAAGAGAAAAATATCTCTACAGACCCACACAATGCACAGAGCATGCATTTTTCTCTTGAATATATATTTGTGTGTGCATGTGTGAAAATATTTTTTTTATATTTTATAAATATCACTGCAAAGTGTATTAATACTGACTATAAAAATACATCATTTAGGAGAAATTCATAAAAGATGTGTACAGAGTTTTAAGCATAGTGTTTACATATTTTCATACAAATGCAGAAATTAGACTAAAAATCTGAGAAAAAAAGTAAAAATGATGAAAAATAAAATAATATGATAGGCTTACCTGTCTTAGATATTTAACTTCTACAAAAATAAATTAAAGATCCCAAGGAGTTTTTTCAAAGCATACTATAGATGAAGGTATTTACATCTAATACCATCTGATTTCATGCAATTTATTTGTGTGCTTCTATAAGATATTTTGTGTTCAATGTTTGGAAGGCTATATTCAAAAGGTCACTCTCAGGCTGGAAGGCAAGCAGGAACTACAGAGTGGAAGTACTGGCTCCCTTTATGCTGCCAATATTAAGCAGAATTATCCTTTGTAATCCTTCTCCTTTTACCCATCCTACTTTCTCCCTCTCAAGTGATTCTAGGAAGCAAAGAGCCATTCAGTGTGGCAATGCAAGCTAAATAGGGAATTGTGAAGGGCAAAATTAATTAAGGCTTCTGCAATTCTGTTCCATATAATGAGAGTTTTCTACAGGCTTCAATAAGGTCAGCACTACACAGCATGGCTACATGGAATGTTTATTGTCAGAAAAAAATACTCTGCCATGCTTTAACAAACAAACAAGCACACACACGCAACAGAGAGAGAGAGAGAGAGAGAGAGAGAGCTGTTAAAGTTATTTTGGCATCCCAAATCCTGCTGTCAAAAAATGACCCATGCAATGGTTAGGAAGAAAATATGTTTTTTAAAAACTTCCCTAAATATAATGAATTAAGAAGTAAGGAGAAGGTTTTATGTCATGCTCGTCACAATAGAATGATAGGGGTCACTGATCCTTGAGACACAGGAGAATTGATCCCTTTTACCATCTGGAGCCAGGAAATCCAAGCCCATCTGCTAGACTCTAGGACCTAGACCACGGGTGTCAAATTCACACCATCACAGTGGCGGCATGGGGCGTATCAGGACTTTCCCCTTCTTTGCTAAACCGGGTGTGGATGTAGCCAGCACGTGATGCATCTGGCCTGTGGGCTGGGAGTTTGACAGCCCTGGCCTTGAGGCTCAGCATTATGCAATCCCGACACCAGTGAAGGTGAATCTGTCTCCAGAGCATCTGCTTGAGAGATGATATCCAAGCAGTCAGAAGTACCATTCATCAAATAACAGTAACAATTACACATCAGGCTGCAGCTGCGGATACCATCTGTGTTGACTCAGAGGTGGTATTCAGCCAGTTCTGACAGGTTCTGGAGAACCGGTAGCAGAAATTTTGAGTAGATCGGAGAACTGGCAAATACCACCCCTGACTGGCCCCTCCCCCATCTATTCTCTGCCTCCCGCGTCCCAGCTGATCGACTGGGTCTTCTTTTGTTGCCCTGCACAGGAGAATGGAGCTGGAAAGCAGGTTAGTGGGGTGAGGAGAGAATGGGGATTTTATTACACTATCCTTCCCCAGAATGGGGTGGAAATGGAGATTTTGCAGTATCCTTCCCCTGCCACACCCAACAAGCCACGCTCAATAAGCCACACCACACACATCAAGCCATGCCACGCCCACCAAGCCACACCCACAGAACTGGTAGTAAAACATTTGAATACCGCCACTGGGTTGACTTTATACCTGCACAAATTCAAGTTGACCACAGGTAGTGGAAAAGAGCAAGAATGAAGGCAAACTTGGAGAAAAAAATGTGCTTGTTTTCTCTTGCAAGCATTTCTGATTTCTGAACCATTGGAATACATTTGTCGAGAGACCCAGTTTCTGCCAAGGAAGAAGATAAAACTGAGAATGAGACATGACTAGACCAAAGGTGAAGAAGAGATCAGACAGATCTATGGTGAGAAACACTGAAAACCAGTAGAGTCTAAAAGGTCGGTCTAAGACTGGTGAGATCCAGGTTAAAGTCTACTTCCATTGTGAAAGCAAATGAAGTCACTACCTTTCAGACAAAACAATTTCATAGAGTTGTGTTGCACAATGACCAAATCTGAGATGAAAGTGCTTTGTACATTCCCTTGACCCCCTGAAGGAAAGAAGTTTATAAATCTTGCAAATAAATAACCTGTAACGCAACTGGTGGGGTGCATTTTGGGATTTTAGATTGTGTTTTTTCATTTCTGTATACAGGCCGGAGTCACCACGTGTGAGTTTGGTGGCCATATAAATTTATTTAATAATTAAATAAACATATTTTACAAATGCACCGGCCTTCACTCTGAGGCTTCCTCTCCCTGTGCTTTAATATAGTGTGGTGGAAGGAATAGCCTGAACTGGGTTAATAGTATGGTAAATATATTATGCAAACAGCAGAGTTTAATAAAAAATGAAGCAGTTTTCAAATTACATCCAGTTGATCCTCCAAGAAAAATTATATAGCAATAAAAATCCATACCAATGCCTGGGAGCCCAGAACCCTCCCAACCATTGCTTGCCATATGATCGATGGTCTAACCCAGTGGTCCCCAACCTTTTTTGTACCAGGGACCGGTTTCAAGCAGAAACATTTTTTCAAGGACGGGGGGAGAGAATCGAGTTTGGTACTTTGCTTGCAGACGTTTCATTACCTGACTAGGTAACATCTGATGTTGTTACCTAGTCGGGTAATAAAACGTCTGCCAGCAAACCACCAAGTTCAGGGAGCACCTCGGCCCTGCCTCCCTCAGCCCCATCCCTCAGGTGTCTCCCTCCCTCCCTCCCTCAGGTGTCTGCCTCGTTCCTCTCAGTCACTCTATCGCTCCTCCAGCAGCCCAGGAAGAAACTGCTTCAAAGAAGCCGGGGGTGGGGTGGCTTTTCCTGTCGCCACAGTTTCACCCCACCCGCCCGCCGCCGCTTCAGCGTTCAATCCACAGTGCTCCGTTCTACCTGCCTGCCTGCCTGCCTTCTTCGTTCGGAGCAGCTTCGCTGATAAAAAGAGGCGAATAGTTATTATTCTCAGCCGAAGCTGCTCCCAAACAACCAGACAGGCAGGCAGGCAGAACGGAGCACTGTGGATTGAACTGCGAGCGGGCGGGCGGGCGGGGTGGGGGTGAACGGGCGCTCGGGAAGCTGCGGCGACAGGAAAAGCCACCACTCCCCCACCCCGGCTTCTTTGAAGCGAGGCGGGAGGAAACCGAAGCCGCTGAGCCACAGAACAGGACAGGCTTCGGTTGCTTCCTCCCTCCCCTTCTTTCATTTGTGTCCTTGATCCCGATCCCAGCAGCATTCACCGAAGGCGAAGAAAGCCGCCATTTTTTTAAATTTTATTTTCTTTGCGGCCCGGTAAAGAGTGCTCCACGGCCCGGTACCGGTCCGCGGCCCGGTGGTTGGGGACCCCTGGTCTAACCCATATAATGGTCAAGTCATATAATGAAGCCCTGGCAGGACTTTCTTGGAACAGAGGTTCAAGGAACACTAAGGCACTTCCTAATGGAACTGGATGAGATCCTATATCCTCCAAGTGACAGCATGTTTCCAGAATTATCAATAAAGACATTCGACTGAATTATACAAACAAGACCAATGTCTATGTTTATAGGAAGTCTTCTCCTCCTTCTTCTGCCCTTATTGTGATATTGCCAAGAGTTAGTCAAGAGTTAGGATCTGGCAGATTCTGATGCGGTTCTCTACTATTAATGCTTATTAATGTAAGTTGCTTTTACGTTAGAGGCAGCATGTCTCTATCAGTTCTATTAAAAACCCGAGGTGGAGTATTCATATACTCGTTGTGGCTTTCTCAGGAGCATCTGGATAGCCACTTTGAAAAGAGAAAAGTAGATTAGAAAGAGCTTGCTCTTATTCAGCAATTCATTCTTTTAACATGGGTGTCCTCCACTTACAACCACAATTGAGCCCAAAATTTCTGTTGTTAAATGAGACGTTTGTTCAGTGAGTTTTGCCCCATTTTATGACCTTTCTGGCTGCGGTTGATAAGGTAGTAACCCGGTTGTGAAGTGAATCTGGCATCCCCATTGACTTTGCTCGTCAGAAGGTCACAAAAGGGAATCACATGACCTTAGGAAACAGCAACGGTCATAAATACGATCCAGTTGCCAAGCGGCTGAATTTTGATCACATGACCAGGGGATGCTGCAGAGGTCTAAACTGTGGAAAGCAGCCATAAGTCACATTATTCCATGCTGTTGTAACTTTGAACAGTCACTAATAAACTGTTGTAAGTCGAGGACTACCTGTATTGTTATGATTACCACCATGGATGGCTGCTCTCTTGGTATTACTGCAATGAAGTGTATGAAAAAAAACAAGAAACATAGTACTTTGACAACGGCTTAAAAGTTCAGTTGTCTGCTTTGCTTTACACCATACTTGAATTCGTGGTTCATATCTTAAGAGTCCTTGAAAATCAGGGGGTTGGACTAGAAGACCTCCAAGGTCCCTTCCAACTCAGTTATTCTATTCTATTCTTTAAGCTATTCTATAAAAATAATATTATTAAGGAGCTAAAAAAAGACCAGAGAAATGAAGCCACTCCAAAACTGTCATCTTTCATTCCAATGTAATGCTACAAAATGTGGGTGCCAGCTGTGTCATCCGATTAAGTGTGTGCCACATATTTAATTTCTCGAAGTAAAAATTTAATGAAGCAGAAACACCAAACGCATTTTTATATGCTAAAACCTCATGCTGCCAATGCATTCTACTTCACCACTTATTACAAGGATTCTTACATTAAAAGCCCTTTTAAAGGCATGATAATAAATTGTGGGAAAAGAAAGAAAAAATCAATCCCATCCATCTCTTTCTTTCACTGGAGCTTTTAGTACTTTGCTGTTAATCAGTGCAGGATTTAAAAAAATCTAAATCTTTTCAAAAGGTTTGTTTTGGAAGTCCTTTAGCTGTTCGGTGTCCATAGCCATCGAGCATTTAAATACCTGGAAAGCCATCACTTCCAGCTCTATCATTACCTATAGACTAGAGAATGGGCGTTGGTTCTTACCTGACACGCCAATTCTCTGGAGCTGTGAGGATCATCCAAAGTGTGGGAGGTGCTTCAGTGTACGTCGCTGATGGCTGAGCTCAATCACTGAGGAACGCTCTGCCCTCCATCACGTGGCTCTCTTGCGTTCCCCAGTTTGCGTGAAGACGAAGGTGAAGAGAAGGACGTTGCTCTGCTCTTCCTATGCTAAAGAGGTCATTGGCCGAAACAAGGCCCCACCAGACGGTAAATTAAGGGTGGGGCTGGATGATCCTCACGGCTCCAGAGAATTGGCGTGTCAGGTAAGAACCAACGCCCATTCTCCTGAGAGCCGCTCGGATCATCCAAAGTGTGGGACATACCAAAGCTTGGCTGTCCCACGGGAGGGACTCCGTCTGGTCCTGCAATCTCCAAGGTTCCCTGAAGACTCGCTGGAGGACTCGCCTACCAAACGAAGCCTCCGCCGAGGCAAAGGTGTCAATCTTATAGTGTCTAATGAAAGGAGAGGGGATGCCCAAGTAGCTGCCCGACAAATATCAGAAATTGGAGCCTGGGTGGCCCAAGCCGCCGAGGTGGCTGCACTTCTGGTGGAGTGTGCTGTGATCCCCTGGGTACCGGCAGTGCCTGGGACAAATAAGCCTTGGAAATGGTAGCCCTAATCCAGTGGCCGATGGTTGACGGGGACACTTTGTGGCCTAAGGATTTGGGTTGGAAGGAAAGGAAGAGGGATTCTGACCTCCGGAAGGGTTGAGTACGCTTAATATAAATGCGTAGGGCCCGTCTAATGTCCAGTGAGTGCCAAAGCTTCTCCCTTTCCCGCGAGGGATGGGGACAGAAGTTTGGGAGTATGAGTTCCTGGGCCCTGTGAAAGGTCGAGTTAACCTTGGGCAGGAAGGTAGGGTCCGGTCGGAGGACCACCCTATCGGCATGGAATATGCAAAGGTCCTTCCTTACTGACAAGGCTGCTAACTCCGATATGCGGCGGGCCGAAGTAATGGCTACCAGGAATACTACTTTGAATGTTAAGAATTGGAGAGAGGCTTCCTGAGAGGCTCAAAGGGTTGCTTAGTCAGAGACACCAGGACCTTGTTAAGGTCCCAGGTGGGGTATCAGTGTACAGTTGGGGGGCACAGGTTAGTGGCCCCCTGAGGAATGCCCGGATACGGGGTGGTGGGAAAGGGAACCGGGTTGTCACAGTCAATGACTGTGGATAGCGCTGCGACCTGACGCCTCAGGGTGTTAGGGGAAAGCCCTTTCCTCAGGCCCCTTGGAGAAACTCTAAAACCTGAGCTATGGAGGGTGATAGCGGGTTGATCTGAAGAGTATGACACCACTTGCAGAACCCCTTCCAAGTGGCGTTGTATATGCGGGTTGTTGAAGGTCGCCTGGCGGCTAAGATGGTCTCGATAACCTGGTCAGAAAACCGCTTCTTTCCTTAAGTGTTCCCGCCAACCTCCAAACGGCTAACTGGAGCCACTGAGGGTCCGGGTGTTGGAGGGGCCCCTGGGAGAGGGATATCCTGGTCGGGGGAATTCTCCAGGGAGGGGCCACTGATAAGTTGCAGAGGTCCGCAAACCAGGGGCGCCTGGGCCAGAAGGGAGCCACTAGAATCAGCTCTGCCCTCTCGGAGATGAGTTTCTGGAGAACTCTGGGAACCAGGGCTAGAGGCGGGAAGGCATAGAGGAGCCCAGTGGGCCAGGGGCAATGGAGGGCGTCGTGATTCTCGGCCCCGTGGGAGGGGTACCTGGAGAAGAACCTGGGGAGTTGCGTGTTGAGCGGAGAGGCGAAGAGGTCTGCTAACGGGAGACCGAACATTCTGGTCGCCTCCCTGAATAGGGACGGGTGGATGCGCCATTCGGACTGGTCCACCGAGGTCCTGCTTAGCCAATCCGCTTGGGTGTTTGAGTCCCCTGAGATGTGTTCGGCTTTGAGGGAGAGGAGATTGCGCTCTGCCCAACGGCAGAGGCGTTCGGCCTCCCTCATCAAACGGATGGACTGTGTGCCCCCTGACGGTTGATGTGAGCCTTGGCGGTGATGTTATCTGTGAGTATGAGGACGTGCCGCCCGCATACTTGAGGGAGGAAACTGCGCAGGGCCAGGAAGATGGCGTGGAGCTCCAGCCAATTTATACTGCACCCCGTTCTACCTGAGACCATGTGCCCTGAGTTGAGAGCGAGAGGATGTGAGCGCCCCATCCGGACAGGCTGGCGTCTGTGGTGAGGGTGAGGCGGTGGGGCTCCTTGATGAAGTGACCCTTGTTGATGGTGGGGCTGGTCCACCAGAGGAGAGATGTAAGGACTCTTGGAGGCACCTTGACTGTGGCCTTTGAGTTGCTTCTGCCGGTCCGCTGGAACGGGAGCAGGAACCATTGTAGGGGTCTAGCGTGTAAACGGGCCCATGGAACAATGGAGATACAAGAAACCATTTTACCCAGTAATTTGGACAATTCTAAAATTGTAACCCTTCTGGATCGTCTGATGTGCCTGACGGCTACCTGGATACTAAGGAATCTCTCAGGGGAGAGGAACACCTTACCCTGCACTGAATCAATGACAGCCCCCAAGTGGGAGATACTAGTAGATGGGGATAGTTGGCTCTTTTGCCAATTAACTAGGAAGCCATGGTCTTGGAGGGCCGAGATAGTGATCCTAATGTCCCTCTCTGCTTGGGGCCTGGAGGGAGAGAGGATGAGAATGTCATCCAGGTAGCAATGGAGGCGGACCGGGAGATTCCTGAGATGGGCCGCCAGGGCCGCGAGGACCTTAGTGAAGGTCCTCGGGGCAGAGGCCAACCCAAAGGGAAGGGCGACATATTGGAAGTGGCGGTGGTTATAACAGAACCTGAGGAATTTGAAATGGGAGGGTCGGATTGGAATGTGGAGGTAGGCCTCAGAGAGGTCTATAGAGGATAGCCAGTCCCCCTGCCGGATGCTAAGGAGAATGGACTGCAGGGTGTGCATCTTGAACCTGTGAAAGACCAGATAGCGGTTAAGGCGTTTAAGGTCCAAGATGGCCCTCCAACCTCCGGAGGATTTGGGAACTACGAAAAGGTGGGAGTAGAACCCCTGCCCCCGCTGGGAGGGTGGTACGGGTTGAATGGCCTGTATGTGGAGAAGATGATGGATTGCTGCATCCATTAGGTTATGTTTGATGGGGTCCCTTGAGGGGGGATGCCAGAAAGAAGTTAGGGGGCTCCTGAATTCGAGTGTGAGGCCGAGTCTGATGGTATCACGGACCCAGGTATCAGGGGTGGAGGAGTCCCATCGGTCGGCAAAGTGCTTGAGGCGTCCGCCGATGGGGGGAGGGACGGGATCTACCTGCGACGGAGGGGTCTCCCTCCTGAGCCCCTGAAGGCGCCTGGAGCCGTTGCCCCTCCTGTTCCTATCGGCCGGATCGGTTCGATCCTGGGGCTGGAACGGTCGGAAGGAGGGGGTCTCGAGTACCTTGGCGGGAAGGGAGACTGGTAGAAAGGGCGGGAGGAGCCTCTCCGAAATGGCTGGGGGCTCTAGACTCTGACCTCCGAAACAAAGGAGGGAGAAATTTTCTCTTGCTCTGGGTTTCAGATAGTAAGGGTTCCAGAACCGTGCCAAATAGTTTGTCCCCTTTATGGGGGCAGTGGCCAGCCTAACTTTGTTTTTAACGTCCGCCTGCCAGTGTTTAAGCCATAGCAGGCGGCGAGCAGTTACATGGGACGTAATTGTCCGGGTAGAGAACTTGACCGCATGGAAGGTGGCGTCAGCCGAGAATTCCGCCGCAGCCGTCAGTTTTGCTATGTCTTGGTGAGCCCTTGTGTTGGAGGGGGAACATGTTGCTTCAGTTGGCGAAGCCACCGGATTGAAGATCTGGTGAAGAAAGAAGCCGCAGTGGCTGATCTAATGGCCCAGGAGTCTGCTTGATGAGCTCTACGTAAGGCGAGCTCGGACCTCTTGTCCTCGGGTTTCAAGGCCTCTAGGGGGTCACTGGGGAGGACGAGGAGGCCAACCCAACAATGGGCTCATCCACCTCGGGGTGTTGAGTAAGTCACAGAAACTCGACTCGAGGTTGAAGAACCTCCTGTCCAGGCTGGAAGGGGCGGGAGGGGCCCTAGTAGAATCCAGCTGATTTGAGACCAGGTCATGAAATAGGGGTGGAGCCGGGATAACCTCCGCCTCCACCACGGGTTGACTAAAGATGGCGTCCTCCTGACCCTCTGCCGGGAGGAGAGAGCTGAGGAGGTTTGTACAGATAGGCCAGAGATGTTCCTGGCTTTAAATAACAGGGATTTAAACATGTGGGGCTTGAACAGGCCCGCAACAGTGGGTTGGTCCGGGTAAGACCTTCATCCTCGGACATGTCCCCTCTATAGGATCTACCTCCGATAGGAGCTCATCTTGCTGTATAGATCCCCATTCCATTTCCTCTGCCCCCCCCCAAATTGGTCTAGATACTCTATATTCTCCTCCGGATCCCTTTCTGGGAGAGGACTGTCCCCTTGAGAAGGTACCTGACCACGAGTAGGGTCCGATCTAGGCGAGGACCTCACTGATGGTGGGTCGCTTTCGGGCGCCAGTGAGGGAGTAGACCTGGACTTCTGCTGAAGGCCCTCTGCTATCCACTGGCGGAAGGCCCGTTCCATCAATGCCTGTATGTGCGCAGGGATCTCGGATGTGGGGCCTCCTCCTGTCGAAGACCAGCGGCCGTGGGCGTAAATGTAGCTTCAGGAGGCCGTCTGGCTGATGGGCCGGGAACCTGGTGTCCCTGGGATGGACTGCGCCTGGAGACGGAAAAACAATCTGGAGGAGGGGGGGTCTGGAAGTAGAAGGGGTGGAGGGTACTGGAAGTACCGGTTGTGCCTCCCTAGATCGCCTGTCAAATTCCCTCTCGAGGGCCCTATGACGTCGTAGGGCGTCTCTCTAAGAAGCCTTAGAAGTCTCTTTAGGTATTTCGTTAGGAGTTTCCTTAGCCTGGTTGCGCAGGTGGTAGGATCTGGATTTGGCCTTCAAAGAAGAGCCTTTGGTGGGAATATCATCTGCCATTGTACAAGAAAGGACAGTAATACAGTTAAGGCGGTTGGCTCGCCAAGGGTTCGACCTACAACAAAGGTCGGGTGTCCTTTCAGCTGGCCCACACCCCCTTTTGGAATTTAGATATTGAGATAATTCTTAATACTTATTTGCACAAGCAGGATAACAATCCAATGAGGCTTGGAATGCTAAGGTTCAATATCAATAAGAGAAAAATTACAGGAATAAACTCACCCAGATCATCTATATGTGAGTATAAATATAAACATATCTGAGGGGAAATATCTAGACCTGCATACAGGCAGATATTCCAATGTCTATTAGTATTAGAACTATTGTTAATATTCTTGTTCTAATATTCTTATAATTATTATTATTATTATTATATTATTAATATTACTCTAGTAATGAGAAATTGCCAATTTTCCGAATTAAACGCCTGAGGCTAGTAAGAGGCCTCTGGCAGCTGGAGCTCCCAGGCAACAACCGGGAGGGATAGGCTCCTATCACTTGCCCTGAGCCTGCTGCGAGAAGCCAACCATCAATAAGTATCAATTACCAAAAAATATCAATTACCAAAGGCCCTACAGGCTGAGGGTCCTGTGCTAGGGCCGGTTACTTCGCAGCACTATGAGGCCTCAATAAAGATGGCGCCCACCACGTGGAGGCGCCCTAGGGGTGATCGCCCACGTTCCTAAGTCCCGGGCTGATCAGGGCAATGAAGCTTCCTTCTCTGGCCCTAAAACGGCCGAGGAAGCTAGGCAGTAGTTTTTCGCCCCTTCTTAGGCGAGCGGCGCTTGCGGTGGGGAATACCAGCTGCGCTATCACAGCGATCAGTAAAGCCGCTGCAAGCGCGGCGAAAGAAACGGCAGGCAAAAGATCGAATGGGGGGATTAGTGCCGAAGCGCGAAAGCCGCCCGCTCTACCTCTGGGGGCGAAAGAAGCTTGCTCCCTTAAATCCTCTGTCCTGCGCCAGAAGGCTAAGGAAAATACTGCTTTTTCTATAAAAAGTATTCAAACCTGAGAGAAGTCTTGGATCGGCCAAAGAGTAGGAATGCACAGCCTAACTTGACGACGGCTAAGCGCAAACTGGGGAACGCAAGAGAGCCACGTGATGGAGGGCGGAGCGTTCCTCAGTGATTGAGCTCAGCCATCAGCGACGTACACTGAAGCACCTCCCACACTTTGGATGATCCGAACGGCTCTCAGACTAGAGAACTATCAAATTCTAGTTCCCATCATCACTTCTCAGCAGCAGCTCAGCGGGAGAAGATGGGAATTGTGGCCAAGAACCTCTGGATGACACTTGTTCTCCACCATGATGCTCTGGAATAGGATGCAGTGAACTTTCGGTTTATGTAATCATTCCTCCATTCTTTCTTACAAGAAGTATAGAAATTTTCATTTTTAAAATCATTATTGATTCTTGTGAAGTCCAGTTTTGGACAACTGTGATTTGCTTGCTGAAACATTGGTGTGGTCCAGGTTTGTATTCATGAATTCAAATTGAAACAAAAAACAACACCCAGATTTCCCCCCTCCCACCAAGCCTTGGGAAATAGACTGTTTGAAGGGCAGGGTTTATCATTCCTCTTTGAAGGGTGCAAGAGATGAAGATCAGTGATAAACCCAAGCCTTACTATGAGTAACTCCTGAAACAGGAAACACATGATTTCCCATTATTAAATTAGGCTGGAGGGGTATACTATTTCAAAATATTGCATTACAGCTTTCCTCCTCTGAAAAGCATTTCTTATACTATTGCTTGGTTATTCCCACACTCTCTTCTCTAGTCACTCCATCCAGCTGGGGATCCAGTTGCATATTTGCTGCAATGTAGACAAAAACAAGAGACCACAACGGTCAGCTCTTTGTCCCTATAAATTAAGTTTGTGTGATGTGTTCATATAAGCAAGATGATCTGTTTTGTTGTGATTTGTTCTCTGGAAATAGAAACACAGCAACTTCTCAGAATGTTCAGGAATTCAGAGTTTGCGGTGCAGTGTGTGTGAGGGGGGGGGAGGGAGAGAGGGAGGGAGGGAGAGGGAGAAGGAGAGAGGGAGGGAGGGAGGGAGAGGGAGGTGAGGAAGGTGTCTATCTGCTCTTGCATTCAAGGATCCATTATCATAGTATCCCTAGTAACACAAATGTTCAACTGAAGGACTATGAGACAAGAATTTAGGACAGCTCCTAATCTGTATGCTAGATAGACCCCTGAGGCAAACCAAGGCTGAATATATTGCCTACAGATTTCAGAACAATAACTCTAACTGAGAACTGCAGCACTTGTTAAATAGAACCAATCTCTGGGAATAATTTATGGAGAATGACAGTCATAACATTCTCAATGTTGCCTTGAGTGATCTGTGTACCTAGAATTACTTGCAGATATGTTGGGGAGGGGGGAGGGGAGATGTGATATTCTGTCCATGACAGGCCCTTGTGGACAGAAACGGGAACACATTTTGTGAAAATAGCACAACCCCACAGAGAAGCAGATATGGAAATGGTAGATGACATTTCAGGAGAAAGCAATTCTTTTCTGTAGTTTAGGGCCTGTCCTTATGGCATAATTCACTGACAGCACCATTTTCTCCTCTTAGCCAGGACTTTAAACTTATTGAAGTTTCAGCCCCTGGATGAGACAGCCTTCAGATGTCATTAGCAGTACAGTTTTTAAAAAGTACCTTCCTCTTTAATTTGACACTGTTCAAACTCAGCCTTCTAATAGTTATTATATTTCATCACCCATTTGCCTAGGTGTGTGAAGTCAGGTAACCATAACAGTATAGTCACAGGTGTGCTTGAGGGGATTGGTAGGCCCCACCCACCCACTGGTCACTTGGTCATTACTATAGCAATTTTCCAGGTTTCAGAGCAGAACAAAGCAGATCTCAGCTATTTCACTTGTGGAAGAAGAGGAAGTATGTTTGCATTTATTCACTTTAACAGTTTTCTTAAGCAGCACCAGCTATGCCATTTCCCCATTTCTCATTACAGTGTTCCTTCCCAAAATAATGAGGATGTTGAACATACGCTATATTTCCCCCCTATTTGTCAATTTTAATCACTTCTGCCTCCTTCACCATGAAGCAAATGAATATTTGCTGGCTGCTCATCATTTTTAGTTTTTTTTTTACTCTACAGGACCAAGCAAGTTGCTAGCTAATAATGACAGGGTCTGCATCCTCCTCTCTGGATCTTATTTTGGGCTAGTTCTTTCCCATCTGTTTCTTTATTTCTTAGTATTTTAACTTGGAGGAAGGACAGACACACCATTGTACAAAAAGCAGACAATCTTGAAATCAGAATCTCCTATTTCCACTGCAGTACATGTTTTGGTGGATTTCTTTCCTGGCTGGGTGATGACTTGAGAGGGACGGCAGCAGAGCCAGAAGAGAAAAATCAATAATTTTGCTTGCATCTGATAGTGGTCACAAATCAGGACAACATGACTCAAGAGAGAGCAGGGACCATAGCAAAGTTTGCACCAGCACTGTTTTGTGCTGAATCAAGGTTGGGTGAACCCTGAACAGTTAAAAATGGGGCTGAGGGAAATATCCCATTAAAGACAATTGGGAAGTTATGTTGAGAGCTAGCAAAGCCGGTTATGTCTGCAACCAAAGTGTCTCCTAACCATAAGACTGAGAAATGCAAAACAAGATATCCATTAAGCAACGGGAAAGGCAGGAAAAAGAAATGCCAGGTTTAAACTGCAAAGGTTACAAGAAGGAACTGCACTCTCATGTTGATAGAAAGCCATCAAGTGTTTACACAAGAATCATACTAGTAAGCAATAAAAAATTGTTATCTAACCTGTTATATGGGGTGTCTGGATTATTGCTGCTGAGCTCACATTGGGGAGCCTGACAACTAACTGAGACATTAACTTCTAATGCATCTTTCTCTATCACAGTCCATTAAGTCTGAATCAGTGTCTGCCCCATACAATCATTCCCCAGCACCAATTTTTCCCCAGGAATCAGTATGTATTCATTTATTTAAACTATGAATGATGGAGTCTTTTAAGTCTACATATAATTTTCAGAAAGAAAGGTATATGAACCATTCAGTCAACAATTTATTGCCTTAATGATGTCACACAATAGAATCAATAAATGATGTGTATACAGTACAAATTTTAATTGCCCTTACAAGAGTTGTTCACATGAATATCACACAGATTTGTCTTCACTGTATTTTACTTCTTCAAGGAGAAATAAAACAACCTTTTTTTTCTTAATGACCTCTCCTCTAATGCAAGCTTCAAATCTAAGCTAATTGGCCAGGAATTAGAATTACCTCTCCCTCTTGTGCGTTTCTGTTCTGTTCTGAATAACTATGATACACACATTTTCAAACCCATACAGTATTTACCGAATTACTATGGTAATCTGTAGAGAAGTATCTTTTCCCAGAAAAATCCTTCCAATTGCTCAGTCATAAATGAAAATAATCTGAACAGCTCATTGAATCATCTGAATTCAATTTTATAGAATACGTAAAATACTGAGATTAGCAAATCTGATTGTGAATCTGTTTAAGCTAATTACTAATGGCTTGTTTTCCACAGTGTCCTTAATGAAAGACAGATGTTTGAAAAGTGAAAGAAAGGAATATTTGCTTCTACTTTCAAAAGGCAATGGGAATAAAAGGCCCAAAGCCAGATGGGATCTAAGGGGAAATAGGGAATGGATAAAAAAAAGCAGAAGGAGAAGCACACAGGAATGTTCTTATAGGACCTGTGGTGTAGCTAATCTGTACCTGTCTTCTTGATGATGCTTGTTATATGTACACCTAATCAGAAAAGGCCTGCTGTTCAGCTTACTTTCACAAGTGATTCTTGTTCTATTGTGAAACAGTGCTTTTCCATTCATATTACAGCAGACCTCCACATGTCCACATGAGTTCATCCCTGCTTTGTCAGAAGGCAGCTTGAAATGTTATTAATTTTATTTAATTCTTTTTGGTACATGAGCTGTCATTTTCATTGGTGATACATAATAGGCTGCAACTGAGGGAAGACAGAACACAAGTTTCTACAAGTAATGTAACTGGGGTAGATAGCAATGACAAATGGACATTGTATGCAAAATGCAAAGCCTCTCAACTTCCTGGTTTATTTTCATGGTGAGAGGAAGTATACATCATTAGGGGCTTTTTAAGAAACCTGACTTTGATCGAAGACTTCTACCGGTCTTTTCCCCCACGTTTATAGGCTTGTATGCACACAAACCCTGTCTACAAAACCTATCCTTACATGGTACTAAATTTGATGCAAACATTTAAAAGAGGGGTGTAATACATGATGCATTCAGATGAATACCTGTGATTGGGAGTTGCTTTTGGACAGCTGTTCAAAGGGAAGCAGCAGGACGTACAATAGTTTGAAAGGCAAAAGCAGAATCATGTTCATTGGAAGCCCAATTCAAACTCATGTCGTCACGGCAGCATCACATGACATATCAGGACTTCCCCCCCTTTGCTAAACCGGATATGGGCGTGGCCAGCACGTGACGCATCCAGCCTGCAGGCCAAGAATTTGACAGCCCGGCCCAAGACAAAGCAAGCTCCTTACCCAGTGATTACCCAATTAATTAAATCTGTCCCTGATCATCCATAGTGCATATATTTCATTACTTCATTGTATTGATGATGTTACCTAGTTTGGGTAATGAACCAAGCTCAGAGAGCACTAAAGACCCTTCATTTCAACCCTAAGCTACAATATTCTCCTCTATTGGTATATATTTCATCTGTATAGCACCATTCTGATTTTCTGTTGTCTGGCTATTATGAAATGTGACCAATATGTTGATCACAGACTAATAGTAATTCAGGACAGACTATATCATTGATCATAATATGAGCATTAAAGCAGAAACACATGCGTGTGATTCATATGTGATTCTAGCCCAAGGCTCTACAGTTGTCCTAATATTCAGGGCAACAAACTGAAAAGGAAAACAGCCACAACAATGCAGTAGAATTTCCTTAAATATGCCATTAAAAAACTCCACATTGTTATTGTCAAATTGCAGCAACTCCATATTTAACTTCTTGGCATGTGTTTAAGATAATTGACCCCTGGCTGGAATATTATGAACTTCCTTTCTCTTCTACAATCATGGTGCTACTTCTATTGTTCTTCTGGACAAGAGGCAGGAAGAAGAACTTGCTTGCAGCAATTTCCAATTCTCTGGCCAGCCGCCAGACTAATCTCTGTGTTCTTTCTGGAAGGAGAATGTAATCTCTACCATTCTTTTTTTTTTAACTGATGACATCACAAAACCCTTTGTACAGTGCCACCTTGTCCTTTCCTTCACATCTACAACTGCAGTGTAACAGTGGCTAAGGTGAAAAGCCTATGAGTAGAATTGTCACCATTGCTCTTGGAGCCATTTGGCCAGTATGGCTTAACTGGCTGCTAATGACATTGGATAATACCTTGACCAAGAAATACTTATAACAAAGTTTTCTAGATTTGTCACCTAGGAATTATAATAAAAATACCATTTTCTTCCAAAGGAAGAAAATATCACAACTAGTCTCACCTGCACTTCACAGGTTAATGTGACTCACAGTTAGCTAAGGTATGACTGCAGTTGCATAGAATTACAAATTTCCATATATAACACCATATATTTGACCTTCTATTCTTGATGTCTTTATTGGTGTCAATGAAAACATTTTAAGCCAAGAATCACAATGTAAATTTATAATAAAATACAGGACTCTACAGAACTTATTTATGTGACCGACCAAAGTAACAGTTATGGCAGAAATTCTGCTATTTTTTTTTCCAATCTTTATACTATTTTGAAATAGATGAAATATGATTATTGTTTCATTATTTCTAGGATATAATGAGCACCAGGCTGTTTTTTTTCTCCCAAAAGATCATCTTGAATTTAACATAATGGATAGCTTCTGCCTTTTAGGATCTACTGTCAGCAGTAAAGAAATCAGCAGTAAAGAAATACAGCACAGACTAGAATAGCAGTGAAGACCTTGGAAAAGGTATTTAGAGGCCAGGGTATATATATACTGCACCTAGAAAGATCAGATAATACAGATAATCAGAGTTGGAAGGGACCTTATAGGTCATCTAGTCCATTTGGGAGACCCTATACCATTTCTGACAAATGGCAGTCCAATCTCTTCTTGAAGGTCTCAAGTGATGGCGCTCCCGCAACTTCTGAGGGCAAGCTGTTCCATTGGTTGATTGTTCTCACTGTCAGAAAGTTTTTCCTTATTTCCAGGTTAAATCTCTCCTTGTTCAGTTTCCATCCATTATTCCTTGTCTGGCCTACAGGCGCTTTAGAAAATAGCTTGACCCCTTCCTCTCTGTGGCACCCCCTCAAATATTGGAAGACCACTATCATGTCTTCCCTGGTCCTTCTCTTTACTAGACTAGCCAAGCCCAGTTCCTGTAACCGTTCTTCATAAGCCTTAGCCTCCAGTCCCCTAACCATCCTGGTTGCTCTTCTCTGTACTTTTTCTAGAGCCTCAACATCTTTTTGATAATGTGGTGACCAAAACTGGATGCAGTATTCTAGGTGTGGTCTTACTAAGGCTTTATAGAATCAGAATCATGCAGGCAGTGGCTTTTCCTGTGAAGCTGTATGGAAGTGAATATTAGACTTTCAAGAAGCAGGATAGGAAGAGTATTGACACTTTTGGAGTCAATACTCTTTGAAGATACTATGGACAGCCAAGAAAGCAAAGCAAACCTGGACCATCAGACAAACCAACCCAGAGTTTTCACTCAAGCCACAAATGACCAGGCTCAAATCTACTTCAGATACATTATATAAAGATCAAGTTCTCTAGAGAAGGCTCTAATTCTGGGAAGCATGAAATGAAACGAAAGGACAACTAGGTGGATGGACTCAACTAGTATCCACTGGAAAAATTGAAGAATCAAGTTAGGGCTAGACTATAATGGAGAAAATCAGTCAGTCCAAATTTATCTTGAAGCACTGATAAACAGGTTCAAATTATCATAGTTTGGACACATTATTTGAAAACCTAGGTCTCTAGCAGAGGTGGTATTCAGCAGGTTCTGACCAGTTCTGGAGAACCAATAGCAGAAATTTTGAGTAGTTTGGAGAATCGGCAAATACGACCTCTGACTAGCCCTGCCCCCATCTATTCTCTGCCTCCCGAGACCCAGCTGATTGGCTGGATCTTCTTTTGTTGCTCTGCAACAAAAGAACAGAGCTGGAAAGTAGGTTAGTAGGGTGGGGAGGGAATGGAGATTTTACAATATCCTTCCCCTGCCACGCCCACCAAGTCATGCCCACAGAACTGGTAGTAAAAAATTTTTTGAATCCCACCACTGGTCTCTAGAGAGGTTCATGATGCAGAGAAAGTGAAGGGGAAAGAGAAAAAGAGGACTGTCAGCACCAAAAGGTATACTATTGGAAGGTCAGAAGAATCAAGTTGGGGACAGGTTGTCCTGGCAAAAATCCATCTTATGCGGTCACTGAGAATTAACACTAATTTGATGGTACATAATCAGTCAAAAGAGGCAAGCTAATCAATCTTTCTTTAAATGAAATATTTCTGTTTCCCCTTTGTACCCAGCAATATGCAAAGATCAAACAAAGCCATTATGTTGTATGCAGATAAGATATTTGCTAATCTGTCACCTGAATTAAAGTGAACTTTGCCTCTAAGCTACCCAGGTACATTTTTTATTATGCATATAACCCTTTGCGGATCACAAAGCAAATGACTGAGCTTCAGAATTCTTTTAAACTTAGCCAAGCCAAAGCTAAGCAAATGTCTTGCTCTTATTGTTCTTGCCTTAGTCTATAGCTACTTTGATACTTTAACCTTCAAATATTATTCCTAAAGGTTTTTTTCTTGGTCACCTACCGTGGTGGGATTCAAGATTTTTTACTAACGGTTCTGTGGGTGTGGCTTGGTGGGCGTGGTTTGTGGGCATGTCAGGGGAAGAAATACTGCAAAATCTCATTCCCTCCCCACCCCACTAACCTGCTTTCCAGCTCCGTTCTCCTGTGCAACAAAAGAAGACCCTGGGACTTCTTCAGCTGGGACTCAGGAGGCAGAGAATAGATGGGGTGGGGCCAGTCAGAGGTGGTATTTGCCAATTCTCCAAAATTTTGGAGAAACTCCGAAATTTTGGAGAAAGTGGAACTCAAAATTTCCACTATCGGTTCTCCAGAACTGGTCAAAACCTGCTGAATACCACCTCTGGTCACCTACCTCTTATGCTTTCATTAATAATCTTTTCAAAAATACTGATTAATCATCTAATCATGAGATTATGCTTAGAATAATTTCAGTCTAAATCACCATAATTTTAAAGTTCGCAGCTAATTCTGGATATTTTTGTACAAGACAGTTGTCATAAAAATAATTTGTGATGCCTTCAGAAAAAAATGGAAATATTTAAAAAGCATTTACAAAAAAACTAGCACATAGAAGCTTCCCCAAATTTGTCCCTTTTGTCCTATATTTTTAAGACAGTTTCATACCATTTAGAATCAAAGAATAAGCATATTTCAACATCGTTCATTAAATGAGTTCACCTATTTTGTTTGATTCATTTTATAACTCTGCCCAGCTCACTCTTCTAAGTTATGTATTAAATTATTACATAAAATAAAACTAGTAATAGTTCATCACCCAGGTCAAAGTAAGTTTCACTTCAGACAAACTTTAAAATATGTTGAGCTAGAACAATAATGTGAATCCCTGAACACAAATGCCTGTAATAGAAAAACTGTCATTGACATTGTCATTGCTTTCATATACTTTCTAAAAAGCAGCCTTGAGTATGCAGGGTCCTTGCTGGAAAAGCTGGTAAGACATGGGAGAGATATCTTATATATTTAGCTACCAAGCCTCCAAATGTATGTATCAGCTCCTTGCAATTGGAGAACTGATGGCTAAAGAATGAACGTCCCACCCCATTCTTTGTCATCCCTATTTGTTCTGTGAGCTGATTCTGAGGTTACCAGCACTTCAAGGTGTGTCAAGAGAATCAGCATTTCTCATAACTGTCCTCCACCACCACTTTTCTTGTATCACTTTTGAAATCTGGAGAGAGCAGCTGCTAAATGGGAGCAGTGGCTGGAGAAGGAGGGGAGGGGGAAGAGATTACTCTTTGATCACCAGTTAAGCTAGCTCATGGGTATGTTCTACAGGATCAGGGATTGTCAACTGCAGAGGAACAGCTCAATTTCAAAGAACTGGACCTTCCATTGCCAAGAACAGCATTGTCCTCAGAAACAATATCCACTTAATAAGATTGCCATAGGACAGCTGACATATGGAAATATATCCATCCTCAATTGGGTGATTATTGTATTGTCCTCCCAAGCATTCTGGCAAAGCACAGAATAGCTACTGCTGTAGCTCAGTGTTAAATCATCTGCTTTTCATTTGAAAAGGCTATATCTATATAGAGATTCTGTCTTTTGTATTCTTGACTTTGTTCTAGGCAGCAAGCAGAAAATTGAAATTATTCTCCCCAAATCCCAGTACTCATAGTCATTTAATTACTTAACTTGACTGCCAAGAAGCTCTGGAAAGATTAAAGAAAGTTATATAGCTAGGACAAGCAAGCAATACATATTCTGAAAAACTAATTCACAAAATGACACAACTTGTAGAGTTCTTTGTTCCAAATATATTATTTCTGCATTGGCGGTCTTGTTTGGGAACCATTGCATAAGCCTAAACAGTACAATAACTTCTTATAGATGTCTTAAAAATTAGACTCTGTGGGGTTTCCAGAGAGTATTTCCCTCTCAATTTATACCTGATTCTTTTAACTAGAGATCCTAAAGATTGAACACAGAGCACTTTGTATACAAACTATGTGCTCCATCACCAAATTATGCTCTCTCTGATAAAATAGTTTTTAATCTGCAAAACAGGAATGCTGAGTTTTGTTTTCAGATATACACTGGCAGTGTATATGTAAATGCATATTTAGTTTGCAGAGGTCTCCATTTCCTTTCCCTTTCTTCTTTTCTCCTGATTAAAATATTAACAATTTTAAAAATGTTTTTGAAGGCACAATACCGTGACAATTCAGGTCTTCAAAAACCACTTTAAAATCGATTTAGACCACACAGCATAATAATAATAGTAGCAAAAATACTTTCTTAAAATTGACACAGAGACAGCCATGTTATTTTTCTAGAGGAAACAGTTTCAAAGAGCCATCCCCATCATTGAGCCGGTGTTTTTCAAATTTGGCAACTTCAGCATGTGTGGATTTCCACTTCTAGAATTTTCCAGCCAGCATAATCTAAAATGATACTCAGTTTGCATCTCTGGCTGCATTTAGCATTCTTGGGGGGAAGGCAAGGGGAAATAAAAAGTTTAGCTGGGATCCACATATTCAGTTTTGAGCTAAAAGGCCATTTCTGATTATTAGCTACAGTTCTTCTGAAAGCCCTTCTGCTAGTAATTCTCAAGTTCATACAAGCCTAGTTCCAGCAGCCTTGTCATGTGCTTTTCGGACCAAGTTGCAGAAAGAGGTCATTGCAGCCTTGGTTACATGCCAGGCACCTGCTTGGAGGCTGGGGAAATTCCTTGCAGTCAGGAAGGACAAAAGAGACACTTTGCTCTAAAGGAGACATGTTGAGACTTGTGTGAGGAATGGCATTTTGCCACCCCCTACCTTCAGACCATATTAAAGAAAGAAGGCAACCCAGCCGAACAACTTCAATCCCAAATTGCTTTCCTGTGGAATTCTGTAATTGGACTCTTGCTTTTAACTCTTTCAAGGTCAAACATTTGGTACCCTCAATGTAGGGGAAAGGAAGGAATCCATGGAAAAACAGTCCTAGAAACAGTATTTTTCAAACTTTCCCAGGTTCCCCCTAACCTGGGGAATTCTGGGAACTGAAGTCCAGACATCTTAAAGTTGATAAAGTTGGTTTGAAAAAAAACCACTGCTCCTATCCACTGCTCCTTCCCCAGTCAATATGTATTGTGTCTGGGTAGGGACATTGGGAAGTGTAGTCAAGCAACCCAATTGCCATTCACCTGAAAGCCTATTATAAATTATACACATAAGAGTTGACCTGACCAGCTGAAACTTACCTGGGATTTTAAAGCTGATATCATAACATAGCCAACCACAATTTATAATCAAAGAACAGCTACTATTGAGCAGATGATGCTGTTTAGTTGTTCTTCAGATCAAACAGGGACACTATAGTTTGTCAGAGCAAAAATGGAAACCTTTAGCAATTTCATTTTGGTTTGCAAAAGCTTTAGTTTTGGGGAAGATCAAAGAATTTAATGTTCAGTAGAGCTGTGCAGCCTTTGAAAATGATTCAGAAGAAGTTATTTGGAGCATTCAAAGGTGCAAATAACCCTTTTTTAAAAAAACAATGTTATTTCTTTTCAGGTTTTTATATGGTCTAAAAAAAAGATGTGGCTGTATTAAAGAGACAGCTCCTTAAAGCAGCAATGTCCAGTGTTTTTAATTTTTTAAACAGTAGAGACCTTCAAATTTCTAGGTTCTATTATATCACATGACCTAAAATGGACACCTAACATCAAAAACATCATCAAAAAAGCACAACAAAGATGTTCTTTCTGCACCAACTCAGAAAGCTCAAACTGCCCAAGGAGCTGCTGATACAGTTCTACAGAAGAATTATTGAGTCTGTCATCTGCACCTCTATAACTGTCTAGTTTGGTTCTGCAACCCAACAGGACAGACACAGACTTCAGAGGATAATTAGGACTGCAGAAAAAACAATTACTACCAACCTGCCTTCAATTGAGGACTTGTATACTGCACGAATCAAAAAGAGGGCTGTGAAAATATTTATAGACCCCTCACATCCCGGACATAAACTGTTCCAACTCCTTCCCTCAAAACGATGCTACAGAGCACTGCACACCTGTTCTGACCCAACCAGGTTCCCAAAGAGCAAACACAAAGGTTTAATAACAAATTCTGTTCCTTTACAGAATGGTGGCTGCTTGCCACTAATTAGCTCTGACAAGAAAGAGCCTTGCCAAGTTGTTCGTCAATGCTGCCAAAAACCCAGAGATAAGAACTAATTTACAAGATTCTCCAAACATGAACTAAGATGTCCACAAGTTGAACTTCAGAGCTTCTTTGCTTTCTGCAAAGAACGCTTTTTCAAAACTGGCTTTTATCCTCTTGCCTTACTCCCGAGTTGCTTGTGCTGCTGTAATTGTTCTTTCCTCTGAATAATCCTTCATGCACATGCACTTGGCACAGGCTCCTCAGGAACCTCCTCATCACTGCTGCCAGCCCCCACAATCTCTGAAGGCAACAGTCCACTCCCTGGTGGTCCTGGACCCTCATCAGAATCCTTGCTCTCCTCAGCCATCTGCACCTGCTGCCAGCTAACCACAACACCAGAACAACTAGACACAAGAATGGTTTTTCCCTGAATGCCATCACTCTGCTAAACAAATAATTCCCTCGCCACTGTTCAACTATTACAAAGTCTGCACTACTATTACTGTTAATCTTTTCATCACTCCTTATCACCCATCCCCTCCCACTTGTGACTGTATGACTGTAACTTTGTCGCTTGTATCCTTATGATTTATATTGACTGTTTCCTAGTATGATTTAATTGCTTATTGTACCCTATGATTATTATTAAGTGTTGTACCTGATGATTCTTGACTCTTGACAAATGTATCTTTTCTTTTATGTATACTGAGAGCACTTGCACCAAGACAAATTCCTTGTGTGTCCAATCACACTTGGCCAATAAAAGAATTCTATTCTATTCTATTCTATTCTATTCTATTCTATTCTATTCTATTCTATTCTATTCTATTCTATTCTATTCTATTCTATTCTATTCTATTCTATTCTTCCATTATTTGACCATTATTTACAAGATCTTTTGGAAGCCTGAAAATTGTGGTGACTTTTGAAAAAAACAGTGCACTCCTGCTTCTATTTTGCAATATCCAGACTCCAAATAAAGAGAGGGCCAATTTCCCCACGTAAGAACAGAAGGTGTCAGCTTAACCACCCACACCAGGCAGAATGCTTTGAGCTTGGGAAACTGCTAGTCTAACATTTTGTTCTTTCAGAGTGACCAATTAGAAATTCAACAGCAGGACAGTTGCTGGGAAGTTGTAATCTTGTGATTGTGTTTCCCACCCTCATTACTGTCATAGCTTGCATTAGCCGCAGGCCTGTAATTCTGGGACATCTGCAACAGATAGCAAAGTATGAGGCAAATTCTTTTATTTCCTGAAGCACTAGTGGGAGATCACCTTTTAGGCTTGGCTGACTCTCTGGGCAGATTCCAGCTTGTTTAGGAAAAAGAAAGGTCTTATTATTTTGCAAGCATGTCCTAGATTCAAATGATCCATTTTCTCAAGAAATGAGAAGCCATTTGTTTAAAAAAAAAATTGGGAGTCTTTGACCCAAAATATTTGAGGAAGTTAATAGTAAAACTATAAAATTGCTGTAGGCGTTATTGGTAATGATGTAAAGCTAGGAAACCATACTTTCAGAATTGTTAAGTGATATTGTAAATGTTAGGTATCAGAATTAGACTGATGTGAATATGTGACACCCTAAACTTGGAAAAGAGAAGCTTCTCCTGAACAGATGCAAGGATTTAAAGAATTGGCTGACTGAAGACAATTGTTGTGACAATGAGACATTTGCACTAATCTTTTGCACTAATCTATCATAATTCCTTCCACTTCTTTTTTGTTTTTATTCTGAGTGTTCCACCATTTCTTACAATAATTATACTTCCTTCAAGATGTTGTGCTTCTTAATGTTTGTGAAGTTCTTAATGTTTACCTGGATGGTTATATATAAAATGCTAAACGTTAAAAACAAGTTCACTTGGATAATATTCCCGTTACCATAACTAGTGTGGGAATTAGGTACTAATAACAATAGTAATCTACAGCTGATATTAAGAGACCCATTACCTTAGATGTACAAATAATCAGATTTGTAGCCAACAAGATTCTTAATCTCGGTGGCTGGGTCTAATCTCCTTTTCTGAACAAGGGATTCCCTCCCATCCTCTCCTGTTCTCAGCTCATTCAGATACTGAAAGAGAATTTAACTGATTCGTGTTACTTAATGTTATACTTTTCTTTTCTTACAAACTCCTTTTAGTTTGTATGATACCTAATATTATTGCCTTTGAGTGCTGTTTATACACATAGGCTTTGATGTACGACCACAACCGAGCCCAAAATTTCTGTTGTTAAGTGAGACCATTAAGAGAATTTTGATTCATTTTTTACAATCTTTCTTGCCACCGTTGTTAAGTGAATCACTGTATTTGTTAAAGTAATAACATAGTTGTTAAGTGAATTTGATTTTCCCATTAACTTTGTTTGTCAGAATGGTTGCAAAAGCTGATCACACGACCCTGGAATACTGCAAATGTCATAAATATGAGTCAGTTGCCACGCACCTGAATTTTTATCACCTGACCATGGGAATGCTGCAATGATTGTAAGTGTGAAAAATGACCGTCACTTTTTTTTTTTAACTGCTGTTGAAACTTTGAACAGCCATTACGTTAACTGTTGTAAGTCAAGGACTACCTACAGTGGTAAGATAGGCTATATATTTAAGGAAGAATAACAGAATCTCTACTTTAATCTGGTAGGGATCCATCAATAGACGTGTGCTCCTCTATTCCAATATTATCTTTTAAAACATTATATTACTCAGTGCCTTGCTGTCCTCAGTGTTCTCTCTCATCTTCCTTATCCATATTTTGAATGAAATGGAGGTTTTGATAAAATCAGCAATGCAAAATATTTGAATTGCACATTATTTTAATGTAAGGAACACGTATGTGAGAAAGGAAGGATTATATGCATAGACCCCTATGCAAATTCATTGCCTAGGAGTCCTTCCCAGGAATCTTAGCTTGAAAGATATTTCCTTGAAATTAATTTCATCACAAATCCATACCAAACAGATTCCTGAATACTGGAGTTGATTGAATCAAAAGCACACTTTACAAAACAGCTATGCTTTTTTTTCTCACTGACAGGAAGTCCATAGGCGACAAACTATCTGACTGAGAAATCAAGATACACCCAAAATGAAATTTTTTTTTCAGAAGAATGTATAGAATGCATCTTTTAGAGGTTTCTTTTTAAAAAAATATTTTTTTAAAAAAATGATCTTTTTTAAATGAGGTTTTTAATCTTTCATTTGTGGTTGAAAAAAAGAAAAGGAAAGGAATACAGGCTCCAATTGGCATATGTGTCAATTAACTGTAGTGCCCTGAATATGAGAGGGTAATAGGAACACATGTATAAGGTGGAATTTAGCTTATGCTTCTTGGCATGAAGTTCTTTCAATAGCCACATCTGTGTTACAATAAATTAACCCTGACTCCATTACTCCTTCTTGCAACCTTTTAACTTCCCTTCTACCAATTCAGTGATTGGGAGTTTCATTTCTTGCATCTGACTCAAAACCATAAACTTGCTAAGGGGCCGTTTAGGCCAATGAGCCCTGTCCTTGTTCAGTGCAAGAATTCAGCTTCAAACTTGCCTGTGACAGATGCCTTCTTAACCTCTATAAGAAAACATACACTAAAGGGGGCCGCTCCTTCTCTGAATAATTGATTCCACAGTCAAACTATGTTGCTAGGAAATTCCCTCCTGCCCTCCACCTTCAATGGAGTCTGCCTTGCTGTAACTTAAATCCACTGTAACATGTCCTGCACACTGAAATGTTAGAGATTAGGTCCTGACCTTGTTCTATGTGACATCTTTTCAGGTATCTGTCAGGGCTATCAGATACCTCAGTCTTTTCCTCTCAAGGTTAAACATTCCCAGTTTTTAAAAGCTCCCTTCATAGAATGTACTTTCCAGTCCCTTGATTGTCCCCATTGCTTTGTTTCTGAATATATTCCACATTGTCTGAATTGTTCTTAAAATGTGGTAGCTAGAACTGGATACAGTACTGAAGGATCTGATCGATGCAAAAGTAAAATTGAATAATTGCTTTTGGCGATTTGGAAAATATATGTTCAATAGAAGAGAATATATTGCTCAGAGTTGAACTGTTTGGTTCTTAGGCCTTTCTGAGCTTGATTGTATTCTTGCAAACATTTCATTGCCCTTCCTTTGGTTAAATAATACAATTTAATACTAAACTACTGATGAGCAGTCATTGATTATGATTTTCAGGCCAGTTGTTCATCAGCTTTTACCATCTAGCTGATAGCAATAGCACTTACTTAGATAATTTACAGGCCTCTCTAAACGGTTTGCAGTCAGCATATTGCGCCCAACAATCTGGGTCCACATTTTACCCACCTCGGAAGGATGGAAGGATGATATTTAACTGGTTTGCTAGTCAAAATATTATGAAGCATTTTGTAAAAAACCTTGTGTAACATATTAAGTTACAGTACTGTAACACTTAAGAGATAAGATTCATCATTAACAAATTCATAGTCTGTTGCTTACAAATTTATCTCTTTATGATATGTACTAGCACTTCCCAAGTGTCCGTATCAGAATGAATGGTCTGTAGTTCCCTAAAAGAATTTTGCCTTCTTTCAACTTTTCTATCCCACTTATCTTATTTTATCCCCTCTCCTGGATTTTTCAAAGACATTACAAAAAGATTTGGCTAAACCATAGCGGCTGGGTATGTGTTTGTGTTCCAGTTGAATGAATGACGTAAAACTATGCAATAAACTTCTTACAGGAAACCAAGCAGATTGCCAAGATGGAAGATCCTCTAAGAAATTCATTTACGTTATTCTTATATAAAAAGCAGGATATGTGTGATTAGATGCTGCTGCACAGCTTCTTGGCACAATTGTGTCATAGTCTAATTTATTGTGTTGAATTTCCCCCCCTTTTTTGTGTATGTGTTTAGGAATGGATGTTGCCTATTTTTCTGTTTTTTTGTTTTTGGTTTTGAGGCATACCACTTTCTTCCTTGAAAAAAGATATTCTGCAGTTATTTACAATGTGTAACGTGGCAGAATTTAAGTGAACCTTGGAAGCTATGAGACGTTTCCTTAGTTAATACTTGGATGTGGAACAACCTGAAATCTAAGTTTTTGCTAGACTAGGAAGTAAAAGAATCTCAGAACATAAATAACTTGTCTTAATGCCAAAAAGTAGTCCCTTGGAGCTAAGCTCAATTCAATGGAGACTTTTCTTAATCACCCCACATCAATTTTGAAATGGGCTTGAGAGCTCAAATATGTGGCAAACTTTGCATTTACAGAAAGATACTTTGACTTTGGAAAGTTAGCTAAAGCGTTCTGAAACAAAGCAGCCATGGGAAAAAAATCATGAAGTATGCTACATTCTTTTCTTTTTTTAATTAATTTTATTTTATTTATACAAACATTCCATCTTTCATTTGAACAGCGTGTCATCTGCGTATACATAACTTGTGCAATAATCATTATAGTTTAGACATATTCCTTGCTTTTACTTTAATACTCTATTCTTACATGATACTAATCTACATCATATACCTAATTCTTCTAACATTTCCCATCTTAACATTGAAGTGTGCTCCATTCATACTTCCACTGTCCTGTGCCCTTAGTTATTTTTTCCAAATAAAATACTTAAAGTAAAATTTTTATTAAATGCTAAAAGATAATGCATTCAGCATCCTTATACTTCACTTCTACAATGGATGCCATCCCAGTGATCAAGATTCCACCCTCAGGAACATGGCATTCCAAGTAAGAACTTGTAGCATTAATCTAGGACAGGGGTGTCAAACTCGCGGCCCACAGGCCGGATGTGTCACATGCTGGCCATGCCTATACCCAGTTTAGTGAAAGGGGGCGGAAGTCGCAATACGTCATGTAACGACACTGTGATGCTGTGAGGTTGACACCTCTGGTCTAGATGATTTAGCAGGTTATACGGAGTCTTCCTTCCACTTCTAATTCAGCTGGCCTAACCTTTAAACAAATATGAGCCTTCCCTTCCTTTGCAGGGAAACCCTTGTGCTACCCTACTAATGATACAAGAACTTTTGTCCTACTTTCCCACAAAAGTATTTTGTTAAAGCGTGCCATAAAGATTTTCACCTCTTCTGAGGGGAAAAGCAGTCATAAGGCCAATTGTGTAACAGCCTCTTCTTAGACAATTTGCTTTCCTGATTTTTAATCTGCTCAGCCGTCCTTTAAATCTTATCTTTGCTACCCACGGTGGTTAAACTGTTACAGATTAGCACCAGAGCTGTAATCTACCTGTTCCAAGATTCATTACGTTTTTTTTTCTTGTCAAAAAAAGGGCAAAATCAATTTCATATTTCAAGCAGATATATTAAATAGCCTGTACCTGGAGCGGGTATATCTTGTACAGTTCATTGTATCAACTATCTGCAGAGATAAAACTCTTCAATGCAAGAAGGCACCAAGAATAATTTAATCTTAAAACCATTTGCAGTGATAAAATTTAATCTTATATGTAAGAATGATCAAACAAAGACAGCATTTGATGATGGAGTAAGAGATGAGACTGTTGCAAACATAGCCTTTCATTTATTACATATATCTGTATTTGTGCTTAGAATTTATTCATAGAATGAGCTCTATTTGGGTATGAATAAAAACATGTTTACTCCATATGATGCGGTTTTTAATGGCCTTAATTGAAAGTCACACTAGACTTGTTTCATATTCTTCTGTACAAAAAAATATTATATTTATAAAGCAAATATTCAGGCCTGGAAAAAAAATCTTTATGGCAAACCCGCTTTGAGGGAGAAAAATGTCAAAAAGACACACACACACACACACACTCTCCTGTGACTTTTATTTTGTAAATTCCAATCCGCACCTATTAGTTATCAGTCCATCTTCCGTACCTGACAACCAGGCAAGCACTGTTTTAGAACAGCAGCACATTGCCAAGACCGATCTGGCTAGTGCTCCTGTCTAGCTATTTAAACAGAATATCAATCTGACTATATATGGAATTGCTCTGGAAGCTGAGAGCTGGGAAAGTTACATTCAGAGGGCATGCAGCAGAAACACTCTCGAGCCTGTATTTAAAATAGGTTTTTAGTAGCAAAGGTCAAATAACCAGTGTGACCCACCATTTCCTTAAGTGGCACACCACTCTTAAATTGTATAGTTTCCTGCTGAAGATTTGGACACAAGGCACCTTCATTTGATAGGTTGCCTCCATCAACCCCAGTGCTGGAATTACCATCTGCTTTTCCAAGATCAGGGATTTGCAAACTAATTGTTCGAACATTGTACACTCTGAGCAGAATCTCTGAAGTAGTGATTTCAGTAAAGCCGTGCTCCTCCAAAGCTAAGCAGGTCCTTTGAACTTGCTCAATGCAAGGGGAAAAGGAACATATGCGTCCACCTACAACAGAAAAAGGAAGGTTGTGAATGGAAAACCAGCAATTTTAAGAATCCTATCTCAATCTGAGTTCCTATAATGCTATTTAAAGCACGTTCCTCTGAACCATTTATTTCCAAAGGAGATTCATTAAAACCGGTGGGATCACTCTTCTGACTACAGAATATATAATGACTGTAGTTGCTGGTTTATATAAAAGGAAAGTCTTAAATCTTATACATTGCAGATGATTGCAGGAATAGTTATGTGAAATCTACAATTTTATGCATGGAAAAACTTCAACAGAATCAGAAATAGGCAGAATTTAAATATTTATTTTAGACTGCAAGCCTACACCATTGATCTGGTAATAGGCTCCATAGAACTTAATGGTGTTTGAATAGATACAGTATGTACAGTATTGAACCATCAATATATTTCTGCATCGACTCTTATGTCTTGCGTACCTGATTGCCATATATAGACAAAACTGGAACAGTCTGTACCTTATTCTTATGCCTGTCCTTGATTTCTGTTCCAATTCTTAAATTCTTCACACAGATGTTAGCAGCTCATAAGAGGCAGTAACTCTCACAATGCCCTTCTGTGTTTTTTTGAGAAGATCCTAATAGCAGGTTCGAAAAAGTGACGATATATTTGAACATATAAATTTTTTTTCGGCTGGGTAAATTATTTGGAGCCAGAGGAAGATGTTAAATTTGGCTTTCTGTTCACAGTGCTTATTGACAATAGCATCTCTTCAATTATCCTCTTCACAAACAAAATGTTCAAATGAATTGACATTAATCTAATACGGCTTTTTTGTTTTTCCTTGACAGGAGGAACAGCACTGCATAACTTTCTTCGCCTTTGCACAAAACCTGACACTCTTTTATGGATTTGTCAAAGCTGCTTGTTTTATTATCAGTGCATAAATTTTGTATTAAATAAAAAATCTCCTTCAAGTCAAGTGTGACTCCTAACTTCACAGACTGGACCAGATAGTTTTCCTGGCAACAGTCTGGATATTGTTTGTTACTGCTGTTTGCAAGATGTTTCTTTGACTTCCTTGTTTACAAACCTGGAAGATTAATTTTTTTTTGTTGGGGGGGGGGATGTCTCCCATCCAATATCACTAATTCTAATTCTATACTTTCATGAAACTGGATGTTCAATCAATGATGTAAGCCTATAATCACATCAGAAAAAAGCACATTTATATAAGATATGTATAAAATTATTTTCTGGAACTAAAAATGATTGAAAATTGACAAGAGCTTACATGAGCATGGCTGGATTTAAGAAGTGGTTTCTATATCTTAGAGCAGGGGTCTTCAAACTTGACAGCTTTAAGACTTGTGGACTTCAACTCCCAGAATTCCTCCTCCTCAGGAATTCTGGGAGTTGAAGTCCACAAGTCTTAAACTTGCCAAGTTTGAAGACCTTGTCTTAGAGGAAGAGCGTGTTGCCCCCACCTTTCTTGAAAAGAGGTGGTTGTGGACACTGTCTGGAGTAGAATAAGAATAGAATAGAATAAGCTGGAAGGGATCTTGGAGGTCTTCTAGTCGAGTCCCCTACTCAAGCAGGAGAACCTATAATGTTTCAGATAAGTGACTGTCTAGACTCTTCTTAAAAACAGCCCATGATTTCTGGAGGCAAGCTGTTCCACTGGTTAATTGTCCTCACTGTTAGGAAGTTTCTCCTTAATTCCAGGTTGCTTCTCTCTTTGATTAGTTTTGTATCTTGTCCTCCGGTGCTTTGAAGAACCAGCTGTGTTGGGATAACTTCTGCCCTGGAAACTGGTGAAGCTGCTAATCACAGAAGTGGATTATGTGAATAGTTTTTAGTAAGTTTTCAGGATGTATGATTGAAACAACACTAATCTTCTGTCAGGACCTGGATAGAAAGGGTGTGCTCCTCTCAGTCCCAGAGTTAGCAGAGTTCAATATTATTGATCAAGATATCCTTCCAACCACCTGGACGGATTAGGATCACTGTGGAGATGGCCCCACAGTATTTCGCTCCTATCTGAATGCTGGATGTTATACTGTGTAATCGGAATAACTTTGAGGAACAGGAGGAAGAGTTGCAACCAAGACAACGGTCAAATAAAAGAAATCCGAGTTCTTGGCAGAAATGCAATTTGAGAAAGCATCTCAGACATGATCCTCCCCAGTACTGAAAATAAAGGGAAGGAGGGAGGGAAGCACATTCAGACTTGCAAGATACTGTTACTTTACAATAGCTTTACAATAAAAGTGGTATTAGCTTGCATGTATTTGGTTATAAATTTGGTCTACCTTGTGAGCTGATCTACTGGGAGAGCATTTAGCATCTGTGGTTGTTCCAAAGTCGAGTATTCCAGGGCTTGGAGTTTTCTTCATTACGCAACATCTATATGAGACTATGGGGACAGGTAACTGATGATACTCAAATTATACATTGCCAATGCAGGCTCAACTAGAGGTACATGACTTGGGACTCATTTCTCCTGGCTAAATGGCAGCAGAAGATAATGGTTGCTGGACCTCTGGGGGTCCAGAAGGGAAGAAATGCTCTCTAAGAAACAATTGGACAAGAGACACAAGAGCCCCCAGTCGCTTAACAGTCAGAGAAAGAAATTTAGGAAGGACCCTCCCTAACTAATCGAGCCATTAAAAACGACAAGGGAAGCTTATAGTTTCAAGATTCTGTTAAAAGTAGCCTTACAATAAAATAGAATCAGTTCATCTAGTCATGTTTCCTGTTTGGTTAATTTGAGAGGACTGCCATCAATCTTGTAAGTCTGAAACTACAAACTTCCTGCCAATTAATATTTGATCCATTAGGGCTGGGGCTTCCTAAGTTTCTCAATCTGATTGTTAAGCCACTGGGGGTTCGTGCCTCTCTTGTCTGTTTCCTAGGCAGCATCTGTTCCTTTTATTCTGCAATTACAAAATCTGAGGCTGCAGAGTGACATCTATCTCAATGGCTTCTGGACCCGAAGGGTAACCTTATTCAGCATGATTCTGCTTGTTTTGAATAGACATGTTAAATGGATTTTCACAGGATCCCTCTCCTATCAGAAGTAAGAGAGGTATGGGCTGGGAGAGAGGCCTTTTCTGTGGTGGCACCCATATAATGAAGTATACTACTTTTATTTTTAGAATGACTGCTGCCTATATACTGTATGAATGATCTCCAAGATATCCCTGTCCTCTTCTTCTGTAATTTTGGAAAACATTAACACATACTTTTGTCAACAGACTATTGTCTCCAAATGATGAACAACGGGCAACTGTTCAGTTTTATTGGCCAATATGTTTAGTATTTTAAAGAGGGTGAGAGTAGGGTTGTTAATTTATGTCAATGGTCTTTATTGATGATTTAAAACAACACCCAGAGTTGGTTGACTAGGATAATACAAAAATGTGGTTAATAAACAAAATATAGGTGGTATTCCAGGGAGATTATTACTTTTAT